>NC_090449.1:618884493-619208086 GCF_031143425.1 Pleurodeles waltl | reverse complement strand
TATGCACAAATTTGCATGGTGAATCCTTGCAATGGGCGTTGCTGTGCTAATGCCACAGCACTACACATGGCAATTTTCCCCTGTCCCAGACTTACATATTTCACATACACCCATGCGGTGCTGAGACCTTGCACCAGCCCAGGGATGGCATTGCCAGGACACTATGCTCTTGTTACCATTGATAGCTCCTCATGTTGATGTTTGTGTATGTGTGCTACATTGCATGGCACTCATGGACCTAGCAGAGTTCAATTTCATCTTCGGTCTGCGCAGCTGGGTTTCCCTTCCTACACATCTATGTCCTCCCACTCAATGCAGCCCTCCTTGTCCTATGATGCATGAGATGCAGCATGGTGGCAGTGCCGCTAATTTGAAAGAGGCATAGGGATTGACCCATGGATGGCCAGCATGGGTATTAGATTTCTGCTGTGTACATCATTATGTATGTGACAGTGCCTGATGGTAAATGAGTCTATGGACATAGCCAGTTAACAGGAGTTGAACTCACGTCAGGGCCTGCAGCTAGTTTGATGGTGATTGTGCAGGTAGTCATACTGGTCTATCATTTCAAGTGTGTCAGTCCTATGGGACACTGTCTGCCATTGTTTATTTGAGCAACCCCAACAGCACAGGTGGTAGTGGCAACTGTTGTCAATGAGGAATGACCCATGGACCAATAGCCTGGCACTGGCAGGTTTCCAGCAGCTTACAGACTGGCAATTCCAGCTGTCCTGTGACACCGGACCAGTATTACGTTCAACGCTAAACTCCAGGTCTGTTTCCTCATTTCCACCAGCCTTTGCATGGAGGTGAAACCCCCATGCAAAGGTTGGTAGTGATGTGGTGTGATGTGCCCCTGGATGCTCCTGCACAGCCCATGCACCTGGAATGGGCAGTGCAGGGGTCCCGTGCCCTGGCCCTTTGTCTTTTCAACTGCCTGATTTGTATGGCTAAGTTCAGCATGTCCTGTCACATTCAATGCACCCCAAAACTGGCACTGACTCTATTTGATCCATCAACAATGTTGTACTAAGTGCCCCACAGAGCTACCATGAGCAGACAGATTTCCAGCCACCATCCCAACTTGTGACTCATACTGCCAACCCCAAAGGGTACACTGCACTGGCAGTCTTACCAACACCAGACTTGCCCATGCACCATCCTCCGCCCATCAATGTGGAATTAATCGCCATTATGTTCACAGTCATACCCCATGTGTTGTATGTGTGTGTTTATTTCCCCATTCATATGTGTCCCACATGGTTGTGTCGGAGTAGTTGTGGGCTCAGCCAGTTACTGTTGTGACCTACTGTTTGCTATCTGTGATACATATTTTCTGTAGTGGCACATTTCTGTTCAGCATCAAGATGTGTGGTTCAACACTACAGCAGTTTAGGTGGTCTGGGTAGTGGCATGTCACCAATGAAACAGGACCAGCCTGCTATTCCCCCAGCGCATGTTCAGTTAATTGTTCCCTGCACCCAGGGGGCATCCTGACTGCATGATGATGTGGTGGCTGCCTTCTGTGGATGTACTGTCAATGTGTGGGGTGGTGGTGCTACCGGCACATGTCTGGGTACTGTTGGCACAGGTGCAATGACTTGTGTGCTGTGAGATGCAGCACACGTGTTATTGGGCAATGAGGCAAGGCAGTTGCAAGGTGTTACTATAAGGGACACCACCATGATGTTACCCCAGGAATGGTATTAACTGCCTACCTAGTCTCTGATGTCTTGGTCATGTTGGTAGGGTTGATATGACTAAATGCAAGGGATGTTGTGATGACACAACCAGAGGCACAGTGATCATACATGCCATCCATCCCATGTGCTGCATATGTACATGTAGGCATTTAGGCGTGGTGATCAATATATGTCCAGGTTGTGTATGTGTTATGGTGCATGGCACTACTAAGGCGTAGGTACATGTGTGGCTTACGTCAGCATGGTGCAATTTGCTTCATGTGCAATGTGTCCCTCTGCGCTCCTTTGACATTCATTGTGTGTGTCCTATGTGCCTCCCCCTTCTTGCACTTAACATTTTAGCATACATTTCCCCCATGCAACTTACCCTGCATTTGTGGTGTTTCCTGGTAGTCTGCGCTGTCCTGTACTGCGATTCCTGTGACGATTTCCTCCAGGATGACCGCAGCAACCATCTCCTCCATCTCGTTCAATTCCTCTTGTGGTGCTGGACTCCCACCTCCAGTTTGCAGTGCTGCCTTCCTGTTCTTTGCCATTTTTTCCTTTGTCCTTTGTCCTTTGTTTGCAGTCATGCCAGCGTTCCTTGCACTCTGTTACAGTTCTCCTGACCTCTGCCACACTGTTGATCTTTTCTACTATCTGCTGCCAAATTGCCTCTTTCCTTCCACCACTCTCAACAGTATTTCATGCTCCTCCGCACTGAAACAACACTTTCTCTTCTTCTCCCTCCCTTGGGTCTTGTCTGTGTCCTCCTGGCTGGTTCCTGCTTGATTGGGGTCTCTCTGAGGTTTCTTATGGCTTCCTGGGTCCATTTTGCTCTCCTTTGCACTGTTTTCTCCATTAGCGTCTGTATTTGACGCTATTGTGGACAAAAATGGTACATTTTCATTTTGCGACCTGTTTACATGTTGTTAAATGGATTAGAGTAATTTTTCCGGCGTTAACATCATTTTGCCTTCCGACAAGGTGAAATGGTTAACGTCAAGAAAAATGACTCCAAACTATGTTTAGCCCTACCCAGCATCATAGTATATATATGACGGCTGGGTGGGGTTAAATAATGGCGCTAGTCAGAGCTAAACTTTTTGACGCAAAACTGCGTTAGCACAGTTTAGTGTTAAAAAGTATAAATCAGGGCCTTAGTGCCCTTGCACAGGTAAAAGCATCCATCGTCCCTGTACGACCCCGCATTTAAGCTGTACATGTAAAATGAAAGACTCAGCATGTCCTCCATCCACTCGTAAGGTCCTATTAAGTTAGTTAAATTTAGTCATAAGTGTAAGTTTACAATCAAATATACAGTTTTTTGCCTGTCAGAAAGCCACAAAGGGTTTCCTGACAGACAGAAATGCATTTTCTTCTGCAGATTTCTCTACTATGAGTGCAGAGACATCCACAGTGGTAAACGCTACCTAAGCGGTGGGAAAGGTTTGTTTCATGGCCTGCTTTGACTTGGGACCTCCTACAAACATATCTGATTGTGGACTTTCGCAATCTTCAGTTCAACACCTTTCTACCATGGAAGTGGTAAGATAATTACTCCAGACATGATGTTGAGCAGAACGGATCACCAGCATATTTGGTGGTTGTGTAGAGAAAGGGGGTTTTCTTTGGGGGAAATGTGTTCTACACAGAGAAAAAACTGCATAGTAGAGGGGGATCCCTCAGTCCGCGCAACTTCTCCATGGAGAACATCACACAGTGGGAATAGGGCCTCGCGGGACTTATCGCCTGGCTTTACCAGCACTATGCCTTGAAACACGCACCTGACGCAGCTATCTAGGCATACAACCGGGATTGCTGGTAAATTCAATTGAAACGTAATAAGACATTCAGACAAAGGAGTAAACCTCCAGCGTATTTTTATGTTTATTTTTGTGAACCAGGCTCATATAAGTGTCAGTACCAGTTAAGACCATCAGCTTACTTAAGACAGTGCCAGCAGTACAGAGTGATTCATCTTTGCGCCAGGTGACCTAATGGGCATTTATCACTGGAAAGTTTGAGCAAGTACTGGTAAATCCATTGGCAGGTGTGATTGTTAAATGTTTTGCCTTTTAAACATGGTAGTCATCAATGTGTGATATACATTTAAATTATTTTTAACCGCTTCTATGCCTTGGACGAGATGATCTCGTCCAAGGCTACAGTTTCCCTGTGCCTTGGAGGAGATCATCTCGTCCTAGGCACAGGGGAACTTGGGGGAGCGCTAGCGCGCCCCCGTGCACCCCCTCCCCCCCCAGGCGGGGATGGAAGGGGAAGACCTTCCCCTTCCACCCCCGCTCCCCCCCCACGGCAATCCGATGACGTCGGCGCGCGCACAGCGCGCTGACGTCATCTAGTGTTGCCGGGCGCGCTGGAAGCCATTTGCTTCCAGCGCGTCTTCGGAGAAGGACGCAAAAGGTGAGTCCTTTCCGTTTTTGGGGGGCAGGGGGTGGTGAAAACAGACACGGGGGAAAGGAAAGGGTTTTTCCTTTCCCCCTGTGCCTGTTTTCACAAAATTCCTGCTCCACGATCGCGGGCAGGGCCCGCGATCGTGGAGCAGGAATCTCCACTAGGACACCAGGGATTTTCTTTTTTGTTTATTTTGGGGGTGACCCCTTGGGCAAGGATCGCCCCCCGAGGGCAATTGTTTATAGTATTTCGCCTCCCCCCTGGGGGCAGATACGACGATTTTTCGGCGGATCTGCCCCCGGGGGGGGGGGGGTGAAAACCACTAGACACCAGGGATGTTGTTTTTTATGTGTATTTTTGGGGCGACCCCTTGGGCAAGGGTCCCCTCCCCCCGGGGGCAATTTTTTTTTGTATTTCGCCCCCCCTGGGGGCAGATCCGCTGATTTTTCGGCGGATCTGCCCCCAGGGGGGGGCGAAAACCACTAGACACCAGGGATTTTGTTTTTATTGTTTATTTTGGGGGCAACCCCTTGGGCAAGGGTCGCTCCCCTGGGGAGCTATTTTTTTTTTCTGTTTCGGCCCCCCCGATGGCAGACCAGCCATTTTTTGGACGATCTGGCCCCCGGGGGGGGTGGAAGCACACTAGGCGCCAGGGATTGTGTGGTGTGTGTGTGTGGTGTGTGTTTGGGGGCACCCCTTGGGCAACGGTCGCCCCCCTAAGGTGGGGAAAATTCATATTGGCCATCTCTGCCCCTAATTTTGTAGGCCCATCTGCCCCCAAGGAGGGCAGAACCACCTACGGCAGGGATTTTTTTGTTTTGTTTTGTGTTGTGCTGGGGGTGCCCCCTTTGGGAAGGGTCGCCCCCTAAAAGGGGGCACAGAGGTGTTGCCCATTTCTGCCCCCCTTGGGGGCAGATTGGCCAATTTTTTTACGCCCATCTACCCCCGAGGGGGGCAGGATCCACTTAGGTACCAGGGACAACTTCTAAGTTCTTGGTGGTGTCTTGGTGGTGGGGTGTTTGTCAACTGGCAAAGTATTTGTATTTGTGATTATAACAATTTATTTCTTCTTTTTCTTCTAGTTCAACGCTTTTGCTTCCTTTGCTGTGGATTTTTGCGGTTTTGGCAGTAGTTGTCCTGCGGTTTGCATAGTTGCATGTTTTAGGTAAGTGAAAGCAATTTACTCCAAAGGAGTATTGTTGACATGCATGAATGACATGTTCGTAGGTGGTGTACTAAATGCAGTATTGTGTGTTTGACATTGTCCTTAGATTTGAGCACAGTGGTGTTTGTGTTGTCATATGTCTAATTTGCTTTTTTCTTTTTTCTTTTTAGTGGGATATCATTGGTGATTGCTGTGTCTGTGCAGAGTAGTTGCTTGGTGAGTAGCTATTTCAGGCAACTGAGTGGTATAGTTTTTTGTAGTACATAACTCTTTGTGATAAAGCTACACTTTGTTTATTACTTATTTTAGTGCTAGTTGTTGTTGGCAATCCATTTGTTGTTAGGATCATGGCTAGCCGCAAAGTGACCGCTCAGCAGGTTGTTCGCATGCTCTTTGAGTCGTCTTCAGACCATGATTACGACACTGACTCTGCATCTGAGGCAGAGGAGGAAGCAGGAGATTCTGGAAGTGAGTTTTCTGTCCGAGAGTATTCTTCTGATGATGAAGCTACTCTCAGTGCAGATGAAGGGCCTGTGTTAGAGGAGGACATTGATGTGCCAAGAGTGAAGCAGCCTGGGGCTGAAGGGTTTCCCATTGGAAGACCTGACACCTGGATTGCCCCAAACATGGAACAGCTACAGTTACCTGCATTTACTGGTCTCCCAGGGTGTAGAGTTAATACGGAATTTTTTTTGCCTGTCGATTTCTTTCACTTGTTTATGGATGATGTATTTTTGGAAGAGATTGTGGAGCAGACAAATGTGTATGCAGAGCAATATTTGCGGGACAACGTTGCCAGACTTAAGCCTCAGTCTAGAGCTACTCAGTGGGGTCCCACATATCTGGAAGAGATGAAAAGGTTTTTAGGTTTGTCTTTTTTGATGGGGTTGATCAGGAAGCCGTCATTGGCTTCTTATTGGTCTACTAGTCCTTTGATGGCAACTGCTATATTTCCTGCAACTATGACACGTAATCGGTATTTGCTTCTCTTCGTATGCTGCATTTTGTAGACAATGCTTTAGCCTTTCCACGAGATCACCCTGATTGTGACCGCCTTTTTAAGATTAGGCCTGTCCTTGATCATTTTGTGGATCGGTTTTCAGAGGTCTATGTTCCAGGCAAAGAGATAAGTGTGGACGAGTCTTTGGTCCTTTTCAAGGGGCGTTTAGTTTTTAAGCAGTACATTCCTAATAAGAGGGCACGGTATGGGATTAAATTGTATCTGCTGTCAGAAAGCGGTACAGGATATGTGTATAATTTCCGGGTCTACACTGGTAGGGATTCCAGAATTGACCCTCCTGGTTGTCCGGCCACTTTTGGAGTTAGCGAAAAAATTGTGTGGGAACTTGCTAGACGGCTGTTTAACAAAGGTCACCATTTGTACGTAGATAATTTCTACACTGGAGTGCAGTTGTTCAAGGAGTTGTTTAGGGTGGACACTGTTGCTTGTGGCACAATCCGTTCTAACCGGAAAGGCTATCCAAGGGAGCTTGTCTGTAAAAAACTTGAGAGGGGACAGTGCAGTGCCTTGCGGAATAATGAACTGCTAGCTCTGAAATTTTCAGACAGGAGGGATGTGTACATGCTATCGACCATCCATGATGAGAGTACTTCCCCTGTGGCTGTTTGGGGTCAGGTTGCGGAAGTGCGCAAACCTGCGTGCATTTTGGACTACAATAGGCACATGGGTGGTGTTGATAGAGTAGATCAGAGGTTGGAACCTTACACTGCTCTTCGTAAGTCTTATGTGTGGTATAAAAAGTTGGCCCTACATTTATTTCATTTGGCAACTTTTAATGCCTTTATTGTATACAAGGATTGTTCACCTGAGTCAAGGATGACATTTGTTAAATTTCAGGAGTCGGTGATAGAAAGCCTTATTGTGGTGGAACCGGCAAGAGTTCCTAGAGTAGAAGTGGTGGAGGATGTGGCTAGATTGAAAGATCGGCACTTTCCAGATCACATTCCTCCCACTCCCAAAAAAGACATGCCCACAAAGAAATGTAGAGTATGTGCCCGGAGATTAATCCGGAGGGAGAGCCGGATGTACTGCCTCGAATGCCCTTCAAAGCCTGGGCTGTGTGTGCCCGGCTGTTACAGAAGTTACCATACCCAAAAAAAAATCTGGGAAATACCTTGAGCGTAAGCTGTCTGTTTTATATTTTCATGTGTTTCACGGTTGGCACCTCTGTCATGTATTTAGTTAGAGCTTTTGTGTTTGTAGTTTTGTACTTATTTTATAATTAGTGGTTTCTTTGTTGTTTATAAACAAAAAAAGTGATGGTGGTGTGCTTGGGGTGGCGCTTGGCTGGCGGTGTGCGTGGGGTGGCGCTTGGCTGGCAGTGTGCATGGGGTGGCGCTTGGCTGGCGGTGTGCGTGGGGTGGCGCTTGGCTGGCGGTGTGCTTGGGGTGGCGCTTGGCTGGCGGTGTGCTTGGGGTGGCGCTTGGCTGGCGGTGTGCTTGGGGTGGCGCTTGGCTGGCGGTGTGCTTGGGGTGGCACTTGGCTGGCGGTGTGCTTGGGGTGGCGCTTGGCTGGCGGTGTGTGTGGGGTGGCGCTTGGCTGGCGGTGTGCTTGGGGTGGCGCTTGGCTGACGGTGTGCTTGGGGTGGCGCTTGGCTGGCGTTGTGCGTGGGGTGGCGCTTGGCTGGCGGTGCCAGCCAAACGGCAGTCCACACTCCCATCAGCTGGTGTGATTCTTGTATCAGGCATGTGGGCGTATGTAAGTGATGGGCCCTTGAGTGGCGCGGTCTGTCGATGTGAGTGTTGTAATGTGCTGGGCCCGTGGCTGGCGGTGTGAATGGTCTTGTGCGTGTCATGTATGAAAGGTGTGTGAATGGACTGTAAAGCGGTTGGAGCCTTGTCGCGGCTTTACAGCTCACGAGCTGTGAGTCATTGGTGCAGTTTTTTGCCTTTCAGTTATTAGCAGTGCATTTCATTTTTGTGAAATCTCTTGTTAATAAAATTTGATCCACTGAACCATCACTCACCCTCGTGCCAAATCCAACCAGTATGTGTGGTAAAAACGACAAAACCTGCTCCGCTGTAATCAGGCGTCGCAGCACACCTGTGACACGCTAGGTGCCTCGGGTGGGACCCTGATGATGAAGCATGCCACCAACTTGGTTGGTGGGTGAGCGGTCTTCTTCACATAACCTAAGTGTGTTTCTTTTCACAATTTTAGTGTTTGGCACATCACGGACGTATGTGCACACATCAAATACCTGTTTTTGGGGGGGGGAGGGCCCACCTATGTTTTTAGTCCTGGGTGCGGCCTTCATCTAGGGAAACCTACAAAACCCAGACATTTTTTTAAACTAGACACCCCAAGGAGTCCAGGGAGGTGTGGCTTTCGTGGCTCCCCCAACATTTTCTTACACAGACTCCTCTGTAAACCTCAAAATTTGCATAAAAAAGTATATTTTCCTGACTTTTTTTAGTAGGATCACCGCTCCAGCACAAAATTCCTACTCCCCAGTTTTCCCCTCAGTCTCCCAAGTAAAATGACACCTCACTTATGTGGGTCCCCAAAGCAGAGTCCGTCTAAAGATGTATAAAAGAATATGCCCTTATAAACTCGCTGTGCTATCCCTTCTATCTCTTCAAGTTTTGGGCCTTATTCTGTTGCAGGCACCTGGCCCACCCACACAAGTGAGGTATATTTTTATCGGGAGACTTGGGGGAACGCAGGGTGGAAGGAGATTTGTGGCTCCTCTCAGATTCCAGAACTTTCTGTCACCGAAATGAGAGGAAAGGGTGTTTTTTTAGCCAAACTTTGAGGTTTGCAAAGGATTCTGGGTAACAGAACCTGGTCCGAGACCCACAAGTCACCCCATCTTGGATTCCCCTAGGTCTCTATTTTTCAAACATGCACAGGGTTGGTAGGTTTCCCTAGGTGCCGGCTGAGCTAGAGGCCAAAATCCACAGGTAGGCACTGTTTTCTTTCAAAAAATGGGATGTGTCCACGTTGCGCTTTAGGGCGTTTCCTGTCGCGGGCGCTAGGCCTACCCACACAAGTGAGGTATCATTTTTATCGGGAGACTTGGGGGAACGCTGGGTGGAAGGAAATTTGTGGCTCCTCTCAGATTCCAGAACTTTCTGCCACAGAAATGTGAGGAACATGTGTTTTTTTAGCCAAATTTTGAGGTTTGCAAAGGATTCTGGGTAACAGAACCTGGTCCGAGCCCCGCAAGTCACCCCTCCTTGGATTCCCCTAGGTCTCTAGTTTTCAGAAATGCACAGGTTTGGTAGGTTTCCCTAGGTGCCGGCTGAGCTAGAGGCCAAAATCTGCAGGTAGGCACTTCGCAAAAAACTCCTCTGTTTTCTTCCAAAAATTTGGATGTGTCCACGTTGCGCTTTGGGGCGTTTCCTGTCGCGGGCGCTAGACCTACCCACACAAGTGAGGTATCATTTTTATCGGGAGACTTGGGGGACCGCTGGGTGGAAGGAAATTTGTGGCTCCTCTCAGATTCCAGAACTTTCTGCCACAGAAATGTGAGGAACATGTTTTTTTTTTAGCCAAATTTTGAGGTTTGCAAAGGATTCTAGGTAACAGAACCTGGTCCGAGAACCGCAAGTCACCCCTCCTTGGATTCCCCTAGGTCTCTAGTTTTCAGAAATGCACAGGTTTGGTAGGTTTCCCTAGGTGCCGGCTGAGCTGGAGGCCAAAATCTACAGGTAGGCACTTCGCAAAAAACACCTCTGTTTTCTTCCAAAAATTTGGATGTGTCCACATTGCGCTTTGGGGCGTTTCCAGTCGCGGGCGCTAGGCCTACCCACACAAGTGAGGTATCATTTTTATCGGGAGACTTGGGGGAACGCTGGGTGGAAGAAAATTTGTGGCTCCTCTCAGATTCCAGAACTTTCTGCCACAGAAATGTGAGGAACATGTGTTTTTTTAGCCAAATTTTGAGGTTTGCAAAGGATTCTGGGTAACAGACCCTGGTCCGAGCCCCGCAAGTCACCCCTCCTTGGATTCCCCTAGGTCTCTAGTTTTCAGAAATGCACAGGTTTGGTAGGTTTCCCTAGGTGCCGGCTGAGCTAGAGGCCAAAATCTACAGGTAGGCACTTCGCAAAAAACACCTCTGTTTTCTTCCAAAAATGTGGATGTGTCCACATTGCGCTATGGGGCGTTTCCTGTCGCGGGCGCTAGGCCTACCCACACAAGTGAGGTATCATTTTTATTGGGAGACTTGGGGGAACGCTGGGTGGAAGGAAATTTGTGGCTCCTCTCAGATTCCAGAACTTTCTGCCACAGAAATGTGAGGAACATGTGTTTTTTTAGCCAAATTTTGAGGTTTGCAAAGGATTCTGGGTAACAGAACCTGGTCCGAGCCCCGCAAGTCACCCCATCTTGGATTGCCCTAGGTCTCTAGTTTTCAGAAATGGACAGGTTTGGTAGGTTTCCCTAGGTGCCGGCTGAGCTAGAGGCCAAAATCTACAGGTAGGCACTTCGCAAAAAACACCTCTGTTTTCTTCCAAAAATCTGGATGTGTCCACGTTGCGCTTTGGGGCGTTTCCTGTCGCGGGCGCTAGGCCTACCCACACAAGTGAGGTATAATTTTTATCGGGAGACTTGGGGGAACATAGATTAGCAAAACAAGTGTTATTGCCCCTTGTCTTTCTCTACATTTTTTCCTTCCAAATATAGGAGAGTGTGTAAAAAAGACATCTATTTGAGAAATGCCCTGTAATTCACATGCTAGTATGGTCACCCCGGAATTCAGAGATGTGCAAATAACCACTGCTCCTCAACACCTTATCTTGTGCCCTTTTTGGAAATACAAAGGTTTTCTTGATAGCAATTTTTTACTCTTTATATTTCAGCAAATGAATTGCTATGTACCCGGTATAGAATGAAAACGCACTGCAGGGTGCAGCTCATTTATTGGCTCTGGGTTCCTTGGGTTCTTGATGAACCTACAAGCCCTATATATCCCCCAACCAGAGGAGTCCAGCAGACGTAACAGTATATTGCTTTCGATAATTTGACATTGCAGGGAAAAGTTACAGAGTAAAACGTAGAGAAACATTGATGGTTTTTTCACCTCAATTTCAATATTTTTCTTTTTCAGCTGTTATTTTCTGTAGGAAATCCTTGTAGGATCTACACAAATGACCCCTTGCTGAATTCAGAATTTTGTCTACTTTTCAGAAATGTTTAAGTTTCTGGGATCCAGCATTGGTTTCATGCCCATTTCTGTCAATGACTGGAAGGAGGCTGAAAGCACAAAAAATTGCAAAAATGGGGTATGCCCTAGTAAAATGCCAAAATTGTGTTGAAAAATTGGGTTTTCTGATTCAAGTCTGCCTGTTCCTGAAAGCTGGGAAGCTGCTGAGTTTAGCACTGCAAACCCTTTGTTGATGCCATTTTCAGGGGAAAAACCACAAGCCTTCTTCTGCAGCCACTTTTTCAATTTTTTTTGAAAAAAACGAAATGTTCACTGTATTTTGGCCAATTTCTTGGCCTCCTTCAGGGGAACCCACAAAGTCTGGGTACCTCTAGAATCCCTAGGATGTTGGAAAAAAAGGACGCAAATTTGGCTTGGTTAGCTTATGTGGACAAAAAGTTATGAGGGCCTAAGCGCGAACTGCCCCAAATAGGCAAAAAAAGGCCTGGCACAGGAGGGGGAAAAGGCCTGGCAGCGAAGGGGTTAAAGAATCCTTTTAATAGAAGTCTATGGATTTTAGCTATAAGGCAGTATAGAAACACTTCATAGTCTTTTATTTAAATCAAAGGAAAATATGAGTTTTTTGGTGCAAAAATGAGGTGCTGTATCATGATGTTTTCTGAGGTGCACTAGTGGTTTGTGAGATTCTTTTTGGCATCTTGAGAGCAAACATTACCTCAAAGTATATGCACGTTAGCTCATGTTTTGCAGACAGCAGAGCTCAGAAACATAAAGGGGCTATTATTGCATTGTATTTCCAAGCTTTTTGTGAGCAAAGCTTACAAAAAAGCAGACATATTTCGATGCCAACAAGAAATGCACAGATCACTTTTGTGCGGCTGCAGTTTAGAAATGACATCCTGGTATGTTCCAAGGTACTGAGGCCTAGAATTACTGTAAACTCAAGACATACTTTACACACCCAAGACTAAAAAGTAAAAAAGGTAAAGAAGAAAAGAAAAAAATAAACTAATTCTAAGGTACTAATGCCTAGAATTACTGTAAACTCAAGACATACTTTAAACACACAAGACTAAAAAGTAAAAAAGGTAAAGAAGAAAAAACAACTAATTGGCAGAGTTTAATTTGGTCAACCAGCCCTAACACTGAAGTGTCCTTTTTTAGACAGTAGTGCACATGTAATCTAGCAAAATACTATCATTCACTGTGAGGACAGCCACTGTCTGAAGTAGACTGGCCTATTGCCCTATGCTTCATGTTCCAAAGGGCCCCTCTTTATATATGTACATATATATGTATTTATTTATGCTATTATTTTTTTATTAAACGAGGCGGTTGAGACAAATAAATGTGTCAGGAGGCCAGACCTATAAAGAAAGTTCTATTATTATGTTGGAAAACATTTAAATATGTATCCCTTTATGTATTTCTATGCAATTGTCTCAAAATCAAGTTTTTCGCGAACAATTGGACAAGGTGAAGTATTCAGTGTAAGGGGAGAGAAAATACTATGCCCTGGGATCAAAAGAACATTTCAAACCAGCGTTTTGAATCGCTAAGCATATTTGTGATCATACAGCTGGATTTATGCATTTTAGCTCGTGGTGATTTTTACCTGGCCAACCGAAAAAAAAAACATTTGCCTTGCGAGGCTAGACAAATCTATACAGACCATTGCATAGGCAATGAGCTGGTCTCTAATCCAGCGGGAGGCAGTCAATGGTGCCATAAGCTTGGGATTTCTGTAACATCGGATTTTTGTTCTTATGGCCCACACTCGTGTGCGGTTTCTCGATGAAGAAACACTCTTGATAAGTTGCCAATTGTTAAATAAATACTGGACACATGTAATAGATCTTACGTTTTGAAACAAGCATTGTCAAACATTGAAAATGCAAGCCAAAACGATCACCTCTGACAATGCTTGTTTATATTTCAGGCTCATTTTACTAATTATTTATTATGCACGCGCCAAATAACTGAGATTTAAATAAATAGAAAGCACACAAAAAACCCTCACCAAAATGTGCCATTCTTATGCCTGTGGAGATTTGAAAAGCCACAATTAGCACTTCACGGATGCAGGCTGCAGTATCTTTGGCTCTTACTAGAGGAGCGTAGAGTCAAGCACAAGACCTTGCTGTAAACAGGCTGAAGTACCCTGGGCCACTACTTAGAGGTTCCTTGAGTGAGGCACATGTCCTTTCTCTAACAGACCTCATCAAGTTAGTCCGTTTTTAGAGAAAATTACAGTACCTTAGACTGTTAATCGAGACCAGTAGAGTCAGAGACAACTCATTGCTGGAAGCAGCCTGCAATATCTTCGGGAGAAGTAAGGCCCATATTTATACTTTTTGACGCAAAACTGCGCCAACGCAGTTTTGCGTCTAAAAAATTAGCGCCGGCTAACGCCATTCTGAAGCGCCATGCGGGCGCCGTATTTATTGAATGACGTTAGCCGGCGTTAGCCGCCGGCGCTGTCTGGTGTGCGTTAAAAAAAACAACGTACACCAGGCAGCGCCGGCGTAGGGGGAAAATGGCGTATGGGCGTCCAGAAATGGTGCAAGTCAGGCTGAGGCAAAAAAATCGCCTCAACCCGATTTGCGCCATTTTTTTACGACACCCATCCCCCATTGAAATGACTCCTGTCTTAGCAAAGACAGGAGTCATGCCCCCTTGCCCAATGGCCATGCCCAGGGGACTTCTGTCCCCTGGGCATGGTCATTGGGCATAGTGGCATGTAGGGGGGCACAAATCAGGCCCCCCTATGCCACAAAAAAAAAATATATATACTTACCTGGACTTACCTTAATGTCCCTGGGGTGGGTCCCTCCATCCTTGGGTGTCCTCCTGGGGTGGGCAAGGGTGGCAGGGGGTGTCCCTGGGGGCAGGGGAGGGCACCTCTGGGCTCATTCTGAGCCCACAGGTCCCTTAACGCCTGCCCTGACCCAGGCGCTAAAATCCGGCGCAAATGCGGGTTTTTTAGTCCCGTCCACTCCCGGGCGTCATTTTTGCCCGGGAGTATAAATACGACGCATATGCATCGCAGTCATTTTTTAAGACGGGAACGCCTACCTTGCATATCATTAACGCAAGGAAGGTGTTCACGCAAAAAAATGACGCTAACTCCATGAACTTTGGCGCTAGACGCGTCTAACGCCAAAGTATAAATATGGAGTTAGTTTTGCGTTGAATTTGCGTCGAAAAAAACGACGCAAATTCGGCGCAAACGGAGTATAAATATGCCCCTAAGGCCCATATTTATACTTTTTGACGCATAACTGCGCCAACGCAGTTTTGCGTCAAAAAAATTAGCGCCGGCTAACGCCATTCTGAAGCGCCATGCGGGCGCCGTATTTATTGAATGACGTTAGCCTGCGTTAGCCGCCGGCGCTGTCTGGTGTGCGTTAAAAAAAACGACGTACACCAGGCAGCGCCGGCGTAGGGGGAAAATGGCGTATGGGCGTCCATAAATGGTGCAAGTCAGGCTGAGGCAAAAAAATCACCACAACCCGATTTGCGCCATTTTTTTACGACGCCCATCCCCCATTGAAATGACTCCTGTCTTAGCAAAGACAGGAGTCATGCCCCCTTGCCCAATGGCCATGCCCAGGGGACTTCTGTCCCCTGGGCATGGTCATTGGGCATAGTGACATGTAGGGGGGCACAAATCAGGCCCCCCTATGCCACAAAAAAAAAAAAATAATAAATACTTACCTGGACTTACCTTAATGTCCCTGGGGTGGGTCCCTCCATCCTTGGGTGTCCTCCTGGGGTGGGCAAGGGTGGCCCTGGGGGCAGGGGAGGGCACCTCTGGGCTCATTCTGAGCCCACAGGTCCCTTAACGCCTGCCCTGACCCAGGTGCTAAAATCCAGCGCAAATGCGGGTTTTTTAGTCCCGCCCACTCCCGGGCGTCATTTTTGCCCGGGAGTATAAATACGACGCATATGCATCGCAGTCATTTTTTAAGACGGGAACGCCTACCTTGCATATCATTAACGCAAGGAAGGTGTTCACGCAAAAAAATGACGCTAACTCCATGAACTTTGGCGCTAGACGCGTCTAACGCCAAAGTATAAATATGGAGTTAGTTTTGCGTCGAATTTGCGTCGAAAAAAACGATGCAAATTCGGCGCAAACGGAGTATAAATATGCCCCTAAGTATTTTATTACAGGACTCGAGGCATAGTGCACTGTCCTCAGGTTATTAGAGAAGGAAAATATAAGAGGGCAGAATAGGAACCCGATCCACTTAGCTCACCCCCAGTAGGGCCATAATAATAAAAAAATAATTCTGTGATCCCATGGGACTCTAGCGGGATCGCAACATATTCAAAAAAACTAGATGCCTGCTGGCATTTTTAATTTAAGAAATTTGACCATAGCGGTGTGGCAGAACCAGGGGGTCTTTATTTTGATATGTATAGAGAGAGGGTGTGAGTGGGGCCCTCTTCCTCGGGCCAAAAATACTCAAAAGGTGTTGGTGTTCACCCCAGGGACCACAGCCCCCAGGGTGTGATACTGCACAGGGTCCCGGGTGTAGTGTCTTGCGAGTTATGAATGATGGCACGCTTTTGGGACCTGAAGACTCCGTAGGGCTGTGACATAAGTGTTAGAACAGAATGAAGTGAATGGAGGTTTAGACTGTTGAGTTTGCAGTTACATACAGACTAATAAAAATATGAAATACCTATTCCTGTGTTGCATATTTAATAGTGGATCTCTGGTTGGGGAAGATGCTACACCCGGGAGTCCATCACCTGGACACTGTGGTTACCTGCCAGGGAGAGTGCAGGCATTCCCTGACTACACTATACCTGGCAGGCACCTCCACTTCTTTCCTACCCAGAGGGAGCAGAAAAAAATGCCCCCAACATAGTGTTTTTTGGTTGCCCCGGGTGGGTAAGGGCCACCTATCTGAGACCCTAGAGGATGGGGTCTCCGGTGTTGTAAAGGCTCACGGAGCAGGACCAAGCACCCCCTCATCTTAAATAAAAAAAGACCCCAGAGGATGAGGTCCCCTGGGCCTTACTGGATTGGGGTCCCCTGGGTCTTAGTGGATTGGGGAGGAGGGTGTATGCACCCTTCCCTTAAAAAAATACAGCCCCGGGGAATGGGGATCATGGGGCCTATAGTGGCTCAGGAAGAGGGCTGCACACCCCCTCTCCATAATAGAAAAAATACATCCATGGGGGATGGGTCACTGGGGCGCCTAGTGGTACTGGGAGGTGGGCTGCATGCCTCCTCCTCTAATAAAAAAATACAGGTCCTTGGGTCGGGGTCCCCAGGTCCTGCAAAGACTCAGGATGAGGGCCATACACCCCCTTCCCGTTTAAAAAAATAATGTATGGGTGTTCTGGGTGGGCAATGGGACACCCAAAATAGATTTTTTAAAAGTCAATAATAAATGAGTGGCATAAATCGCGGATTTATTATTCACGGCTCTTAGGAAGGTGCGCCCCACAATGGCCTAGTCCATTATAATATACTATGTTTAATTTTGAGGCACCCCTTGAAGAGGCAGGGGAATCACCAAGCTTTGTTTTAATGTTATGTGGGGCTGCAGGAAGAGAAGCAAACCCATAACAGCATAAAAACCCAGTAAGTCTTCTGAGTCAATAAATCCTTGACCCCCAAGAAGAACTTCTCATACTTTTGAAAAACATTCTTAGCTGGAGCTCTTTGCTCTTTAGCTGAAGAACAAGACCCTCTTGTGATCGTTTTATTGCTACAGTTAGAGGGCTAAAAAAGGTTAACAGAAAGACTCAGAGATACGTTGGTTGTATTTAAAACAAATAGGTTTGAGTCTTTCTGCTAACATTTTTCAGAGCATAAAATAGAATCATAAAACAGTGTTGAAAGGAAGATTCACAGATATGGTGATTTATATTTTTATTAAAACTTTAATAAAAATCACTATTATTGAACATCACATTGTGTGAAATACATTTGATCAAATATATTGGTGTTATTTTGGAGAAAGATAATAGATCTGCTTATTACATATTGATATGATTGCTCCTTGAGAAAGCCAATGGCTCTCTTTTTATTTTTTGGTGTTGTGACTCTTTGACAAAGTCACTAATGCTGCCTGAGTGTGGCCAGGAACTGCAACACCAACTGCACACTGCGCATGTCAGATTGGTTGCTCGCAAGGAGTTGGAAGCAGGACCTGGCCTGTGACTGGACCCTGGAACCTACCCCCCACCACACACCGGGGGTTGGCTTTATGTATGGCAATAAAATGTTACTTTATTTTTTTTAAAAGAGCCCTTGAAATTCACTGAAAAAAACAAAGGTTATAGAGATGTTGTAGTTAGGGGAAAATTTCAGTGACATGTAGGGGCATATTTATACTCCGTTTGCGCCGAATGTGCGTCAACAATTTTGACGCACTTTCAGCGCAAACGTTGCCCCATATTTAAACCCTGACGCCCGATCCGGCGCACCAGGAAAATGGCGCTATGTGCGCCAGTTTTTGGAAGCAGCACCCCGCCCTGCGTTAATGACATGCAGGGTAGGCGTTCCTGTCCAAAAACAGACGCACATAGCGGTGCGTGGTATTTATGCTCCAGGGCAAAAATCACTCCCGTGCGGCAGGCGGCGCAAAAAAATGGCGCAAAGCACGAATATCGTGAAATTTTAACGCCTGGGTCAGGGCAGGCGTTAAAATGGGGCAAACACACCTGTACTTAATCAGAACACACAGAACAAACAACAGAGCAGCAGAGCAGCAACAGGGAGACATGGAGGTGCTTTTTCTTCAACGTGCACGTAGACGCAGAGCCCTGCAGCAACAACAGCAGCCACAACAACAACAGCAGGGACCCCAAAGACAGCGCAGAAGGCAGGAGAGGATATTCCGCCCAAGAACAACCCTGCGTGGCCTCAGGGAACGAGACATCATCCAGAGATACCGGTTGAACTGGCAGGCCATTCAGCAGCTGCTGACAAATATTGAACAGCAATTGGCCCCCACTTTAGTGACTCCACGCACTATCCCAACCGAAACAAAGCTGCTTGCCGTACTTCACCTGCTGGCAAGTGGCTCGTTTCAGACAACTGGTGCCCTGGTTGGTGGAATCTCACAACCATCTTTCTCTGCATTCCTGCCTAAAGTACTGGATACCATCATTGGACTGACACCCCGCCACATCTGCTTCCCTAACACAGTGCAGAAGCAGCAGGAAACAAAACAGGGGTTCTACGCCATCAGTGGCTTTCCGCACGTCCTTGGTGCAATCGACTGCACACACGTACGCCTTGTGCCACCTGCTGCGAGTGAACACCTCTACCGCAACAGGAAGCACACACATTCCATCAACGTGCAGGCCATAGTCGATCACCAAGGACTGATCAGCAACATTGTGGCTAAATATCCTGGGAGTGTACATGACGCATTCATCTTCCGTCACTGCACCATCAACCAACACTTCCAGGATGGACGGTATGGCAATGGACTACTTGTTGGTAAGGACAAAAATCTACTTATATACTCACTGCACAGAAACCCTCTAGGATAAACAACACATACACCACAATAGCAACACCTAGACAGGAACACACTGAGGTACTCACATCACTAGCCATGTGTCACAAGTCACCATTGAACCTCTCACACATTTGAATTTACTCCACAGCTTAGTGTGAAGACATTCATGACTGTGGTTGCCTAAATGTCACCTTGCAAATTGGAAGTCTCACAATAACCTGTACACTAATACAATGCATAACTTTTAAGGGATGGGATGGCCTGGGTATGTTCATATGAACGTTTCTAATACCCTTTCATGTTTCAACTCTGCATGGAACTATCATCACACCCCCAGTGAGGACACACGGACACCTGTGTCACAAGTCACAATGCAAGGGAGGGCACACTGTACTTGAGAAACCAATACATCCTGCTGACAAACAGTTAGACAACAAACACTTGCTCAGCCAAGGAAAAAAAACAATGCCAAAGTTTCCACCAACAACCATAGGTTGTCACATTAGTACACAAAATAGTCACAGACAACACAACACAACTACTGCCATCAAAGATACGTACAACAGTGCCTCCTACATCTAATTGATACCATTCTGTGTTTCTCTTTCAGCTGATCAGGGGTATGGCATCCAGCCTTGGCTAATGACACCATATGGGAACCCAAATACTGCTGCTGAGCGGGCATACAATGACGCCCACAAGAGGACACGCAGCATTGTGGAGAGGACCTTTGGGATCCTAAAGTCAAGGTTCCGCTGCCTTGACATCACTGGCGGAAGCCTACTATACTCCCCAGAGATGGTCTGCAAGATCATACTCACTTGTGCTATATTACACAATATTTGTGTACAAAGGAACATTCCCCTCCTTGAACCGGACCCAGACATGCCTGAGGATGATGATGAGGAGGATGCTGGCCTGCAACAGGAGGAGGAACAACCTAACACCGCAGCAGGAGTGCGTAGGCGCCAACAGCTTGTGAACAATTTTTTTACTTAAGTTATTATAATCACTTGTATTCCACACTTGTAAATAAACACAGATAACAAACACCACATCATGCTTTGGCCTATTCATTTCTGACCACCTTTAGTTTGAAATAGCTGAAGATGAATGTCGTCTCATTGATCAAGAATGCCATTAAAATTCATCACACCAAAAATAAACATCACAACTGTATGCACAGAGGGTAGGATGTGACATGTTACATTACCATACACAGAGCCCAACAAGAGTACAAATGTGACAATTACACATGCCGGATCCAAACAACTGAAACAGTCTCTCATCCAGCCCAAAATTGGAGATCATTTGAAAGTCACATCACACGTGTTCAGAGACAGGGTGGGACCATCCATGTGTACGTGAACATGTCACCAATGGCTTCTCTCAAGTGTATGATGTGAGCAATACACAATTGCAACAACATCAGCTGCCACTAACTCAGGAGGAGACCTTGAAGTTACAGTGACAACATACACACAGACAGGTCATACTGGATCCACATTCCCACACACATGTACACATATGTCATACAACCAACCTAATATTTGAAAGTAGACCATCACAGTTGTGTCCCAGTTTGAACCTAGCAGGAAGATTGTAACATGACACTAAACCAGTTTATGCAGAAAGGGACACAGACAAGCAAAAAATTCTTCGCATTATCACATCGTGAACGCTGAGAGTCTTGCAAACTTAGTCATATGAAAATGGTATGCAACTTAGCTCCAAATCATCATTACTGCAAACGTCAAATGGGCTAATGAGATGAATGAATGGTCAACAGTCATTCATACCATATGGCCTTACATTAGCCCGCTGCTGCAGGTTTGCCATGATATGATAAAAATACTCCATGGATACAGTAGCTATTCTGGATGGTCAAATCCTAGGGTGCTGGGGGCCTAAGTCCACCTCTACCACCCCCAAAACATACAAGAATCATGTACTTGTGAACTAAACACATGCATAAGGCACATGTGTGGCCTCCATGTCACAAGTCCTACACAAATATGAAACACAAAATCATAATGGGACATGGTCAGCCCCATAAAAACTGAAAGTGACTCTCCCACTCCCTGTTAGGACTACAGATAAAAGCATCCCCATCATAAAGGTGGGCACATTTTGGAGACGGAATACATAATGGTATCAAAAACATCATTTCAAAATAGCCATCAGCAATTACACCAAATATGTTGTCAAATATGGTCAATACATTAGTTAACGTATCCCAAACATCACAGTGTGAAGGCCGTCTATACATAAAAGTACGGACATTTGTCATATACAAACACAAATGTGTCTCACATCGCACCGTTTGACCATGACAAATCACCTTTCCAAAGCTAAACACATGAAGACATTTGGATAAATTTGCTCCATATTCTACGCATACAGCATGGCCGTCATAATTTGTTCACGTACATGAGTGCACACAATGCAGAGTCAGATACAAATGTATCCAAAAGTGTCTTGATATTTCGCCTTCAAAATATTATTTACATCCACAATATTTTTGACTCTGCATCATGTGCACTACTGTACGTGTAAAAAAAAACACGCCCATGATGTATGCGTGGTGAAATTGACGCTACATGGACAATATGTTGGTCATTTCATGTACAGTATTAATTATTAATATTCATATCATATTTTTTCACTCCGCATCATGTGCACCACTGTACGTGTAAAAAAAACGACGCCCATGATGTATGCGTGGTGAAATTGACGCTACATGCACAATATGTTGGTCATTTCATGTACAGTATTAATTATTAATATTCATATCATATTTTTTCACTCCGCATCATGTGCACCACTGTACGTGTAAAAAAAACGACGCCCATGATGTATGCGTGGTGAAATTGACGCTACATGCACAATATGTTGGTCATTTCATGTACAGTATTAATTATTAATATTCATATCATATTTTTTCACTCCGCATCATGTGCACCACTGTACGTGTAAAAAAAACGACGCCCATGATGTATGCTTGGTGAAATTGACGCTACATGCACAATATGTTGGTCATTTCATGTACAGTATTAATTATTAATATTCATATCATATTTTTTCACTCCGCATCATGTGCACCACTGTACGTGTAAAAAAAACGACGCCCATGATGTATGCGTGGCGAAATTGACGCTACATGCACAATATGTTGGTCATTTCATGTACAGTATTAATTATTAATATTCCTATCATATTTTTTCACTCCGCATCATGTGCACCACTGTACGTGTAAAAAAAACGACGCCCATGATGTATGCGTGGTGAAATTGATGCTACATGCACAATATGTTGGTCATTTCATGTACAGTATTAATTATTAATATTCATAACATATTTTTTCACTCCGCATCATGTGCACCAATGTACGTGTAAAAAAAACGACGCCCATGATGTATGCGTGGTGAAATTGACGCTACATGCACAATATATTGGTCATTTCATGTACAGTATTAATTATTAATATTCATATCATATTTTTTCACTCCGCATCATGTGCACTGTAATGCGTCATAAAAAATTGACGCACAACTGTGTATGCGTGAAAATATGACGCATAACGGGGAAAAAAAAACAGCGGCCATTTTATGCAGGAAGTGATGTAATAGGATATCCTGTTTACAAAATCTGTACTGGGAGGTAACTTTCACTTTCACTTTGCAGTCTCAGATTTCTCTAGACTGTGTGGTTGTGTGAAAGGTGTTGTCCTGTGTTTTACTGCTCTAGTGTCCTGTGTGCCTTGTATTTTGTCTTAGTGTCAATCTATTATTGTTGTATCACATTGTCTCAGTCTGTTTAGTGTTATTTTGTCTATACCTGTGATAGTTTGTATTGTCTGTGGGAGTCTGTTGTGGGTAGCATAGTTTGGGGGGTTAGTTGGGCTATTTTTCTACTTCTCCTTTTTCTTTCACACCTCTACCTTTCCCCATTTCCCCCTTTATATTTTATATTTTGTTGGTACATTCTTATCCCTCTCAATATGTCAGGTAGGCCTCGCCTGTCCAGGATGGGGGAAGACGAATTGGGGGGGTTCATATGGCTCGTAAGCCATTTCCTCCCACTAATGCTGGAAGCTGGGGGCCGTGTGATACAGGGGTATCACACGGAGGCCAGGAAAATCCGGTGGGAGAAGGTGCGCCATCACCTGGTCCGGGTCTATGGGAGTCTCAGGAATGTACACCAACTCAAGCACCGCTGGGCAGATCTGATCACCAGGGAACAGGACCTGCTGGACCACCTGGGACTCCGGATTGGTGGCCATGTTGGTGAGTAAAAAACAATTACATGGGAATGACAGAAATCGGTGTGTGAACATGTGATGATTGTTAGCAAATCTGCAAAATAAGTAGCTGAGTGTGTGTAATGCCAGGGAAACCTAGGCCATGGTTATACACATTAATCCCCATTCTTGCAACACATGTACACGCAATGACAGCTTTATAAATTCAACATCTATTTGTATTATGCTAAGTCGCCCCCTCTCTGCGTCCCAAAATGTTTCAAATGCTGCGCTACAAAGGTATACATATGTGTCCTAATGTGTATTTGTTGCAGAATGTGTATGAAGACCTATGCTACCAGTCCGATGGATCATTTTTGCAACACATACCAGATGCCTGTAGCTGCATGTAATGTAGTGTTGCATTTGTGTCAGAAAAGCAACACGTGAACGGCTCTATTTGTACTCCACTGGTCATAATGGCCAGTGAGTACGTCATGTAGAAACAACATACCTACATATGCAGACGCCATAGCTAGACTGAAAATTGGAAACACATGATGATGCTATACATGTGTGTTGCCGTCACGTCACATGAAGTTAGTCATGTTGTTCACACATATGTCACATGTGTGTCTGTTTGCCTGTTGACCCTGTCCAAATAGCCTGTTTAATTGTGAGTGGTCATGCAGTCCTCATGGAACCAGTTTTGGAATGTCTCTCGGGATGCACATGCTGAGATGTATGGATAACATTATTGTTGGGGCATACTAATGGAGGATTAACTTGGACGACACATGACTGTCCTGACCACTGCATGAGTGTAGTAGGGTGTGACACTGTAGCAGGAGACTCATCCAATGTTAATGTTGAATACAAAGTGATCCATGCAGGATGAGCATGTGTGAAAGTCTATCATTACCATGTCATTTTCACACAGTGTCATTGTAACAGAAATCTTTTGTCCGTTCACCCAGTCTGAGTATAATCTTTGTTTCATGCTTTACAGGTGGACCAGCCCCGTACACCGTGGGAGAGGTGGCCCATTTTGACGACCCCGATACCTACAGTGAGTGTCGCCTGAGTGCTATTTACATTGTTTGGTAATGACGCATGATGGATTACTGTGTGTTCAAGAGAATTCATGATTTGATGTGCTGGCCGTTCATTGGCTTTGTTCTTTTAGTGTGATATCAAATTTGAATAATGTTTCTGCAAAGCAATACGTAGTCATCTCTCAGATTGAGGGGCTGTAGCCCATTCAATTATGGCGGCAATTGGGAATGGTATGACTCATTTGGAATAGACTGGTCAATGTTAGACTTGGTCAGGGACTTGCCATGAACTGAGTCTGCATGTCAGACTGACAGTCTCCCAGATAGCTTAGGCACATGGCATTGATGACAAGTGCTTCTTCCTAGTTGAGGATGGACTGTGTACACTGTAGGTTGGATCTTCCATGGGCATGTACTTCCACAAGGTGAACTCGAAGTGTGTGTGACTTGAGTCCAATGCCCTAGGTGTTCAGTTGAATCATGTGAATGGGTGTACTACCTCCCCTGTGTGTGTTGTTAAACATGCCTCACTAATAGTATGTTATGTTGGGCTAAGTCATAACATTTTG
This sequence comes from Pleurodeles waltl, assembly GCF_031143425.1. NCBI lineage: Eukaryota > Metazoa > Chordata > Amphibia > Caudata > Salamandridae > Pleurodeles > Pleurodeles waltl. The sequence continues at coordinate 619,183,339 of NC_090449.1, read as the reverse complement.
ACATGTGTGGACCTGGGATGTGACAAGGTTGGGCTGACTACAACGTGTTGCTAGCCCTTCATAGGTGTTGTGTGTGAAGGCACATAATTGTTGAACTTTCTGTACACTCCTGGGTGTGCATTGAACATGGGATTGTTGGTTGTTCTTCCCACACCACCCACAAAGACTGGGATGTTACTGTGAAACAGGGTACCTAGGACTGTAGCAACCAGTATGTTACACGTACTTAACACCTTTTGTGACTTGAGTTAGTACCTTGGGCCAGAGTGAGAAAAATGTCTACACGTTGCAAATGGCATAAATATATGTGTGGGATTTGCAAACGTCTGTTTCCTAATCCAAAATGTCTTTGGTGGTCATGTACATATGAGTAAAATGCTTTTCAAAATTGATATAATGAAGGGTTTTACCAGACCTACTTGCAAATCACAATGGTAGGCAATCCCATTTGCAACCGAGTACGTGGTTGCAAAGTGAGTAGCTGTTATCATCCACTTGAAGTGGATGGTAACCACCTTGCTGACTGGAAGGGGTCCTCATTGTAAAGCTTCAGCCTTTGTGAGTGGACTAAAAAAATCCTGCGCAAAAAAGCCAGTGGTCTAAGGGACCAATAATTACCGTGAAAATTTCCAAGTATAATTGTTGTGATTTAAAAATAATTGCAGCTCATTTTTCTTTCCGGTAAACGGCCTACACTTGGGGAGAAATAACTTGCTTAATTTAAAAACATTCACGTCTATGGAGTTCTGCTGGTCCCAGCAGGCCACCATCCCCGTGAGTGCCCATGTTGCTAAGGTGGGGCAACTTGGAACCCACATCATTGATGTTCATGAGGTGGGTTTTAGGGACCCCATAGCGACTCGCAGACGGTGTCAGAGACACCGTTCTGCTTTGCAATTTGCTAGTTGATTTTCCTAAATTCCTACATCTGACACCTAGTGTGGACACATGATTCTGGGCCAGGGGTTCAATCTTAGCACACAACTAATTAAAAATGCTATTGAGTGAGGAGTGTGAGTGTAATCACATAGAATGACATATGTACTGAAGTCAGTATGCGGAAGAGCTGGTGCCATAATGTCAAATGCCTTAGGTATGATTTGGATGAGTAGTTTAGGGTGATGTCATCCATCATGTAGAGACATGGATATGCTAGGTGTGATATGACCTTAGGGATGCATGATTCACATGTACTTCCTCTGAGCATTTCCGTGAACTATGTTGTAACAATTGCTGCATACAATATATTTCTAGTAATGGACAAATGAGCCATTGTGGGATTCAACCCACTGTAAATTCAAGGCTCAATATTTCCCTTTTCTCTTCACAGCTGCAAACCTGAGTGCCGCAGAGCGCAACCATTTTGAGCGCAGGGCAATGAGGTACAGGCACATCCTGCAGGTGCAGTGTGGGTATCGGAGGATGGCCCGCAGATACAATTCCGATCGGGCCTCCGGGGCGTGGTATGCCACATCACAGGCTCCACCAACGGTGCCACCTACAACCACCAGGTCTGCCCAAGGGGACCCAGCAACGGACCAGCCATCTTCCTCAAGACCTGGACCCAGCCGTGTGTTGGGAGCAGGGCTGTCCCGTGGCCACTCCACTCCAGCGACAATCTCCACCTCCACCGGCACGCAGACCAGCAGTGACCCTCCAATTGACCCTGCAGCCTTCCAGGCATTGTCTAGGAAACTGGACAGGTTAATTCGAAAGGTGGACAACCTGACGGAGGACATGGCGGAGGTTAAAAAGAAGGTGCGCTCCATCCGGCGCACACTTCAGAGGGCAAATCTTTAGTTATTTTGCCCTCCTGAACTTTTACCCCTCCCCTCTCCCCTCTTTCCTCTTTTCATACTGTTAGTTGGGTTTGGGGGGTTAGTTATAGGATAAGTATAGGTAATTAGCTTAGTTAGTGTTAGGTAAGAGAGTGGGGGGTCCTTATACTTTCTATCTAATATTTTTGTGTGGGTGGGTGGGTGGGGGCCAATGTTTGGATTCCTGTTTAATAAAAAAAAATACAAATAAAAAAAATATTAAAAAAAAAAAATACAAAAAAATATATGTTTGTTTAGGATAGTATAGTATGTGTGTAGGTTAGTAAGTGTTGTCCTGCATGTGTCTTGTCTCTTAATGGTGGGTGGGGGGTTGATGTTTAGATCGTTTCGTTACATGTGTAGAGTAAGTTTAGCTTCGGTTAGTTAGGGACAGTTGTGGGTTAGTAGTAGTCAGGTTAGATTAGTGTAGGTTTACCTTTCCCTTAGTTGCCTCTTTTATTACTACTTTTAAATAAAAAATGTGTTAACCCTTTACCTGATGCGTTAGGTGCTACCTTTTCATGGCCTTGACAGCAGTGTAGCAGAAATGTTAAGTATGACATTTGTGTTCCATGCTCCCTATCCCCAGGCTTATGAGGTTTAACATGCCAGCTACCCGTGTGCTAACTTGGTAAGTATCCACCATGTTGGAGAGCCACCATTGGTAGTGTGCATTGATCATCAAGGTTTGGGGTTGGTATGTATACTACTTCACAAAGAGTGCTGCCAGACTTGTTATTGTAGGTAAATAGATAGGTCGGACAGCATTGTGAAGTTCAGGGAGAGCTTTATAGATGATGATTTGTTCACACTCTTGTCTTGTTGCTATCATTGCTGACCTACATCATGTGTGTACTGATTCAGCATGACTTTCCTTCATGGAAGTATACGCCGTAAGGGTGATTGATGCAGTATAATTTGTTTATCATTCCTTTCATTCTACAGCATAATTTCAAATTTTAGTATTGCATGGTGCCTACATTTCTCAGCCCCCATTAGTTGTGTAGAATAGCTATAGATGGTGTATCATTCTGTCCAACACAGCATGATTGTGTGTGCTTAGTCCCTTCATCAGTTATTTTCCTCAGTATAGTAAAGCTATGATGCAATCCTGGCCACTGCACAGATGATTCAGTATACATGAAATCAGGACAGTAGTATAGAGAATCGACATGGTTTCCACACAGCCACTTTGAAGTTATCTACTGCACAGTTGAATTTTGAAATGACACAGAGACACAATAGGTGTGCAAGTGATATTTATTTATAAGTGGTGTTGTGCAAAATGTCCATTCACCATGTTTGCTGACTCCTTTCTGGTGCATTATTACATGGTGATCCTACAGAAGGGGTGTGGATGATGCTCCTGACATGCTGGGGTGATGTCACAGACAGTGCAGAGGAACATGAAATGCAAAATGGTAGGAGAGAAACATTCACTGGCAAGGTGGACAAGTCATACAGTGGATTGCCGAACAGTCATTGAGGTTAGTTGTAGTGAGACTGGCATGTGTCAAAACGTAGGACCTTGGTCAGAGTAGGGCATGGTGCAGGGACTAGGGCTTCCGGGTACTCTTGCGTGTGAATGTTATCTGTTCCATGTCTTCTTCTTCTGATGTGTGTGTTGCCTGGTGTGTCCTTGTTGTTGTTGGTTGTGAAGGGGCAACACACACCTCAGTGTTAGAAGACATGGAGGCAGACATCCCGGGGGCTGACCCCTGTTGAGTAAGGAAGGGCAGTACTGCAGCAAGGAGGGCCTGCTGGTTTTTCAGAATGGCAGCCACATCCCGATGGTAGGCAGCCAGGTCGGCCCTGAGGGGTTCTATGTTTCATTCGTGCACACGTTGAGTGGCTTGCAGTTTGAGTTGTTGTGTCAACTGGATGACAGCTGTGCCAATTTCCTTCAGTGTTTTTGAAATGTCCTCCAAGAGAAAATTTCTGGCTTGCATTGCAGCTGCCTGATCAGCAGTTGACAACATGCACGAACGCACCCCCTCAAGGCTGGCTGCCATATTTTGCATCCCCACCCGCACCTCCTTGGCCAGCTCCCGCTGGACCCCAACGACAGTTCTTTCGAAGCTGGTGCCAGTGTCTTCAGAGTCCTCAGCTGTGTTGGAGCTGGCAGGTCTTACAATTGGGGTGTCGGGTGGTTCTTCTGTGGTGGCTGCTTCTTCTGTGCTCCTCCTTGTGACTGAAGGTGGGGTTTGGAGGCTTTCAAGGACCATGTCAATGGTCTCTTGTGGGAGGTTGATGGTCTCGTCATCCATGTCATCAGGGAACTCATGGACAGGCAGATCAGCAGGAGATCCGTGTTCCTCTGCAATGAAACAGGGTACAATTAGTGTGTCTGTGTTGTGACAATTTTGCAGTAAGATACAAGCCTTTGGATGCCTTAACATTGTACTCTGTGTTTGTCTAGGTATCTGCTGTCCGTCATAGGGCATTGTTGTAGGCCTATGGCCCACCTGTGTGTCACATGTTTGATATGGATCTTTCAGACATGTCTGCCAGGTCGCCTCTAGGTGTTGCTTTGTAATTATTTAGGAATAGGCGTTTTTTTCTCCTACTCCTCACTCGGTGTTTCACTATTGTTATGGAGGGACATTTTGTAGGGTGGGCTCTCATTATCCAACATGTGATTCTTGGCTTTCTAGGCAGCAGGATAGCTAATGGTGTGGGGGACTAAGTTTGACCCACTTGAAAATAACTCTGTCACCCAGATATTCAATTTAGCTAAGACTAACTAGCAGTGCCTCTGGTCTCCCACATCAAAGGAATGTTTATACATGCGAGCGCATGACATCTTTGGAACTTCTCAGGGAAGTGGTGGTCACTCAGGTCCTACACATTTGTATCTTTTCCGGTATGTTCCCATACACAAATGACAAAGACAGTATTAGTTTGATATGAAGTTTCATTGTACAACTGACTTGTAGGAATTTAGGTGTGAGCCCCAATTACACAAACAATACACACTGTTAGAATTGAAATAGTCCGCAGGAGAGTAATACATTAGTACACAGCTTTCATGGTGCCTAACTGTTTCTACTCTCCCCCTGCATGTTCTATGTATAGCACAGCTTGTTAAGTTTGGAGGTTGCCTGTCAGAATCACAGGGGAGACATCATCCCTCATATCAGAGGAATGGGCTAGGATCTGGTTGTGCATCAGCAGCAAGGCAGGCAGCATCTAGTTGTTATTTTCTGTTTGGAAACTCCCCCATGCGTGTCTTGGGACAAGGGAGTGAATGTAAAAGACATATGTCATGGTGATGACAAAGTTTCCCTACGCAGGAATGCCAAACCTTGACCCCTACCACATCTATCAGCAACGTACCAGACGGTATCCTTGACTGGGGCACAGAGTGAATATGTTCTGGCAAACTCCAGTGCAGAAGTAGGCAAAACAGTGTGATTTGACTAATTGACAACACCTTAGGACTGACTATTTGCTACATTAACTGATAGGAAGGGCAATTAGAATCATTTAGTGCAAATTGCTCTGAGGCACTTAGATGTGAGCAAATGAGTATAAGTACATTCAGGGTAAGATGCACAAAGGCCTCCAGCCTGAGGCTAATGCGCAAAGTATACGTTTCACTTGCCACACTACACTTTGACTGACTGTGGGTGTTGTGACTGCCCTGCCAGCACACTTGCCTCTCAGGCCCTGCCCCATACACTTTTTATTCACATTGCATGATCTGTACATGTAACGTGGCATTACCTATGCATGTCAATGTTAGGATGTGGTATGGATGTAAACATTCTTGATGTTTTGAGATGATGTTGGGTGATGTGTTTTGAATTGGATTGGCCTGTTTATCGTATGAAGGTCCTATTTGTTTGTCCGACTTTGCAGGTGTGTTTCAGTGACCAGTTGCCTGTGTCCCCTCCTCAATGTTGTTGTCTGAGCAGTATGACATTAGTGATGTAGCCTTGTTAGCCAGGCATGTGAGGGACCCTGACGTATGCAGCATGTGTGTATCGTTAGTGCTGTGTGGCTCCTATTGCTGTTTACTTAGGCTTATGTATGTGTCAGTTATGGACATTCGGCATTTGAGTGTACTGGTACCTTTGTCTTATTTCTAGGAGTAATTGCAGATGTCACCCTCACCCCCTAATTTAGGTATGTATGTTCCAGGGTGGGGTTTCTGCCATTTGGTACTATAGCTGCACAGAGATGAGAGGTGTTATTGTCAACTGTGTTTGCAGTTAAGTTACAGTTGTTGTATTTGCTACTGCATTACAGATAGGGACCTAGTTGATGTAGAATAGATTTTGCAATACAAGTGCCTGGATGTGGATTTGAGGTAGTGTCCTTCCCACCTGTCACTGCTTTCCCTTGGCTCTCTTGTTGTAATTACAGGATGTCCCCGTGGGACTGTTGTTGTTGCTGTATTTTGTGGTGCCCCAGCTTCGGTCAGTACTGGGCATGCCCCCCTGCCGTGCCCCTTTCCCTATGCCACTTCATATATGTGCTGACTTACATGCATTGTGTAGTAGGTATCCCCCCCCTGCTTACAGTCCCCATTATTGTATTAGGATTCCCCATGCGACTTACCCTGCATGTGCGTAGTGTCGTGGTAGTCTGCGCTGTCCAGTCCTTGAATCCCTGTGACGATCTCCTCCGGGATGACGGCTGCGACCATCTCCTCCATGTGGTCCAGGGCCTCCTGTTGTGCTGGACTCCCACCTCCAGTCTGCATTGCTGCCTTCCTGTTCCTGGCCATTTTCTCTTTGGTCCTACGTTTGCAGTCATGCCAGCGTTTCTTACACTCGGTGACTGTCCGGCGTTCTTCAGCCACACTGTTAATCTTGTCCACAATTTGTTTCCAGATGGCCTCTCTCCTACTGAGTGGCAATTTGGAGGTGATGAAAAGTTGGTGCTGGTGTTCCGTCACCTCTTTCACCAGGATTTCCTGCTCCTCTGCACTGAAGCGACACTTTTTTTTTTTTTTTTTGAATGTCCTGGTTCCTGTATGCTTCCTCCTGGCTGGTTCCTGGTCTGCTCTCATCCTCCTGGGGTCTGTTGGGGCATCTAGGATCCATTTTGGGTCTCCTCTCCTGAAAGGGCAGTTTTCGCGCAAAAATGTGACGCAATTGCGTGAAAAAAAACGGCGTTTTTACGATTGCGCTGTCGTAAATCGACCCACAGTGATGTGCGTCGCATTTATGTTGCTTTCCTTTACGACAGACCGACGCTGTCTGCGTCACGAAATAATGACTCCCACCTGTTGGTTGCGCCGCCGTACGTCAAAGTATAAATTTGACGCCCACATGGCGCATCCAAATGGCGTTAGACGGCGCAAATTTTTTTGACGCAAAATTGCGTTAGCGCAATTTTGAGTCAAAAAGTATAAATATGGCCCGTAATGTTTTAAAATCAAAACCCCACTGAAATTTACCATTTATAGTTATCTCAAGTAACTATAACTTGTGCCCTAAAGTAACTATACTTTGCACTAATCACAACATGTTCTACAACATCATTGATAACATCATTGCAATGCTGAAATGACATTATTGATGACAAGACTGTGCATGACGAGGGTGCAAGTTACAGTTATTTTAGTGCAGAGGTTATAATTAATTAAGATAACTATTACTGTTAAATTTCCGTGGGATTTTAAGTTTAATAGAACATGTCACAATGATGTAATAAGGGAGGTCATAAACAGTGCAGCCAGGTCCTGCATGCAAACCCCACCCCACAGCCAAACAACCCACCTTCAGAGCACAGTGTTTTCACATGTGTAGTATGGATAGCTGGAGGGGCAACCACCCGTATACAGCCAACTCACCATAGACATTTTTGACTTTCTTTTTCATGGTTGACATGCTCCTGGGTGACTCTTGTCGGAGTCAGCTTGGCCCCTCTTCGTCTCTGGTGCTCCCATGGGAGCAGTGGAGTCCAACTGGCTTCTGTGAGTGTCCCGCTGGATCAGAGCAACCCAACGTTTTACTTTTTTAATTTGGCTTCGAGGGCATTTTTCTGGTGAAGAGGGTCAGGATAACCCTACCCTGACCATTATACCATACATTTAAAAAAAAAATCAGGAGAGGGGCACAGAGTCATTCATTTTAGGGCAGAGTTTATAGTTAATTAAGATAACTATTACTGTTAAATTTCAGTGGGATTTTAAGTTTAATAGAACATGTCATAATGATGTTATATGGGAGGTCATAAACAGTGCGAGAATACCAACAGGACAAAAAGCCCCATTCACGCCCGGGAGTGGGCAGGTCAAAAAAAATGACGTCCAGCCGCTTTTGAGCCGTTTTTTAGCGCCTGGTCAGGGCAGGCGTTAAGGGACCTGTGGGCTCGGAAGGAGCCCAGAGGTGCCCTCCCATGCCCCCAGGGACACCCCCTGCCACCCTTGCCCACCCCAGGTGGACACCCAAGGCTGGAGGGACCCATCCCAGGGAAATTAAAGTAAGTTCAGGTAAGTTTTTATTTTTTATTTTTTTGTGGCATAGGGGGGCCTGATTTGTGCCCCCCTACATGCCACTATGCAAAATGACGATGCCCAGGGGAAATTTGCCTCAGCCTGACTTGCCCCATTTTTTGGCGCCCAAGCTCCATATCCCCCTACGCCGGCGCTGCCTGGTGTACGTCATTTTTTTTCACGCACACCATGCAGCGCCGGCGGCTAACGCCGGCTAACGTCATTGAATAAATACGGCGCCCGCATGGTGCTTCAGAATGGCGTTAGCCGGCGCAAAAATTTTTTACGCAAAACTGCGTAATGCTCTAATTTTTATGGCAGCTTGGTCGAGCAGTTAGGCTAATCTTATGCAAATATTTTGTTGTACTCACTGTATCAATAAATGAGACCACACACTCAAAAGAATAACTCAAGAACAATTTACAAAAATACTTCATACTTTTATACAATTTTTAAAACCAAGATCATCAAAATCAGGTAAGTACTTTTTAAGACATATATTTTTTAATTTTTGGCAAAAATAGTCTTTTTGTGAGTAATTATTCACTGCGGGAGACCACTTGGAAAAGCAGTGCACAGGTGGACATAAAGGTAAGTCCGGTGGGCCACCTTGGAGTGTTGAGGTCGCAAGGGATAGGGGACACTTGGGCACAGCTGGATCTGCAGGGCACAGGGCCAGGTGCAGAGCGAATTGGTGAGCCAGGAACTGTGCTCAAAGGTCCTCCTGGAAGTAGGAGGTAGGTCACTTTGAGGGTTGCTTGCAGGTCAGCAGGGGCACTCTGGTGGGAGTTCCTAGTGTTTTCTGAGGTCCCTTGAATACGGCTTGCTTCTGGTCCTTTTTCAGTCTGGAGGGAACTGTCCTACTGGGTGTCCGACATTAGGTGATCACCACCTGGGGTAATGGTGTGGTGCGGCCACTGGAGGACACAGTGCTACCAAACTTGGCACACTGGCAGGTTTTGTCCTTATGGTCCATTGGGTGGAGATTGGTCTGGCTGTGGAACCTGGTTCCTTGGTCAACAGCCAGTCAGTGAAGGGGCCTTCAGTGGGTCTTTTGTCTTTGTTGCAGGAGAAGTGATGCCTTAACTTTGGCAGGACGTTTGGCAATTTTTGAAGTGTGGTGGTCCTCTGGAGGTTTGTAGAGTCTGTCCAATGTCCAAGCAACACCTCAGTGGTGATTGTCAAGTCCTGGGTGCAGCAGGCAGGGTTTGGCACCTTTTTCTTGTTGCATCAGGACTTCAGTTCTCGAGCCTTGGGCCTTTTTTGTGCTGATCTTCTTTTGTCTTTGGAACCTGATTCTCAGGTCTGGGGATGCCCACTAAATACTGCATTTAGTGGGTGTTAGGGGAGTACTGAGTAGTGACCAATAGGTAATCTATCTTAGGGTGGCTACACCCACTAAGTGACCACTTCCTGTGGGCAGAGGTCACTTTCCTACAACTGATTGGAAGATGGAGGAAAATAAAATGGAGGGAGTCACCCCGCATGCAGCACCTCAGGGGTGGTGCAGTCTAGGGATGACTCCTTCTCCTCTCCTTTGTGTGTTTTCCCACTGTTGCTCCCAACAAATGTGGGGGTTTGCAATGGGGGGCAGACATCTGCTGCTAGCAGCAGGTTTGGGGGGCGAGGTTCAAGGGCTGAAAGCCCTTTGAAGATCGCTCGCATAGCAGTGCACATTCCTGGGGGGAGGTGTGATAACACCTCTGCCCACCTTGTTCTGTGACCCAGAGAGCAGTATCTCTCATCTCAGGTTTCTAGAATCTTGTCTGGTGGTGGCAGGCTAGTTGTGACCAAATAGCAACCACAGTAGGGCACAGTAGGGGCATATTGCTCATGCATTTATGCCCCCACAAACAGTATAGTACACCCTGCTTTAGGGCTGGAAGGCCTGCCAGAGGGGTGACATACCTATAGTGGAGGCAGTGTGTAGTGGACAGGACACATAGGCTGTGTGCCATGTCGAGTTTGCATTTTAGGATTGCATCAGAACATTCAGCCTGCAATGGCAGTGCAGGGTGCTTCTGGAGGGTGGCACAATCTGTGCTGCTGCCCTTAGGGGCCTACCACTAGTACCCCATGCCCCAGGTACCTAAGCACTATTTAGAAGGAACTTATAGTGGCAGCTGAAAGTGTTGCCAATTGTGCCAATACATCACAACAGTGTAAGGCAAAGAGATGTGGCCCAGGGAACCTGGTTAGCAGGGGCCCTGGGCACTAGCAACTTTTAGGCTACATTAAATACCAGGCATTTTATCACAATAGTACAGTGATATTATCAATGATATTATCAACGATGTCATGAGTGCCATAATTTGTGGGATAATTAGCAGTGCATGACGAGGGCTGTTTATATGTAATCATACTTTTCTTTTTAAATTTGCAATAATATTTTACATTAATTGTAGTAAACCTGGATTAAAAAAAGTATTTGAGAGCTAATAATGTGGATTATTTGTATGTGCTCACTTTTGGGTGAAAAGCTGTCAGTGAAACACAACAAATAAACTAAACACTTGACAGTCCCTGACAGGTTTGTTATGGTCAAATACAGATTTTTTAGGGAAGTTTGAGAGAGATGAGTGTCATAACTTGTCTTTTCCTCCCATCAATCAGGTACATTGGTGTTTTGTGCTTACCTGAGGGTTAAAGTGGAAACTACCAGATTGTGATCAGGGACTACCCTGACAATATAATACAATTAGATACCTTGGAGTACCTTCACATATATATATATATATATTTTTTTTTAAAATTGTCCTCATCTCACTAATCCGTGCCAATAAAGAAAGGATCCACTACTCTTTGCCCCAAGTATATAGCCCCCCGGTATCAACAGGCCACTCTACCTGGCACTCTCTTCCATGGATCCCCCTATAACCTTGGCAAATCTTTCCCATCTAACCGCGTAGTATCCTGAATGGACAATAGGGCTAGATGCGCGGAAGGGGGGATCAAATATAATCATCGGACTTCGTAACCAAACTAAACACCTCCAATCAAGTAAGAATTTGACAAACATTTTCCCATCCCAACCAAAAAATATCTCTTTTACTAATAGGCCCGGCTCTGTCCAACTTATATATTCGATCTACCGAGTTCTGCCACTCCTGCACTGTAGGAGGTTGTGAGCATACCCAATTATGACAGATTTGCCGCCGGGCAATAAGCATCAAAACAAACAAAAGACATTGCTGTGATTGGTCCCTCAGGTCGCAAAACCCCAAATAACACTAGAGCAGAATTCAATGTTATTTTTTCACCAAATATCTTATTTAAGACATTCTGCACGGCTTCCCAAAAATTAACTAAGCTGGAACAATCCCAGAACAGATGTATATCATCCGCATTTGGATCATCACATCGTGGACAATTTTTCTGAATTTTGCCAATACGGGATAGCCTTACTGGAGTCCAATACACTCTATGCAAAGTAAACAAATGATTCCTCCTCATTCCTGCTGATTTAACAGCGGACCAAAGAAGTGAACATGAGTTTTGCCACAACAATATTATATCCATGGTTGGAAAAACCTCTCCCCATTTCTGGAGCGGGAGGGGGGGATCCTCCTCAACTGCCTCCAACAAGGCCTGATACCAAAACGCAATTTCTTTTAAGTAAAGGTCTCTGAATTAATTTCTCTTCCCAGCAAGATCTACCAATTTCTCCTTCTTGTAACGATTTAATCCAACTAGCCAACTGATAATACTTAAATTTAGAAACGGACCCCCCCCTCTCTCCAAAAATGTAGCCCATGGAATCAAGTTCATACCCTATATAATCTGTCCCCTCCGTAGTAACCCACTCACTTTCAGTGGAATTGATAGTTTATCAAGGAGACATACCGGGGTACCAGGTGAATCCCAAATTGGGGCTAGTCCAGAATAATAAACTATCCCTAGTAGATTACGAATCTGTAGCCAGATTTTACAGGCCTGCCGTGGAATCTTAAGTCTAACTTTTTTTAAAAACCTTGGGTGTCCAAATTTGTACAAAAAAAACTCGCCCCTTCCTCCACGTGTGCTGTCAAAGCTTCCCACATTTGGGTATATTCTGACTTTTTATTTAAAAGAATTCTACTATTCTTAAATTGAAAAGCCAAATAATACTTATAGAAATCAGGTGTTGCTAACCCCCCCATTCCTTCTTCTTACACAGCTTTTTCCAGGATATCCTTATTCCTTTATGTGCCCAGACAAACGAAGACAAATCTCCCTGCAGTTTTGTTAACCACTTACCCTTGAATTCCAAGGGGATAGTATTAAATAAGAAAGTACATTTTGGGCGTGGCTTCGGGCTTCAAGATGGCGGTCGCACTCTGAGAGTGCTCTGGACCCCTCCGTCATCCGTCCGTGTTCAATGCGGTCTGGCTGAGTGAAAGACGCTGCTCCGGACATCCTCATGCCCCCAGAATCCCTTGGTGGGTTTGATGTGGTGAGCGATCAAAGATCCTAGACCCGGAGTCCTCGCGGCGGTCCAGCCGACCCGAGAAACAAAGTGGCGGCAGCGACTGAATGCGCCCGGCTGGGCTGAGACTGGGCCGGCGGCCCCTCTGGAGGTGATTGCTGCAGTCCGAGGGAGCGGTGAGGATCCCCGGGGAATCTGGGCCCGTGCTCCGGCGCGGCCCCGACCCGGGGAGAAAGCACCAGATGAGCCGGGTGAGCGGGGCGGCCCTGTCGTGCCTGTCTGCGGGCGCCAGCCGGGGAGGCCGTGGCGCCCGCCCACTCTGTGGGGCGAACCTGCGGACCTGAACTGAGGCGGCCGGGCGGAGGCAGTAGGAGCGCTGCTGCGGCTGATTCCCCCTGCCCGGTGTCTCGTCTTGCCCCGGAGAGTGCTGGAGGCGCGTGGGGGACCGGGGCTGAGCCGAGGGTCGGGCGCGGCCCCGTGGCGGAGAGAGGGGAGAGGAGAAAGGGGAGGTGGAGATCGAGGGAATCCCCCTTCCCCTCCCTAAAAACAACAAAACAACGGATGGGAGACCCGGTGGCCTGTTTTCTGCTCCTCGCGGGCCTTTGACCGGATGGGGCTCGCCATAGCCCACAACAGCAAGATTGGACCCACTGCAGAACCTCTGGACCCCAGGAACAAGGGGATTTAGCCCATAAATTGGAGTGAGCTCTTCTCCCCCCTGTGCGGAGTGGGATGAGAGGGGACTGCAGGGAGAGGATCGGCGGCTTGGCCCCTCATGGAGCCAGCAGAGGGGCTGCCCTCGTGGGGCCCGGAGGAACATAGAGAAGCTGGGAGGGCGCACTGTGATGTCTCCCCCCTAGGCCCATGATAGCCGAAAGCGCACGGAGGACTTGGGCTTGAATCAAAGCACGGTGGGAGCAACGTGTCTGACCCCCATCCCGGGTGCCATGATGGGGAAGGATAAGGCGAACAAACAACCACCACCCTCCCAGCAAAAGATCGACCAGTTCACGACGACAACGGGCCAGCGAGGAGGGGGAGACGCGGCTGGTGGCGGCCCAGCGCCAGACGGAGTGAGCGCTATCCTCCAGGCTATCCAATCATCGCAGACGGCGGTGGAGACCAAAATCGGAGAGGTGCGCGAGGATATGGGCCTTATTAGGCAAGACCTCAGGAATGCGGTGAACCGAATCACCGAGGTTGAATCCAGAGTCTCCCAGAATGAAAATGATCTGTCTGACCTCAAAACCAAAGTGGCCCAGCTGCAAACCCGAACCAACGAGCTACACCGTCGCGCGGAGGATGCTGAAAATCGATCAAGACGCAATAACCTGCGCATCATCGGTTTTCCTGAGGGCATAGAGGATGACAAGGTCTCCGAGTTCCTGGAGAGATGGATCAAAACCTGGATGCTGGACCAGTCCCTCTCACCCTGGTTTGCGATTGAATGGGCCCACAGGGCACTCGCCCCGCGCCCCCCTCCGGGTGGTCCAAAACGCCCGATGATCGCACGCTTCCTCAACTTCAAAGACAGAGACAATATCCTTAAGGAAGCTAGGCGGTCGGAAGACCTTCACTGGGAGAACCACAAAATCCTAATTTTCCCGGACTACACCCGAGAGGTCCAAACCCGCCGCCGGTCGTAAGAGCTCGTTAAACAAAAACTTAGAGCTATGCAACTTTCGTACATGCTCCTCTTCCCTGCACGGCTCAAAGTCCTTATGGCTGGGAAAGCATACTTTTTTGAAACGCCGGAGGAGGCATGAGACTGGCTAACAGAGGAGGGCATCGGAGCCCGGAGGGGTCCCCTGGGATCTGCCGGGAAGTCACCACGTATCGAACCCTCCCCCCTGGGAAGGCCCCGGAGGAGCCGGCGGCGTACCAGATCCAGGATAGGTAGGCAGAAAGATCCGGATACTCCTGCGGACAGTGAGGTGGCCCGGGACTCTGGTTCACAGGCAGAGATCGTCTCCGTTGCTCTCCTTGGTCCTCAGGCGTCGACACAGACGGCGGAAGACAATCGCTTGAGCCAGTCCCCAGTGCTCGGCTGACATGATGTGTGCGGCCTCCTCGAGGGATGCGAGGGGGACTCACCTCGTTTGACTTGCTCGCACGGGCCCCGAAGGGGCTACCATTGATGACATCGAAACTTACTACTACATGGTGCCTAAAGCTCGACTTGTGACCGTTAATTGCAATTGATCCGAGAAAAAGGAGGGGTCCACCACTCCACCCCAATGACAGTCCTAATGGCTGTCTGGTTCTGGTTGGGTATTTGGGCGACAGATGCTTCCGGGGTGGGAGTATGGGGAGAGGGGTATTTAGGGGGGGGGAGTTTGAAATAGGTTTAGAGGGCAACAAGTTAGTTAGCCTTGTTTGCAGTTTTAATATTTCACCGTTATGTTCGAAATGGTCGTCCCTAAGTCCGCAGCCACACACTCAGCATTGCATAACACCTATACAACCCACGCCTGGCCCTCACTGACTCAGGTCCTTTACTGGAATGTAAACGGCCTGTTAGACAAGATCAAGAGATCAGCAGTATTTAGCACTCTCCGTAGATACTCCCCCTCAGTGGTCCTCCTACAGGAAACCCACCTCCTCGGGACTAGGTGCCCCATGCTTGCGCGGGGAGGATACGACAGAGTATATCAAGCAGGATTTTCCAGAGGCTCTAGAGGAGTGGCCATCCTATTCCACCGGTCTCTACCCATTGTGATCACAACCACGCAGTCCGACCCACAGGGCAGATTTGTAGTAGTCACGGGGACTCTTCAGGGGTCACCGATAAACCTTGTGTGTGCCTACGCTCCTCCGTCTGGACTTGATGCCTTCTTACTTTCGCTCCACCAGGTTACAGCAGCACTTCCCCAGGGGGCCACCCTGCTGGGTGGCGACTACAATGCGGTCCTTGACCCCAACCTGGACGTGTCTGGTGGGATCACCGCTGGTAGATCCAACCGGGCTTCAGACCTAAACAGCTGGGCGGAGAGCCTCGGCCTGTGTGAGGTGTGGCGCACCTGGCACCCCAGGGAGCGCCAGTACACACATACGCCGGCTGCCCACCAGACGCATTCCAGAATAGACCTCGTGTTCATGCCCGCCTTGGACCTCTCGAACGTCACGGGGGCGGAGATACTCCCTCAGGGAGTCTCAGATCACGCACCAATACGTGTTCGATTGGGCGGAACAGATCCTACCAAACGCCCGGTGTGGCGCCTGAATGCATGGCATCTACAGGACAAAGACTACACTCAGGAGATCAGGAACCATCTCAACCAATATTTTGAATTGAACTTAGGATCGGTTCGATCCCCAGGAACAATATGGGCCGCCTGTAAGGACACCCTCAGAGGGCATGCCAAACACCTTCTTCGATCCTGCGTGCAAGACCGGAACTCACAGGTCTCCAAGCTGGAGACCAAGGCCTTAAGATTGGAACGCCAGCATGTGAACTCGGCGTCGGCCTCCATCATGAGACAGCTGATTAGGGTTAGAGGTGATATTAAGCACATAATGCTGGACTCCGCCAAACACATGTGGAGAGCCTCAGCAGCCCAAATTTATGGATGGGGGGACAAAAATGGAAAGCTTCTGCATTGGTTGGCCACCCGCCCTCTGGCCAACAGGAATATTCGTGAGATTTTAGAGGACTCGGGCTCCCTTGCCAAAACACCTGTCAAAATCGCACAAAGTTTCGCCTCCTACTACACCCGTCTATATGCCAAGCACCCTCGCCCCGCCATCGAGAGAGAGACTCCCCTCTTATACGACATTACCCTTCCTAGGGTGTCCCTGGAGGCAAGAGGCAGGTTGGAGGAGGCAATTAGCCTCGCAGAAATCTCTAATGCAATATCCAATCTGGCATCGGGCAAGACCCCAGGCCCTGATGGCTTCCCGGCAGAGCTATATAACAAATGCAGCAATATCCTGGGTCCCCACCTGCTTAACATGTATGAGGAAGCTGAAAACCTGGGCTGCTTCCCCACTGAGATCGACCAAGCAACAATCGTAGTGATCCCTAAAACCCAACCCCTGTCGCGCCATTGCTCGGCGTACCGTCCCATCTCACTCCTAAATATCGAGATCAAAGTGCTCTCCTCGATCCTTGCCTCCAGATTGAAGGAGGTAATGCCCACGCTGGTACACCCTGACCAATGCAGCTTCATGCCCACTCGTAGTACTAGGCACTGCATCAGGCGGTTACATCTGGTGCTGGCGCACCACAAAACTCTGTCACAAAGACCCTAGGCACTACTCCTACTTGATTTTGAAAAAGCTTTTGACACTGTGGATTGGTCTTACCTCGAACAGGTCCTGGAAAAAAACGGGCTCGGGTCCAAATTTCGAGGCCTAGTGAAACTCCTATATTCCAACCCGACTGCCCGAGTCCGGGTGAATGGAGTGGTCTCTGACCCATTCCCCATTGGCTGTGGAACCCGGCAGGGATGCCCACTATCCCCCCTACTCTTTGCGCTAATAATAGAGCCCTTAGCGATACTGCTGTGGGGCGACCCACTTATTGAGGGTTGGCCGTGGCCCTCCGGCTCGGAGGACCGCGTGGCGTTATATGCAGATGATGTCCTCCTGTATATTTCTAACCCGCCCAAGAGCGGCCCTCGCGTTCTAGAAATCCTGCGCCTCTTTGCGGAAGCTTCGGGACTGATCCTGAACCCCGCCAAGTCCCTGCTGGTTCCCCTACATCGCTCTCGAGACTGTATAGATTGGCAGCAAAACATCCCAGTGCGAAGGAACAGTTTTAAATAGCTAGGTATACATATTTCACTTCTCCCCGAGTTGGCATGGGAACTTAACATTACGCCGTTAACAAAGAAAATCAAGACCGATCTCTTGCGCTGGAGGACCCTCCCCTTGAACATGCTTGGCAGAATAGCGCTTTACAAGATGATGATCCTCCCCAGGCTCCTTTACCTTTTGCAAAACTTTCCACTTCCCATCCCCAAGAGATGGTTCCGGGGGATGGATTCTTTAGCGCGCCAATTTTTATGGGGCGGCAGCCGTCCACGGCTGGCGCTCAAAACTTGTCAGAGAGATATATACGATGGTGGCTTGGGCATGTCCAATGTCCAGTACTACCATCTTGTGATGCACTTGCTTGTGATTAATGACTGGGTGGGGGGTGGGTGGACAGATCCCGCATATCAACTGGAATTACAGACGATGGGCTTCTCACAGATCTTCGGCGCCCTTTACGGGAACCCGATCTCCCGAGACGTCCCAGACGTAACCAAAGTGGTCTTACAAGGGTGGCGGACAGCTCAGAGGTTGACAGGGTGGTGGGGCGTCTCACCCAGCAGACCCCGCTATGGCACAGGAGGCAGTTGGTAGAGGTGGCGGGCCTGCAGGGTTTTCAAAACTGGGATAACATAGGTATTTCCACACTGGGCGACATCTGGGGAGGGTCGCACATGTGGTCCTTCCAAGATCTTCAGAAACATTATTCATTAAACAAGACACAGTTTCACCGGTATCTTCAGCTTCGCCATGCCCTGTTAGTGCATGTCCAGACAGGAGACACCATACCCGAGTATAGCCCTATGGAGGCTAAGGCTTTGATGGGAGACCTGGGCAGGGGAGGTGTTTCCCAGATATACCGTACCCTAATCACCGTCACTGCGGGCTCCCTGGGGGGGCTCCGCCAAAGATGGGAGGAATGGGTGGGCCCCGTGGAAGAGATGGACTGGGCAGAAGCATTGATGGCCCCGCGTGCCCTTACGATGGCCTCTCGCTTCCGATTAATACAAACTTACTTTCTTCGTACAGCCTATCTCACGCCCACCAAATTACACAGAGTGGGCCTCCGTTCCACAGCGGAGTGCCCCCGCTGTAGGAGCCCCGCGGCTGACTTCTTTCACATGGTTTGGGCTTGCCCTGTCATGGTGACTTACTGGGAAGCGGTCTTGCAAGAGGTCTCTGGGGTATTACAGGAAGATATAAAGAGGGTGCCTTTGCCCCTCCTACTAGGGGTCATGGGAGACACCGGGCTGCGAAGAGCGGATCGAACTTTCCTAGGGGTGGCATGCCTGGTGGCCAAAAGGGACATAATGGCGGACTGGAAGGCCAGGAGTGCACCGGCACTGAATAAATGGAGACGAGGGGTGGACTGGTGTGCTCAGCGTGAAAAACTGGTATATGAAGCCAGAGGATGCTTAAATAAACATAATAAGATATGGGGGAAGTGGGAGGCCATAGCAGGCTTCTAGATTGTATATAACTCTCATCTACAATGTGTTGTTGGGGACAACGGGTTCGGCCAAGGTTCGATGCCCGTTGGCATCATGTTAACTGTATGTATCATTGTTTCTTGCAAAATCAATAAATACTCTTTATCAAAAAAAAAAAAAAAAAAGAAAGTACATTTTGGCAAAATTATCATTTTCAAGATATTGGATCTACCTATTAAAGAGAGAGGGAGAGCCGCCCATGTTCTAAGGAGTTTCTTAGTCTCAAGGTGTATTTTCTCAAAGTTTATCCTTGCTAGGTCCCCCAAATCTTTTGTAATCTGAACTCCTAAATATCTAATCTCTTGTTTAACTAACAGGGATTCATATGACATATTCCAACACATAATCTCTGTCTTCTCAACATTGACATTATAACCTGACATTCTACCAAAACCTTCTATCACTAGATTTATTGAGGGGAGTGAAAAAGAAAGATCCCTAGTATAAATCATCAGATCGTCTGCGTACAATGCAACTTTCTTCTCCCAGCTCTTACTCTGAAAGGAAAGGATTTCCCCGTTGTTTCTAAGCAATATTGCAAGAGGCTCAATATATAAATCGAATAACAGAGGGGATAAGGGACAACCCTGACGTGTCCCTCTAAGAATGTCTACTTCTTGTGATAGCACATCATTAATCAAAATTCTCGCTGTTGGTGACCTATATAGTTCTTTAACTGCTCTAATAAAAGTGGTCCCTAATCCAATCCTCTCCATAACAACCTGCAATAATAGCCAATTTACCTGAGCGAATGCCTTAGCTGCGTCAAAAGTTATTATTGCCAAAGGGAGCCTCTCTGCTAAGGCCAAGTCCATTGGCACCAGCAAGTCATGCATTAATTCCTGTAGCTGTCTACCTTTAATGAACCCTTTCTGATCTGCATGGACTAATCCCGGAATGACTTTCCCCAGCCTTTTAGATAGCAAACTTGTATAAATTTTATAATCCGAATTAAGTAATGAAATAGGCCGATAAGAAGAACACTGTGTTGGATCTTTACGGGGTTTCAAAATCAAACAAATTACCGACTCAGCCCAAGAACTCGGTGCATGCCCCCCTTCCAGAAACATATAGTTGAACAATTTCAATAAAACCGGGATTAATTCTTCCCTCAGTACCAAATACAATTTATTCGGAAGGTTATCTGGGCCCGATGCCTTTCCTCTCTTCAAACCCTTAAAAACTTCAATTAATTCCATCCCAGTTAACTCTCTTTCTAAAAAATGTAGTGCTGAGTTCTCCAGACACGGCAAACTAACCGTAGTCAAAAAATCCCTAATCTGCTCCTCAGAATTCCGCAACTCATCTGAGTACAGATTTTGAAAAAAGGAAACAAAAGCAGCTTCTATTTCTGATCTTTCTACACAGATCTGCCCGGTGACCTCAGACCTTATTGAAGGGATATGTTTCTTTGAATGATCAGACTTTACTTTTCAAGCTAGTAATTTACTACATCCTTCCCCGTATTCATAATGCGCATACTGACTAGCTTCCCATTTCTTTCTTTCTTGGCCTTCTAAAAAACACTCTAAATTCAAGAATGCTTTTTCATATTGCTGCTCAAGTATCCTTAATTGATCCTTGTTCTCCATTTTCTGTGCGGCCTGTATGGACTCCTGCAAAATTGCCATTCTGGTCTCAACATTGCGTTATTTCTCTCTTTCCTCCCTACGCCTAAATGCAGCCAAACTAATCAATCTCCCCCTTATATAGGATTTGTATGCATCCCATACTATTTGCAAACTATCTGAACCCTGATTCAACTAAAAAAACACTCTTGTGTCTTTTCTTAATATATCAATAATCAAGTCATCCAATAATAGTGAACGGCTTATTGTACATCAAAGCCTAGGGACTTGGACTGTGAAGGAGAGATACAACTTAACAGCCGCATGATCTGAAAGATGTGCCGGGGCATGCGCTATATAAGAAACATTCCCTATCAGGCTATTTTGCAATTAAAAAAAATCTATTCTGGACTTGTGCCCATATTTCTTATTATAAAAAGTAAATCTGGGCCCTACACCCCCCTTAACCTGCCACACATCCACAAGCCCCAAGTCAATTAACGCCTGTTTAACCATTGACCTACTTCTAGGGGAATTAGCCGTCGCCCGGGTGGTGGATTTGTCCAGGTCCAAATTCAACAATATATTGAAGTCCCCTCCTAACACAACTGGATACTTAGTTTTCAAAAGAAGATTATATAGCTCTATAAACGGGGTTAAATCATCCGTATTGGGGCCATAATAGCCTGCAATCATAAGCCATAAACCAAAAAAACAAACTTCAACCACCACCCATCCACCCTTTGAATCTACCTGCACATCACCTATACATAACCCCTTAGTTATTTTCTCTTTAAAAAGAATAGCGACGCCTTTGATCGGGCACAATTGATTAGTCACTATCCTCCGGGAGATCCACCGTGTACTTTTAAACACATTTTCCCATTCTTCTCGTGAGAGATGCGTCTCTTGTAATATAATCACATCCTCATCCGCCTGCCTAAGAAACTCCAAAATCTTTCTTCTTGTACACTCGACCCTTAACCCGTTGATATTCCATGAACTTATTTTTAGGAGTAAACCCTCCTGCTTACCCATCCTCTAGAGAAACTTCTTGAATCCTCCCATTCTTTATTCGTGAAAAACCCATTTTGAGGACTTTTGTATTTTTATCTTTTTTTCCCCCCATGCTCCCACACCCAAAACAATAAACTCCCCATACCACACAAACCCCCCTCATACCCCTAACCCACTCACCCGTGGGAACACTCCTTTCTTTTAATAGGACAACCATAGTTATCCCATAGAGCACTCCATACACCGGGCTGTATCCAATCATACCAACATTATAACATTATTGTGACGACTTTATCTGTTCTATAAAGGCCCTAACCTCCTCTGGATCTCTTATGTTATGAGTTTTATTCTGCCACATAATCCGCAGGACCGCGGGAAATCTCAACTGCACTGTTGCCCCCAAGGAACGAACCTCTTGCATAAATTTCCCCAGCTCCCACTGTCTGTCCAAGGTCGCTCTGGAAACATCTGACCGTATTCTGAAGGACCACTCATCCTTAACAAAATTTCCCACCTTCAAAGCCTCAGACAAAATCTTCTCTTTTATTGAATAAGTGGCAAAATTCACTAGGATTCTTCTAGGGGATTTCCTACCCACGTTCTTTTTGAATGGATCTCGATGTATTCTTTGAATATCGTCCTCCAATTTCAGATGTGCTAAACCCGGCATTGTGTCTTTTATCAGTGAAACCATGTATCCCTTGAGATCCGCTCCTTCCGTCCCCTCCGGTACTCCAAGAACCCTAATATTGTTGCCTCTCATGTTATTCTCCAAAAACTCTAATTTATCCTCAAGGGTCCTCTCCCCACGTTTAAGATGCAAGATATCTTGAGAATTGGCCAACACCTGGCCTTTTTGCTGTTCCATGGCCTCCTCCACCTTGCCAACCCGATCTGTTAACTGATTAATTTTAGTCTCCAAAACCATACACGCTTCCTGTATCTTAACTTGATTACTTTCGGAAATCTCGAACTTCTCCTGAATCTCCTTCGTGAGAGAAAGCAAAAGCTCATAAACCACCCCACTGCTAGGCTCTACGGGGGCTGAGGCGTTAGGCTAGAAAGGGGGATCCTGTGCGGGCAAGGAATCTTCCCTGCACCTTAAAAAGCTACCCCTTATTTTGGAGATCTGGGCCATCTGCACCTCACGCTTCTCCAGGGACTCCTGTTCCAATACCACTGAGCCCCTTAAGGCCAGTTGTGCTTCCATAGGTGCAGGAGAAATCTCACTTACCTCCTCCACCCCTGGCTGAAATTATTTAGTTATTGAGCCTGGGGTAGCACTTTTTCCCCCAAAGTCACCGCCCGTGTAGTTCTCCAGCTCCCCCAGACTCCCCTTTACTCAAGATTGGCCCCTCCTTTTAGTTAAGCATACATTGTCCACGGTTATAATATTCTCCGGCCCCCGAGATCCAGCCTTACCTTTTCGTGTTGCCCCAAGCTTACCAGCGCCTACCTGAGGACCTTTCAAATAATGCTTAACCGGTGACATTAATGCTGGTCCAGATGTCTCTCCTCCTTGCTTCTTTACTTCTGTTAAATCAGCTCCAGAAAGTGTTCTCGGACCTCAAAGACTGCACCTAGAGGTGTAGCGTCTCCCCTGACGCACACCCCTTACCGCCTCGCTCCACACACCTGAGGTGGGATGAGACCTCCAACGCCTCTCTCCACATAAACCTTCATTTACGATTTTCCCTGCCTCAGCAGCGGCTCGCACATTGGTATGGGCCAGAATTGTTTGCAGTGGGTTACACCCTCTCGCTGTCTAAAAGAGAGGGAAAGCAAAAAAAATCTGAAGCCCCCCCCCCTACAAAAAGCCGGGCTCGCCTTAGAGTCTGCCACTAACTCGGAGGCGCAATGGTCTTTTAATGTTGTGCAACCTTGAAGGGGGGCTCGTACATAAGTAAAAATGCCAAATGTTGCAAGAGGTATATTCTCTGCAATGTCCTTAAATCCATAAATCCAAGTAGGCCCCCATACCTAATGTTGAGTGTCTAGAGTTCCTTAGCGGTAGGAATTAAGTGATTTTAAAAAGAAAAATCTACAAGAAAAAGCGCGGTTGAGGTAATCCACAAAACAAACAAACCGAGCTTGCGTCGGAGCCGCCGGTACTAGCGCTGACTCAGCGTGCCCTGCAAGCCCCTCCTCTTCCCCTGCTGTGTCGCATCTGCTCGCCCCTGTGCGGAGCACTCGCGGCTCAGCTACCTAGCTGGCCGCCATGTCCCCCGATTGAAACAAGACTCCACATATATATTTTACTGCTCAATTTAAATCTACATGATAATGTATCACTCATAAGTAAGCCAAAGTCTGCCTGGCTATTTCTTGGTTTTGGTTACTCGGGCAAGTCTGGCTTTCACAGGCACTAGCTCAGTTTGAATGAACTTTGAGTTGTTCAATATGTAGCGTGTAGTTTGTAGATTTCAGTGCAGGAAGGGTTTGACTAAGTCAAACTTACAAGGACCACATGTCCCAACATGCTACGGGGCCTGGGAGTTGGCCCTTTTCTACGTCTCCCGCGTCTGTGCTGTCTGGAGCACTATATAGTACATTAAGAGGTCCTGTTGTGGGAGCAATATTTATAAGCACTACGTGTCCCAACGTGCCATGGAATTTTCATGTAGAGCTGCCCTGACTGTTTCACCACTGTCTACCTTATGAGAAGTCCTTGCACATGACAAGAAAGGAGGTGGGTTTGATAGGGGGCATGTTGGTGAGCGTGGGACCCATAACCACCTGATCTCTGGCTACTTGAATTTAAGGTCGCTAGCATGACACTAAGCATAATTATTAAGCTGCTTCCAATCAGCATGTGGGGCAGTCCTATAAGCACCCTCTTTTATGTGTGCCCCGGGGGGGCAAAGAACACGGCAGGGTGCGTGGCTAGAGACTGGAAATGGACAGGGTGGGCTACTGCTCTGTAGACTCAGGACCAATTGCATAATCTCAGCACTTGCAGGCCCTCAGCCGTTATCCAGCTGTACTAGTCTAAGCACCACTGAGAGCAAATTCTGCTTCCAACCCTTTCAACCCTATGACGCAGATGTATTGAGAGGCCCAGAGGTAAAGCAAAATTAGACTCCAACATGGTGGGCTCCTCTCGTCAGAGAAAGACTAGCAGACTTGATGATTACATTGAAAAGGTAGTGGGTGCCTTGAACTAAGAAATATTTAATGTTGAAAGAAGGCTTTCTATCACCCTGACTGATGGTAGTGTCATGCACGACCCACGCTCTGTCCTTCCAAGCCAGATGCTGGAGGCAACCAATGCAGACAATTTTACTGAGGGTCCACAGCTGCAGGCCCTCGGAGGCTCATGTGGTGTCTTGCCCAACAGTATTGCTTCTCCCCTAACCACAGCTCATACTAAACCTGCTTAGTCCCCATGCACCTAACTTGAAAAAAGGGGTCATCTCATATCAACCTAGCCCCGTGAGGAATGACTCTACAAATAACTGTGGCCCCTATATTGACTGTATCAAGGGAAAATTAGGCTGCTTGGGCAAGGTGGTTGAAGCCCTCCTGGACTCTAAGTTGCAAGGGCTGTGTGACCATTTGGAGACTAGGAAGGAGAAATTATCTAATTTAATTTGCAGGCTCTATTCTGCATCTGCCAGGTCTGACAGCCTGACACTTAACCCAAGACTAGCATGGTGTGAGAGCCCAATCTTCTGGGGGATGAGAGGGAGAATCTGAATTACGGACCACTGGAAGGTGCAAAGAATATCAGCATAGCTATACCATACCCATTATTTGTTAATTAGTAGCAAAGGCATGGTGTTGGGGGACCAATTGCACCAGGTGATACTGCCACATTTTGTAGGTGATTGGGCCTGGGGTCTGACTTCCAATCTAGTTGTGATGCACCACCGGCAGCCTGCCCTTTTGTTGTCGTGTTAGTTGACATGACACCCTACAACCAGAGGCCATAGAGACTACGGAGGACTTAATTCATCAATAAATTAATTGGATCACAGGAATGTGCGGGTCAGCATAAATCATTTAACGAAGTACTGATAGCCAAGAGGGTAGGCTGGGTGGGAAAGATGCATAAAGAACTTTCAGGGGACTGTGTTATCATTACCTTTAGAAACCCAAGTATAGCAGGGAGTCTAATCATGGTGAAGGGCATCTGAAGGGCATCATAAGTCAGGCAATATCAAGCTTCTGTCCCTTGGCTATTTCTACAGAGCATTGGCCAAGCAGTTGCATAGCGGTGGGGCGCTATATCTTTTAGCCACAAGCATTTAACATTCACACCCAGAATCATCTCGGGAGGATCTGACCGATAATGATTGACTCAGCAATGGGCAGAAAGGTCATGTGTCTGCCCCCCAGGTATTCTAACATGGCTTAGGCCACCCAGTAGCTGGATCTAATTGTGGAACGGGCCCTGTAAGTTATACCTCTACCATTCCCCCCCCACCCTTGCTGCCAATGATGGCATAGATCTTGTAGAGGGGAATCTTGTCAGCAACATCCCCATTATCCATCAGATGAAACTTCTCTACTGGAAAATTGCCGGCTTAGCCAGCACAGTTGACATTGGAAGCTGGGTTATCTCCCTCTATAATTATGACATCATATGTTTCCAAGAGACCTGCGCCCTGGAAGCTATCAGTCTGGATGGGTATGTTGGCATCATGGTCACTGTGATCCCTTCTCCTTCTGGCAGGGCTAGGCATGGCTGATCAGCATATGTCCGTGTCATCTTGGCATGTAAAATCAGTGTGATATATTCTGACAGCTTCTCTGCTCAAGCCTTTTTATCTAGCTGGCCTAACAGTATGAGTATTGTCTTCATCAATACTTACAATGGATGTTTTTGATATGACTCTAGCCCAAACACTAACAGGCTTCTAGATTTTATTTTAGGCTTTGACACTGAACTTGCCCACCTGCAGTCAGGGTTTCAAGTTGTGTGGTAGGGGGAGACATCACATTGGACTCCATGCAGCATGACCCTGTTTCAACCATCTTGAAGAAGGCTAGCCACAGTTGCGCTCTCCTATGTAGACCCTAGAGAGCCAAATCCCTCTTAAATTTTATGAATACACTCGATATTCATAATGCCTGTGAGGCATTGGATCCCTCTTACCCTATAAGGGCCACTTATGTAAGGGGGATTATGGATCAATTATTGATTATATGTTTGTCTCCGGAGCCCTAATGGGATTGGTGGTAAGGGGCAGAATGGAGGAAACCCCATTTAACTAACAAACCACGCCTTAGTTGGGATTGATTAACCTCCAGAGGGAAAATGACGTAAGGACATACCTACATCTTCCTTGGCAGTCAAGTCACAAGGGCTGCAACTAGCATGGGGGAAAACTGATTGGGGGAAAATTACGTATAACTTGTGTGCCAATCTCTTGGATATGCTGAACAATTGTTTCCTCCCTCAAGTGATCAGATGGTGGTGGCAGAACAATTGGACCCAGATTTAAGAGGGCCTATTGCTTTCTTGTGCCACATCAGCATAATTTCTTATGATGCTAATGTGGCCCAACAATGCCAAAATAGCAGTGCCATATTTACAAAGTGGCACAATGCATCCATTGCACCACTTTGTAACTCCTTGCGCCACAATATGCCTGTGCCAGGCATAATGTATGCAAGATGGGCGTTCCCCCATTAGGGGGACCACAAAAATGGCGCAGTGGAATCTAAGAGATTCCACTGCACCATTTTTAGTGGCTATTTTTAACCCCTGAACAGAGCAGGCATTAAAAGGGGGCATATCACAGTTTTCAGTGGGCCCCTAGGCACTCTGCAGGATTAGCGTCAATATGTTGGCGCTAATCCTGTACTGTCCATCATTATTATTGTCCCTACTCTGCTATATTAACTATGCCGCACACATGATGGCAGTAGGGGGATGCTAATGGGTGCAAGAAAATTGGTGTCGCATTGGATGCAGCACCACTTTTTTTAAATTCAGGCCTTTTTTCAATTGGGTTCTCTGCCAGTAAGATCCTTATGAAGCTCATTAGACCTGTCAACTGTGGAGCAAAATAGTTTGGTTCATCTTGTAGAAAGGCGTTTCTAGCGTTCCACATGGCTGTGAAGGAGACGTCAAGGGATAGCTTTAAGGTACCTCAGTGTAGGGCTGAGTACAAATCTGACCTGCACAAAAGCTTGTAAGACGATCCAAATGGTTTTGGCCGGTAGACAGAAGAGCCTTCTGGAAGGTGGTTAACAATATTGGTAATCCGGGGGCCAATGATAACTATGCCATTCTCACAAATTTGCCCTGAGGTTTGGTTCAGTTATTTTAGTACTTTATATGGGTCTGGTATGCTCTTAGAGGGTAATGAGACAGAGGTGCATTTTCCTTTATCCATGGAGTTCACTCTGGAAGAGATTGAGAAATCTCCATCCAATAAGGCTACAGGTCCTGATGGCGTCCCCATGGATTTGTATAAATCCTTACAGGTTGGGCCACCATTATGCAACTGCCTTAATGCTTTTACCAAAATGGGTCGGCCAGATTTTTGGCATACAGCCATTATAATCCTTATTTTTAAAATGTGAAACCCTTAGTCACCAGGCTGTTGTCAGCTAATCTCCCTGATGGACTCTGTGGTTAAGATTGCAAGTGAATTGTGCTGTACTGCTTTCTGACATGGGCCAGGGAGTCAAACACGCTGTCTGAGGTGCAGTATGCATATTGTGAGGGGCTAGGCACAGTGGAGCAATGCCTGAATCTGTACCTGCTTGTCAGTTAGTATACCATCAGGAGGCAGGGCTCTATCTGCATGGCCTCCAAGGACCTGTCGTGTGCTTTTGACAGCATGGTAAGATCTGAGCTGTGGTCCATATTGTCTGATTTGGGGGTAGACGCAGGGCTTGTCGATTTTCTATGAGCCCTGCTCTATGATCTCCTGGCATCTGTAAGGTTTGGTCCTGCTGGTGAGCGCGCTGCTAGTTTTAAATTGGGGAAGGAGGCGCTCCAGGGCTGCGTTTTGACCCCTTTCCTATTTTTATTATATCAATGGTCTTGTCTCAGGCCACTCCCATAGCACTGCAGATGTTCCCATGGTCAGAAGGAAAACAGTATTTGCATATGATGCCGTACTACGCAGGAGAACGTACAATGGCTTAAATATCATGGTACAGGAATTTGTTAGTTTCATTGGGTGCTTGGGTCCCATCAACTGCTCTTAAACATTTAACTTGGTCTGTTGCTCCAAGCCCACTAAGAAGAGCAGTGTCTGTCTTCAGGGACATCCTGTTGGCTCTACCCTGGATTTTTCGTATCTAGGTGCCGTCTTTGATGCTAGGGGAAAAAAGCCTGTTGCCCCTTTGTTAGAGGCTTTTAAGAGCAAATGGCTCCCCATTCTCGCCTACAGGCATGGAATAGGGGGCTAATCAAACATTTCCTACCTACAGGGTCTAGAGAGTAGGGTCCTACTGCACCTCCTAGGGGTCTCCCCAGCCTGCACTACTTTTAAATTCATTAAACATTGGCATAGAGTGGAAACTGAGACCTTAAGGTCCACTGTGAGGGATTATGAGAAGCTTCGGACTCCCCTTGTAATGGAGCCATATTTAGCCTGGATTGCTGCTGTTGGTACCGAGTCCTTCTAACCAGATTTAGATTAGGTTTTTGTAGATGGCACTTGGGTTTCCCCACGGGCCAATCTGACTGAAGTAAAGTGCTAATCTGTCCATGGACTCTTTTTTGTAACTTTTACAGTGCTAATACTAAGAGTTTTTTAATTCCCATTTTAAGAAAGAGTGGGCTGAGACAATGTGGTGAATCATAGACTTGTTTGTAATAGCTAAATTCCCCCTCTCTTTGTATTATATTGGTTCTTTTTTAAAGTGTAACATTACAAAAAGGAAACCAATGCTACTCTAACCAGTATTTCTAGCTGTTCACTGTCAATTTACTAGATGTCTAGTTTAGGCCTGGATGCTAGATAAGCCTCCTCAAAATTTTAGGCATTTTTACTGATGTAGGTTGCCCACTCTGGTTATTTTATACTAATGAGTTTTTCATAAATGTATCATCTATTTTATATGTTATATCTATTTTTTAATCATGTATTTTGCAAGTATGTAATGTGTTCTATTGCTGTGTCGTGCTTTTATGATTACTTTTGAAGGCAAAATATACTTTCAGATGATGATGAGGATGACATAGGGCCTGAATTAGACTTTGGTAGAGGGGGTTAGGCTGTCACAAAAGTTACGGATATCCCGTCCGCTCTATTACAATTCCATTATAGCCTACGGAACTTGTAATATGTCGGATGGAATATGAGTCACATTTGTAACAGAGTAACCCTTCTGGCAAACTTCAAATCAGGCCCTAAGTCTTCCATCCCTATGAGCTTGATTAAATGAGAACAATTATTTTGTATAATAATTATAATACTTATGACTAAGCATCATTACACATCATTCGTTTGCTTGCAGCAAATAATCTGCCAACTCAATCTGAAGTTACATGTATTTTACACGGCATGATGCTATGGAATGACAAATCATGCCACATTACCCACATGAGGCTGAATTGCAGTGTTTGCCTATAAAACTATGTCAAATCAGCTATACAAAGTTTATTGGACATTTGGTTCTTGAAACATGTATAAGATTGAAGACTAACAATGGCAGTTAACACTCATTCTCCAATCAAAGGAGAAACAACTCACCCAATAAAATTTATGAATCAATTCAATTCAGTAAATGTAAATATAAAAAGCTATAATTTGACATCTTCATAGTTGTGACCGGCAGCACCATCGTTCGAAGGACTCCCTGTCCCAGCAGGCCCCAGGTGAGGGCAGAGCCAGCAGGCAAACTCTTATAGCGTGTTGGGGATCTCGCTGCGTGGGATGCGTTAGTTGCACGGATCCTGCTCCAAGCAGGGTCTGATGATGCAGTTGATCTAGAGGCGGAAAGACAAAGTTCAACGCAAACAGTAGATGTTGGTGTTGCTAACAGAACCACTACAGTGCACAATATACCTTGTTCTAATCGTTTTTCCTTCTTAGGAGACCTTGACCATAAACCAGAGGCAGGTTGCTTGGATCCTAATTTGGAAGTATCCAGCAGACAGGCTAGAGGAGGAAACTTTCAGATAGAAGTGGTCAACTTAAATATGGATCTAAAACAAGAGGTAGAAGACCTAAAACGAATGTTGACAGAGGCTCTTACCCTACTTTGTCCGGAGGTAAAGAAGAGGGCCGGGAAGATTCCCCCCGAAAAAAGTCTTAAATTCACCCTGCCTACTGCTAAAGAGTGTAGGAAGGAACCCAGCGTGGGGTCCGATAAGATAATGACCAGACTAGGACCATCACCGGGAAGCACAAATGCCTCCAGTGTGTCTGGCCATAGCACCCATTTTCCACAGTTTAGCTCCTCCATAGGAGAGCCATGGAACACTTCCGCTAGGCAATCCACAGAAATCAACTATAAAAGTGACCACTCAATTTATGTGTAAGGTCCCAAAATTACCCATAAATACTCAGGAAGACAGTCTGTCGCTAAAAGATAATGCTGCTCATTGGATAAGGCATGTCAGGAAATGTAGCTCTATTATTCACTCAGATATTATTTTTGCCAAGCGCGGTATAGGCAAGCCAGGCCACTGGGATACAGTTGAGCTAGACACTCCTAGACACTCCGGACTTGGTCAAAGGCCTGATATCCCTGGAGGCCCGTAACCCACTACTAATGGATTTGTCCTTCAAACCAACCGACCCGATTGGTGTACCCTTGCCAAGGAACTATCTGCTATCCCCGAGAGTGGGGTCTTCCCCATGGGCCCTGTTGAGCCACCTTCTTCTATTTTAGCAGTCCCTTCTGTGGCTACTGTCTGGAGGGAGTTTGAGACCCTGGGCAAGCAGCTGAAATTGGCAAAGAAAACACAAAGCTCTGATCTATCAGACATCGATTGACTAAAAGAATCAGTAGCCCCTTTGAACACTACTTTATTGTACAAGGGTGGTAATCCACATAAGGATTTGAAAGGGTGCTCCCAGGAGACCACCGCGGGGTGACATTTAGGACAAGAGACCAAGGATAGTAGAAGACCCAGTAACCTTGTCTTTGGCACCCCACCATAAGATTGTTAATAATATTCATCTAAGACCTAGGCCTTTTAATCTCTCATTAATCTCCTGGAATATAGCGGGTTTACGGAACAAGACTGGCGAGCCTGACTGGGGCTCCCTTATTGATTCCTGTAGCATTTGTCTTTTCCAGGAAACATGGGCTACTACGAATGTGCATAGACAAGGGTATATTTCATTTTGCAAGGAGGCCATCCCTTCACCTGCGGGGAGGGCAGAAGGGGGTCTTGTTATGTGGGAAAAGATTCCCCAGGCAGGAGAAGAAAATGAAATTCATGGGAACTCACCTGACATCCTGGCAGTTTCAATGAAAACAAAATTGGGTCCCCTGCTCCTGTGTGTTAATCTCTACAATAGACCAGGCCCCCCTATTAAAAATCATAGAAACTATCTCCTTGCTAACTATACTTGTGGCAGAATTACTCCCCTCGCATTTTGTCATGATAGCTGGCGACTTCAATGTTTTTTTAGAGCCCAATTCCCTTTTTGCAGAGTTAACTCAGGAAGATGATGCAACATGGGGAATTCCATCTTTTTCCATGTTGAGAAATCAGCCTAAGTATAGCTCAAGGGTATTGTAGGTTATTGACTTAATGCTGTCATATGGCCTACGGGCAGGAAATGGGCGCTTCCCCTCCGATATTCCAGCGTGTTCTACCTTCTCCAGAGGGTCCTGATTGACTACCTGCTTATTGATGTTCGGATTTGGCACGATATTAAGGACCCTAAAGTGGGAGATCAATGTTACAGTGATCATTTTCCTCTTATGCTAGAGTGGGATAGGTGTTTTTCTGCTCCTGGAACAAATCAACAAGATCAGGGAGTTACGCCCCCCCCCGGAGACGGCAACCAATCAGCATGTATTAAGATGGGAAGCTTTCACAGACATAGGTGCTTTAGTAGCTTGAATGTCTGACTTAGTTTCTAGTTATACAGTTGTCCTTGTATCCAATCCTCATACTCCTGATCAGATTTTGGCTAGACACGTTGAGCTCTTTGCTTCCCTGAAGGCTCTTTTTACCAGGGGAAGCAGGAAGCTTAGAGTGCACAAAAAAATTAATGGTTTAATAACGCCTGTAGGAGGGCCAAGTGTGGCCTTTTGGAAGCGGTCAGACAACAGGATAGACCAGCTATAATGATCGCAAGATGAGACTATAACGCTGTAATCAAGTCTAGCAAGGCACAGTGGGCAGAGGATATAGGGCAACATTTGCTGGTAGCAGCCAAGGATTCCAATGTGAAGCAGTTTTGGTCTTTGATTTCCCAAGATGGATGAAATCTGAGCTCTAGGCCTGACTGTCATATCCCTCCAAAAACCTGGATTTCATACTTTACTAAACTTTACAACCGGGATTTTGCTCATTTTGTGGATATACTGAGTGGACACATGGTTAAGACCGATGGGGCAGGTGTTATTATACCGTTCACTAGAAAAGAGACAGAGACAGCTATTATGGCCCAAAAATCAGGGAAGGCTCCTGGGCTAGACGGGATTCCATCTGACCTGTAGAAGTCTGATTTGAAATTATGGGGCCCTTACATTAATCAAGTCTCAAACGCTATTTTGAAGAGTAACATCTTTCCCCACTCCTGGAAGTGTGCAATAATTGTCCCTATTTACAAAAAAGGGGACAAATCAGCTCCAGGTAACTATAGACCAATTAGCCTTTTAGATAATCTCCAGAAGATTTTTTCCTTTCAGGTTTTGGGTAGGCTCAGAGCCTGGATAGAAGAAAATGGGGCTTAAGCCATTTGCGGGCGGGCTTTGGACAGAAGACAGCCACGGTGGATTAGGTCTTCCACTTTCTGACAATTAAATGGAAGGTGGTGGACCTGGACGGCGGTAGGTTATTCATCGCCTTTGTAGATCTTAGATCCGCCTTTGACTTGGTCCCCCGTTTCAAGCTATGTGAGACCTTGGCCAAAATTGGAGTCCCTGGACCTTTGCTAAATTGCGGAAGGACGGAGAATTATCTGATGAGTTTCCCATACAGAAAGGTGTTAGACAGGGTTGTGTCCTGGCTCCCACTCTTTTCTTGCTTTTTATAAATGCTTGCATACCGTATCTATTTGATAGCTTAAATGACGCTCCAAAATTGGGTGGGATCAAGACACTGTGTTTGTTGTTTGCTTATGATACCCTGCTCTTATCCTAAACTGCCTCTGGAATATCTAGGCTTCTGGAGAAATTGTTGGGGTTTTGTAGGGACCAGTGCCTACAAATAAAGAGCACCAAAACCAAATTTATGGTATTTGGTGACCCAAAACTTAGAGTAAAGAAAAGTATAGTGCTGGATGGTAAGACCCTTGAACATGTTACTGATTTTGACTATATGGGAGTTAGACTACAAAACTCACATAAATGGTCAGCACATCTGACAAAGTGCACCATGTCCCTCAAATAAAAGACAGGGGGCTTTTTGAAATTTTCTGCTAGACCGCCCACCTTTCCTATCACACCTGCAGTAGATATTTACAAAATGTAGGCTAGAGTGGGCGCCTTCTACAGTGCTGAGCTGTGGGTCCATGGTAAACTCAATGACATAGAAAGAACAGAGATATTTTTTATTAAGGCCCTGTTAAAGGTTCCGTTGAGTGTTCCTACCTTGCCTATCCTAATGGATTTGAACTTGTACTCAATTGCAGATATTGCTGCTCGGAGACCATTGCAATATTAGATTCGGATTTGGTCCACAGCAGCCTTAGACCCTTATAGGACATGGCTAGGAGTGCTCTTTAGAGACCCCAAGGTTGGGAAAATTCCATGGTGTCATTATGTAAAAAGCGGTTTCCTCAAACTTGGGTTCCTATTGGGCGGATCCCTTGCATCTCCCAAAAAATGCCTTACAGAACTTGAAGGACGCATACTGGGTGAGTGTGCAAACCTCAATTTTAGGAGCTGTTCCGCCGGGTAGTATGACAGACAGTTTTCTATCATTTAAAAGTCATTATGAGTTTGAGCTTATTTCACATCCTGTGGCACGTGCACTTTACACAAGATTAGATTAGGATCCTCACCAGTACGTGAACTTACTTCCAAGTGGAAGCAAACTGCTAGTTCTACAGACTCTTGCCCGATGGGGTGTAACACCAGGGAATCAATTAGTCATGTCTTATTCCATTGTCCCGCATATAAAAAGCAAAGGGCCCATTGGATAAGACCTCTCTGCAATACCATGGGCATCAGGGACCATCATTTGGCCCTTAGGATCTGCAGAACTAGTACCCATGGGCTGGTGGTGTGTGCTGTGGCAAAGTTTTTAGCGGCAATATGGCGTATTAGAGCAAGTTTTTAAAATATAAATTCATCATTTATTTAACGACATAGATTGTGTTTTTAACTGATTTAATATTGCTTATTCTTAGTTCTTTGCTTATACATTTGTACTATACCAGGCGTTTTTCTAACATGCGGAGGAGAGCGCCAAGGTTTTAGGAATTTAAACCCTTTTGGTAAAGTTCTACTGTGTTATTTGTATGACTCCGAGTACAAGTTTGCTTAATCATTTTTATGAAATAAGTCCACAAAATTTTAAGAACAATTAAGCCATGTGTATCTTTTGTACCTAGTTTGCGATTCTTTATGACCTGGGCTCTGGGAATGTGGAACCTCTTGTTTTGAGGATTTTATTGTGTTTTTATATCTTATACTGTGAATCATGTTTTTATGCGTGTATATGTATTGCTTTTATGGTATCTGTTGCCAAAATAAAGCTAAAATGATGATGATGATATTTTCATATCCTCTCAGCCCTCACAAATGGTCTAAAAACACCCTTCTACTACTGTCCATTACAGATGCTAAATCCACACAATTGCCCATCCACTTTGAAGCTGCAGTACCGTATGACATTGGATCACAGCAGAGACACCTTTTAAATCAGTGTAATCTACAAACAGTGCCATGGCAATCATTATTGTCCTAATCCTCTTGCCACTAAAGATGGACATTAGGTGACATCATATCAGTCTAATTCAAAAAGACGGAATTCCGATCTGACATTACATTAGATCCACACAGGGGCAAACACACTTCCCTATCTGCCTTTGTGCACTTGTGCCCTCTACCAGTGTTTGCTAGATGATATTGTTTTCTGAATGATCTTTAAATCCCATGGTTGGTTTTAATTCCATAAAGACAATCAACATGTGACTGAACTCAGCCTTATGCAAGACCCTCTCTAGGTTGAGTGGCTTGGCACCACTTTTATTTTTCACTCATCTAACAGCTAGTTAAAAGGCCCATCAGCTAACACCCTGGATGCAGTCATCAGCTCAGACTCTCTCATTGCAGTAGCAACACCTGTTCATCGACTGTGGGATAACTACTAAGTCATTCCCTTAGAAGGTGGTTAAAAGAATTTGACAAACCACTGAAACGTGTCGACGCTTGTCAATTTGCTGGACCCATTGGAATCGCCCCATAAAGATCTGGAATGATAAATCTATGGGACAGGATATTCCATATTGTGGACAGCAGATAACAATAGACTAGGGAATTGTCTGTGTTGTGTCTCCCATGTTCATGTAGTGTTTGTTGGCTTGATTTTTATTATCGAAATCTTTATAAGATCTTTTATGGGAATAACTATTATAAAATGATACTCTTAAATTTAATTTCCTTTATCAAAATTGAGTGTTTTTGTTGTATGTGTGCAGATTGTTTGGTGAATAACGAACAAGCGGGGTGTGCCCCCAAGTGCTTTTTTCTTTCATTACTGGAAACGGTACACTGTCCCCTTGGGTCATAGATACAGCGGGGTTCTCTCTCACTTTTCTGGGAGCATCGATTTTAGCCACAAGGCCGGCGGCGCGTCGTTTATCATCCGCGAGGCGGGTGGTGCATCGAACGTTTTGCTGCAGGGTGGTGTTTGCATGGATTTCTGCCCTTTTCCACCAGCTTCACCTTTCAAGGGCCCAGAGACAAGTTAGGGCACCACTTGGCAGGCAGGACTCTCAGCAGAGAGCCCAGGTGCTGGCAGAGAGAAGTCTTTGATGTCCCTGAGACTTCAACAACAGGAGGCAAGCTCAGTTCAAGCCCTTGGAGATTCTTCACCAGTGGGAATTCACTCAAAAGTCAGTCTTTGTCCTCCTTCAGGCAGAAGCATTTACTGCAGGCCAACCCAGCAAAGCACAGTCACAGGCAAAGGGGCAGTACTCCTCCTCCAGCTTCCAGCTCTTCTCCTTGGCAGAGATTCCTCTTGGTTCCAGAAGTAATATTATTTTCATGGGTTTTGGATGCTCTTCTTATACCTCTTTCTGCCTTTGAAGTAGGCCCACTTCAAAGAGACATTTCTGTTGTTTTCAAGATCCTGCCTTGCCCAGGCCAGGCCACAGACACACACCAGGGGGTTGGAGAATGCATTGTGTGAAGGAAGGCACAGCCGTACAGGTGTAAGTGACCACTCCTCCCGTCCCTTCTTCCCAGATGGCCCATCAGGATATTCAGTCTACACCTGAGCTCCCTTTGTTTCACTGTCTAGAAGAGAGGTGTGACCCAAGGGTAGGTCGCTCCCCCTGCCGCTGCAGCTCCTCCAGCTCCTCCAGGTTCCTGAGTTCCTGAGACCCACCTCACAGTAAGTACCCCCACCTCCCAGCCCCTCGCTCTGCCCCGTGCTACTCACCCTCTCTCCTGCTCCTGCTTCTTTTCTTCTTTTCTTCTTCTCTGTTCTTCCTCCTCGCTCCTCGTCTGTAATCTTCTTCTGTACTCTTCTTTTCCCCGTCTTCTCTCTTCTTCTGTGTGCTTCTCAGCCTCTCCTGTCGCCTCTCTTCTTTCTCATCTTCTTCTGTGGTCTTCTGCCCTCTGTTCTTCGTTTTCTGTATCTTCTTCTGTGTTCTTCTTTGTTCTTCTGTGTTCTTCCGGTCTTCCTTTCTTCTGTTCTTCTGTTCTTCTGTTCTTCTGTTCTTCCGGTCTTCTGGTCTTCTGTCTTCTATCTTCTATCTTCTGCCTTCGGCTCTTCTGCCTCCTCCGTCTTCTTCTCCCCGCGCCTGCCCTCCTGCTCCTGCCTCATCCCCCTCCCTCACTCGCATCCCCCTCTCTATCTCCCCTATCTAACCCGTTCACTATCTACCTCCCTCACTCCTCCTATCTACCTATCTCCCTATCTCTCTATCCCACTATCTAACTCCCTCACTCTCCACCTCCTCCTATCTTCCTATCTCTCTATCTATTTCTCTATCTATCGATTTCTCTATCTATCTATTTTCTCTATCTATTTCTCTATCTCTCCCCCCCCTGCCACCCCCTCTATTACCTATCTTCCTATCCTCTCACTCTACCTCTCACCCTCACCCACCTCTACAACCCCCCCTCCCCTATCTTCACAACCCTACTCCTATCTTTCTCCCTAATCTCCTAAACCTCCTAACACTCACCCCCCTCCACCCATAAACCCCCCTCCCCCAGCTCTTCTCACTCTACCTGTCCCCCCCTCCCTCGCGCTTTCCCGCCGTGACCTCCTGCACGCCCCCACCCCCCAGCTCCTCTTCGCCCCCAGCTGACCCCTCCCCCCCTCCTACCTCATATGGCGGCCGCTGCGCGACAGTGGTAGCGACCCTTGACCCAAGGGTAGGTCGCTCCCCCTGCCGCTGCAGCTCCTCCAGCTCCTCCAGGTTCCTGAGTTCCTGAGACCCACCTCACAGTAAGTACCCCCCACCTCCCAGCCCCTCGCTCTGCCCCGCGCTACTCACCCTCTCTCCTGCTCCTGCTTCTTTTCTTCTTTTCTTCTTCTCTGTTCTTCCTCCTCGCTCCTCGTCTGTAATCTTCTTCTGTACTCTTCTTTTCCCCGTCTTCTCTCTTCTTCTGTGTGCTTCTCAGCCTCTCCTGTCGCCTCTCTTCTTCCTCATCTTCTTCTGTGGTCTTCTGCCCTCTGTTCTTCGTTTTCTGTATCTTCTTCTGTGTTCTTCTGTGTTCTTCTGTGTTCTTCCGGTCTTCCTTTCTTCTGTTCTTCTGTTCTTCTGTTCTTCTGTTTTTCTGTTCTTCCGGTCTTCTGGTCTTCTGCCTTCTATCTTCTATCTTCTGCCTTCGGCTCTTCTGCCTCCTCCGTCTTCTTCTCCCCGCGCCTGCCCTCCTGCTCCTGCCTCATCCCCCTCCCTCACTCGCATCCCCCTCTCTATCTCCCCTATCTAACCCGTTCACTATCTACCTCCCTCACTCCTCCTATCTACCTATCTCCCTATCTCTCTATCCCACTATCTAACTCCCTCACTCTCCACCTCCTCCTATCTTCCTATCTCTCTATCTATTTCTCTATCTATCGATTTCTCTATCTATCTATTTTCTCTATCTATTTCTCTATCTCTCCCCCCTCCCGCCATGCCCTCTATTACCTATCTTCCTATCCTCTCACTCTACCTCTCACCCTCACCCACCTCTACAACCCCCCTCCCCTATCTTCACAACCCTACTCCTATCTTTCTCCCTAATCTCCTAAACCTCCTAACACTCACCCCCTTCACCCTTAAACCCCCCTCCCCCAGCTCTTCTCACTCTACCTGTCCCCCCCCTCCCTCGCGCTTTCCCGCCGCGACCTCCTGCACGCCCCTGCCCCCCAGCTCCCATTCGCCCCCAGCTGACCCCTCCCCCCCTCCTACCTCATATGGCGGCCGCTGCGTGACCGCGCCGCTGGCGCGCCAGAGGCAAGCCCGTCTGCGCCCGTCTGCGCCTGGCCCGCGCCACGACCCCTGGTCCCCAGCTCTCCCAAGCCCCGCTGATCCGCTACGATCCCACCACCCTCCACGCCCTCAACCCAGGACGCTCCAACACCTGCTTCCAAGCTCACCCCAAACGCACCCATGGACCCTTCGCCTGCAACTCCTGCAAACGCATCTTCCACCACGCAACTACCACGACCACAAGCCCACGCGCCATCAACCACCTCAAGTGCATCCTAGTCAATGCTCGCTCCGTCCACAAACACGCCGTTGAACTCTGGGACCTCCTGGACTCCACAGCACCGGACGTCGCCTTCATCACGGAGACCTGGATGAACGCCTCCTCTGCTCCAGACATCGCCACCGCCATCCCCGAAGGCTACAAGATCTCCAGGAAAGACTGCACCAACCAAGCAGGAGGAGGTATCGCCATCGTCTTCAAAGACTCCATCAGCGTCACCACCTCCACCGAAGACACCCCTCTCGCCACTGAACACCTGCATTTTCAGATTCGCACCGACCCGAGGACCACCCTCAGAGGATCCCTCGTCTACCATCCTCCCAGACCACGCGCCCCTTTCAGCGACGCCATCGCCGACTTCATCTCCCCGCACGCCCTCGCCTCACCGGACTACATCCTCCTAGGCGACCTCAACTTCCATCTGGAACAAAACAATGACCCCAACACCACCACCCTGCTCGACAACCTCGCCAACCTCGGCCTCAAACAACTGGTGAACACCGCCACCCACATCGCCGGACACACGCTCGACCCTATCTTCTCCGCCAGCAAACACGTCTTCTTCAGCCACACTTCCGCCCTACACTGGACCGACCACAGCTGCGTCCACTTCACATTCCGACGCGAGACCCGCCACCTCCGCACTCAACCCATCCCTTGTCGACAGTGGAACAAGATCCCTGAAGAGCAACTCCTCTCCGCACTCGCCGCCAACCAACCCACCCTCACCACCGACCCCAACGACGCAGCCCTCAACCTCACAAACTGGATCTCCAACTGCGCAGACAACCTTGCTCCCCTCAAACGCACGCATCGACAGACCAACACCAAAAAACCTCTCTGGTTCTCTGACACCCTCAAAGAATCTAAGAAAACTTGTCGCGCCCTTGAGAAAGCCTGGCGCAAGGACCACACCGCTGACAACATGAGCGCCCTCAAGAACGCTACCCGCAAACACCACCACCTGATCCGCGCTGCCAAAAGGAACTTTTTCACCGACAGACTGGACAAAAACAGCCACAACAGCAGAGAACTCTTCAGCATCGTCAAGGAGTTCTCCAACCCCAGCGCCAACGCCAATGCCGTCACGCCCTCACAGGATTTGTGCGAATCCCTCGCCACTTTCTTCCATTGCAAGATCAGCGACCTCCACGACAGCTTCGGACACCAGACCCAACCAAACACCACCGAACCCGCATCCCCGGCCATCACCCTCAACAACTGGACCCACATCAACACTGAAGAAACCAAATCCATCATGAACTCTATCCACTCCGGTGCCCCTTCGGACCCCTGCCCGCACTTCATCTTTAACAAAGCTGACGACATCATCGCCCTGCTCCTCCAGACCGTCATCAACTCTTCTTTTTCTTCTGATACCTTCCCCGAATGCTGGAAACACGCCGAAGTCAACGCCCTACTAAAGAAACCTACGGCTGACCCGAGCGACCTGAAAAACTTCCGCCCCATCTCTCTTCTGCCTTTCCCAGCCAAAGTAATAGAGAAGACCGTCAACAAACAGCTGACCACCTTCCTGGAAGACAACAACCTGCTTGACCCCTCACAAACCGTATTCCGAACCAACCACAGCACTGAAACCGCCCTCATCTCAGTCACAGACGACATCAGAACCCTGATGGACAACGGTGAAACAGTCGCCCTCATTCTTCTCGACCTCTCGGCTGCCTTTGACACCGTCTGTCACCGCACTCTAATCACCCGCCTCCGCTCCACCGGGATCCAAGGCCAGGCCCTGGACTGGATCGCCTCAGTCCTCGCAAACCGTTCCCAAAGAGTTTACCTCCCTCCGTTTCGCTCAGAACCCACCGAGATCATCTGCGGCGTACCTCAAGGCTCATCGCTCAGCCCGACACTCTTCAATGTCTACACGAGCCCCCTCGCCAACATCGTACGCAAGCACGACATCATCACCACCTCCTACGCCGACGACACCCAACTTAT
Source organism: Pleurodeles waltl (assembly GCF_031143425.1). Classification (NCBI taxonomy): domain Eukaryota; kingdom Metazoa; phylum Chordata; class Amphibia; order Caudata; family Salamandridae; genus Pleurodeles; species Pleurodeles waltl. The sequence goes on along the minus strand of NC_090449.1, from coordinate 619,141,901 downwards.
ACTCTCCCTCACCAAGGACCCCGCCAGCGCCAAGACCAACCTACAAAAGGGTATGAAGGACGTCGCAGATTGGATGAGGCTCAGCCGCCTAAAGCTGAACTCTGAAAAAATGGAAGTCCTCATCCTCGGCAACACTCCGTCCGCCTGGGACGACTCCTGGTGGCCCACGGCCCTCGGCACCGCACCGACCTCCACAGACCACGCCCGCAACCACGGCTTCATCTTGGACCCTCTTCTCACCATGACCAAGCAAGTCAACGCCGTGTCCTCCGCCTGCTTCCTCACCCTCCGTATGCTCCGCAAGATCTTCCGCTGGATCCCCGCCGACACCAGAAAAACCGTGACCCACGCCCTCGTCACAAGCCGCCTGGACTACGGCAACACCCTCTACGCCGGGACCACAGCCAAACTCCAAAATCGCCTGCAACGCATTCAAAACGCCTCGGCCCGCCTCATCCTCGACGTACCCCGCAGCAGCCACATCTCCGCACACCTGAGACACCTGCATTGGCTCCCAGTCAGCAAAAGGATCACCTTCCGACTTCTCACCCACGCACACAAAGCCCTCCACGACAAGGGACCGGAATACCTCAACAGACGCCTAAGCTTCTACGTCCCCACCCACCTCCTCCGCTCCTCTGGCCTCGCACTCGCTGCTGTCCCTCGCATCCGCTGCTCCACGGCGGGTGGGAGATCTTTCTCCTTCCTGGCGGCCAAGACCTGGAACTCCCTCCCCACCAGCCTCAGGACCACCCAGGACCACTCCGCTTTCCAGAGACTCCTAAAGACCTGGCTGTTCGAGCAGCGATAACCCCCTTTTTCCCCTAGCGCCTTGAGACCCGCACGGGTGAGTAGCGCGCTTTATAAATGTTAATGATTTGATTTGATTTAAACAGCCCAACCGTCAAATTGACCCAGACAGGGAATCCCCAAACAAGCAGAGTCACAGAATGGTTTAAGCAAAAAAAGCCTTCTTTCTAAAAGTGGCATTTTCAAAAACACAAAATCTAAAAAACAACTTCACTAAAAGATGTATTTTTAAATTGTGAGTTCAGAGACCCTAAACTCCACATGTCTATCTGCTCCGAAAGGGATTCTGAACTTTAATCATATTTTAAGGAAGCCCCCATGTTAACCTATGAGAGAGAAAGGCCTTGCAACAGTGAAAACCAAATTTGGCAGTATTTCACTGTCAGAACATGTAAAACACATAAGTATATGTCCCAATTTAACATACAGCGCGCCCTGCACAAGGGGCTACCTAGGGCCTACCGTAGGGGTGCCTTACATGTATAAAAAGGGAAGGTGTAGGCCTGGCAAGTGGGTACACTTGCCAAGTTGAATCAGCAGTTTAAAACTGCATTCACAGACACTGCAGTAGCAGGTCTGAGCCATGTTTACAGGGCTACTAATGTGGGTGGCACAATCAATGCTGCAGGCCCACTAGTAGCATTTGATTTACAGGCCCTGGGCACCTCTAGTGCACTTTAGTAGGGACTTACTAGTAAATCAAAAATCAAAAATGCCAATCATGGATAAGCCAATGTACACATAAAATGTACACAGGGTACACTTACACTTTAGCACTGGTCAGCAGTGGTAAAGTGTCCAGAGCAAACAAAACAGCAAAAGCAGAGTCCAGCACACAGAAACAACCAGAGAAGTGGAGGAAATAAGTTAGGACAGACCAAGCCTATGATGCTGCGTCTAACAATCTACATTCTGTATTTATTTAGTTGTGTTATCACAATTCAAAGAAAACCACCTCTTAAATCGTACAGCCCCACAACAAGAACGCAATACTTGACCTGCTTTTGTTGCTTGCCACTTCTCCTACTGCACAAACTTATTTAAACTAACACATAAACTGCAGTAGTCCTAATCTATTGATTGATGAATCTCGGAAAGGTTTGTGTCAATTTTCAATTACTCTCGTTAGCCAGTGAAAGTCCCTCATCAACTCAAACAAGTGCATGTCAAATTAATCATCAAGAACCCCTTCTTAGACCCAACTGACTCCCCATGGTCCAGCTGACCCCATTAACTAACATCCACTCTCCAATATTCTATACATGGCTAAAATGTATAGGTTTAATTTTTCAATGAATCCATTCAAAATTTTAATACACCTTTGAACGTCAACTTTTTAAGATGTTGAGCAATGAGAGGTACCACTTTCCATATGAAAATATATGAAAACTATAACTAATTTGGTCAGCACTTGGTCCTTCTCCTTTCAGAATTTTCAGCAGCATTCAGCAGGGAAAAACATCCCATTCTACTTTCCTGACTGAACAAGATTGAGGTCCAGGGATCTGGTCTAAAATAAATCAGTTCCTAACTCATAAACAGAAAGCATAAGCCATATAACACCCTTTTACTATGAAAAGTAACCTGATAATTTGCTGCATCTGTCAACATTCGGCTTTGCTGTTCCCATGTTTCAATATGTTTTTGTTAATTACACTGATTAAAACTGTCAGAAACATAGTGAAAGTTCCTAGAAACCTAAGAAAAAGAGTTGTTAGAGGAGAGGACAGCACATTTGCTAGGTTGGCCCACCAATTCAAGTCACAGACCTTTGACGTTACCTGCCATGGCTATACATTTGATAAACAGATATATCAGAAGTCCTAGAACCCTAAGCTCCAACTCCAGCAACCTCCTCAAGTGCCTGTATGAGAGTACTATATGAATGACCGAGAAGCATCTCAAGTTCAACGCAGAGAAAACTGACATCATTCTCTGTAGTGAACTGACTAACGCTCCCTTGTTGAGAAAGCATAAGCTACTATGGTTCCCAGCTGAGAAAGTAAAAAACACAAGGTGTGATAATGATCTTGTCTTTCACCATAGTGTTTAGATAAATAAAGAAGTACACAAATGCTTTTAACACCTCCATCCACTAACCTGCAAACATCTAATTAGCATACTCTCAGAGAGTACAGACAACCCTTGCTCTTTTTATCTCATACCTACTAGAATTTTTCAGAGGTATCAGAATGCAACGGTGAGACTGCTAATAGGAATCAATTGCAGGGAACACATATTACCCACCTTGCAAACTTTGCTCTGGGAATCAGCCATCAATATAGCCACATTAAAACTGTATCATGCACAGAGCCCACCAGCCAATGGCTCTAAGTTCCTTCAGTTTGAGCTCCCAAGGTACGCACTAACCTGCACTCTCCAATATAACAATGACATCTAACCAAAACATCCATTCAGTAACAAAAGAAAGAGGGACAAGTTTCCCAGCCCTATAAGCTGTCCTTTGAATTCTTCTCCCACGCCTCTCTCACTGAATTCCAAAACTCTTCCTTTACGAATGTTTTGAGAACTTTATTTTTCCTAGTGAAAACCTTGCCCACACCGTTGCACACAAGGCCAATACCATACAACACAACCCTGAATTCACCAATCCTACTATCAAACACCTCACAAAAATTAACATAGAGTGCTAACACACTGTAGTAAGTGCTAGCTTCTTCCAAGAAATAGCTGGAATCATAAATCCAAGACAGTCAGGATATTTATTTAAGTATAAACTTAATAGAGCCCACAGCAATTATATCGAGCACTCAGGGGTTTAAGTCGTCCAGTCAATAACCGACAACTCAACCACCCCCAAGAGAACTCGCCAGCCACTTGAGAATCAACGTATCAAGGAGCTCGAGAACACAGTTGAAATCATAACAAAACATGTGCATATAAGCATCCAGTTGCACGCACAAGTAATATAAGTGATATCATAACACACCCCCCTTCAATAAAACAAAAGACAAAAGTTATTAATGATCACAAACAATGACTTGAAGAAATAAACATAGCATAAAACTAAATATTAACATAATAATCCTTACACTTAGTGGGCATGCCCACATTCCTGTGGGTTCCTCGCTTATTTCATCAGTCTGGAACTCTATGAAATGTCTTCTGAAAATGCATCCTCTTGACAATTTTAATCACTGAATTCAGGCTCATTCACAGAGATTGGAAGCACTTGACTAGTGAGATTACTAGCTTGTAAATCCCCACAAAATTGTACTCAATCCCACGCTCAGCATTTTTCTGTAATAACATTTTTTGTGCTTGTGTTTCTGTGATTTTTACTACATCTCTTTTGCTTCACCAACCTTTATTATGTAGACATACTGACCCTTTAATTACTCTTTCTACTTGACAAGGCTTTGAACATTTTGAGTCACCTTTCTTTACTGGTGTGGGAATTTTCACAAGCACCCAGTCTCCATGTTGTATGTCCACCATTTTAACCTTATGTTTTTTATCAAAAAAAGAGTTTTGATTTTTTTCTGGTTTTCTTCCACTTTAGAAGTAACTTCAGAAAAATCTTCAAACTTCCTTTTGTTCATTTCCCTTAATATGGCACATCTTGGGAACCGTTTACACAATAACACAAATGGACACACAGCAGTAGTGCTATGTGGTGTTATTAAAAATGACTCTTTTTTAAAAGAAAAAAGTTAACATCTTGACCCATCGCTAAAGCTGTCTGAACTCCTTCTTTAATGATTTTGTTCACGTGTTCAACTAACCCAACTAACCTATTTGAAGATGGAGAATATAAAGCAACTTTAACCTGTGTAATATTGTGTTGAGTCAAAAATTGAGACATTTCTTTAGAAATTTAGAAATGAAGGCCCATATTTATACTTCTTTAGAGCCGCATTTGCGTCATTTTGACGCAAAAGTGGCGCATATTTACAAAATACAATTGTATTTTGTAAATTTGCGCCGCTTTTGCATCAAAAATTGGCGCAAATGCGGCGCTAAAAAAGTATAAATATGGGCCTAAGTGTGTCCCATTATCAGTTACAATGTCTTTTGGGGCATCTTCAACCACAAAAATGTCCTGCAAAAATTTGACTACAGAATCTGTGTCAGGTTTAGATGTAAAATCATCATATACCCATTTTGAAAAATAATCAATTAGAACCATCATGTTCTTTTTTGAGACTGGAAGCAAATGAAAAGACCTGCAAAATCTAAGGCTAACTGTATGGGCGAACTGATGATTCCACACTTCTTTCCCGAGGCCATCCCAAATTCATAAACGATGTACCTTTAATCTAAATAGCATCCTTGCCTAAAGCTTCCACCTAGTGTTTATGTGAAAGTACACCTGTGTCATGCAAAATGTCTTCAACTAGGGAAATCACACACTCATCATCATTAACAAAACAATTCTGCTCATTTACAGGAAGCCTAGACAAACACTCTGCCCTAATGTTTGTATCTCCAGGAATATACTTGAGAATAAAATTATATTCTTGCAGTTTAGAAAGTAGACTAACTAGTCGTGCAGATGCTTTCCTCGTACCTTTACCATTAAAAGGATGGAGGAGGCATTTGTGGTCAGCGTACATGTTAAACTGATTTCCCCAAAGATAGGGCCAGATGTAGCAAATAATTGGGAGTCGCAAATGGGCCGATTCGCTATTTGCGACAATGCAAAATCGGAAATGGGATTCAAAAACCCCATTTCCGACTTGCAAAAAGTGATGGGAGCCGTTTGCGAGTCGCAACAGTTGCGACCCCATTTTGCGACCCGCAAATAGCAAGTCGCAATTTGCGAGTCGCAAAGCTTATGCAATTGCAACTCGCAAATTGCGACTAGTCGCAAAAAGCCCAGTTTGCATGTCCCATTTACCACTAACTCAGAGCAGGTGGTAACCATAACCAAAGCATAAAAGGAGACCCAGAAAGCATCTGGGTTACTCAAGATGGCGGAGATATACCTGATAGCAGTGAGGAGGAGAGTCCACGCCGCACAGCAGAGGAGGAGGAGGGGCCACAGACAGGAGAAGATATATAGAACAAGGCAGACTCTTTTCCAGCAAACTGAGGATGAGATATACGATAAATACCACCTTAGCAGGGCAGCCATACTAGAATTAATTGATTTACTGAAACAACAGCTAGAACACCAGACTCTGCGTGGCTGCGCCATCCCTACGCACGTGCAAGTGCTATGCTCTCTGCACCTCTTGGCCTCAGGGAGCTATCAGGGGGTCATTGCTGTGGCAGGTGGGGTATCCCAAAGTGCAGTGTCAAGGTTCCTCAGGGCCTTCCTAGATGCCTTAGTCACACACATGTCTCACTTCATATACCTACCAAGGAATGAGGCAGAAATGAACAGCACCAAGCTGGACTTTTACCGCATTGCCAACTTTCCCCATGTCATAGGATGTGTAGATGGGACACACATTCAAATATGCCCCCCTGCAAACCTGGAACATATTTTCCGCAACAGAAAGTGTACCCACTCACTGAATATTCAGGTAGTTTGTGACACCCATTATGTCATCACTGACATTGTAGCTAAGTTTCCAGGCAGTACCCATGACTCATACATTTTTAGGCATAGTGGGATACATCAACGCCTGGAACTTGGGGAATTTGGAGACGGATACCTTCTAGGTAGAGCTACATACACCTTGCAGACATACACACAGGTCACTGTGCACAACAATCAGGACTTCCTAACAGTGTACATTTTGTGCCCAACAGGTGACAGTGCATATTCCCTAAGGCCATGGATTCTGACTCCGTTTTTAGCACCCAGCAAAGAATGTGAGAGGCGATACAACAATGCACATAAGAGCACCAGGAACATGATAGAGCGCACCTTCGGACTCCACCGCAGTGGAGGTGCCCTCCAGTATACCCCCATTACAGCATTCAAAATTGTGGTTGCATGCGCCATCCTCCACAACATAGCCACCCGACGTGGGCTACCTCACACCCCTGCAGACCCAGATCCTGATGATGAAGAGCAAGAACAACCACATCGCCATCATGGGGATCGGAGTATAGCTAATCAAGGCAGACTGAGACGGGAACACATCGCAAACCAATACTTTGGAAGGTACGTGTCAACTCCAACCATACTCACCTATTGACCAAAATCACCATTCGTTAAGTGGAACAAAAATAACTATTTTATTAGTGCAGAAATTGAACTATATACAAGTAATGAATGTCCATGGGCATGAAAATGCAAACTAGGCATGTGGCACATTGACGTCATGTGCCACTTCTACAGGACCAGGGTAATGTCTATGACCTTCTGCCCCTCCTGCCAGCCTGGCTGGTCCCTGGTGCTTCTGCTGTGCTCTGCCTGGTACTCCTAAGCACCCTACTGTCAGTGGCAGAGACACTGCTCACTGTCGAGCCCTCCTCACTGTCCTGGGGTGTTTCCCCTGTGCCCCTAGACAGATGCCGTGCCTCCATCAAGTCAATGATGTGGGTGAGACGTCCCAGGCCCCTAGCCACATCCCCAGCGAAATGGCCCATTTCCACCTGCAGTCTAACTGTCCTCCTCGACAGGCCTGTGGTGTTCATGGCGAGCCTGCCGATGGATGTGGCCATCCTGTCTAGTCTGTGCAGGAGCTGACGGTCCCTGCGCCGCCCACCCTCGGCCTGGGCCAGTAGTCCTCCCGCCAGTTCCCTCATGGCTAGGGCAAGGTCCCCAGTGTTCATGCATATCATGTCCATCCTGGAGTTCAGTTGCTGCATGCTGGCCTGGTTATTGCGCACGAAGCAGTGCAGCACACCACTAATCCTCCCTAAAATTCTATTTTGTAGGCGCTGACCATGCAGCAGCTGTGACTCACTGGTGCTGGGAGGTTGTTGGCCGGACTGCAGCCCTGATGTCCTGGACCTACGTCGCCTGCGCATCGGTGGCTGCCCTGTGAGTTCCACTGTCTCACTCCTGCCTGTTGCTGGCGCAGCCTCTTGGGATACAGTTGCAGCAGGTGTGGATACTGCAGGGATGCTGTTGGCCGTGCAGGTGGGAGTGCTGGCGGGTCCTGAGGTGTCCTCATGGGGCTGGCTGATTGGAGTAGTGGTGGTGTCTTGTTGGAGACCTGTGGGACATGGGGAACAGTCTGTCAGTGTCTACTATCTGTTGCACACTTCCTAATAAACATTTGACTATGAACTGCCTACTTGACTACATTTCCAATAATGCGTCATTCTGGCGTTTGCTACCCTGAAATGGAGCTATCTTGGTTGAGCATGCCCCTGTGTACATGTTGGGTGGGGGTATGGCATTGATAGGGGTACAGGCATGTCACATGGTACTCACCGGTTGATGTGCTGGGCTGTGAGGTGTCCAGGTCCCCAAATCCAGAGACTGCCTCCTGCTCCAAGGTTTCCTCCACCCTTTCTTCCAGGGGTGTGGGTGGTGGCACAGACGATGGTCCCCCTCCTGTGCCTCTCATCTCCCGGAGCCTTTCTGCCACCCTCTCCTTGGTCCGGGAGCGGAGGTCATACCACCTTTTTTTGATGTCATCAATGCTCCTGTGGCTCACCCCAGGGAATTTATTTTGTCCTGGATGTCCTGCCACAGCTGTTTCTTGGTGGCTCCAGGCACATTTAGGGCTGATTTCCCAAACAAATCGTCATAGTGCTGACAGCATTTGTCTGTCAGCACCTCCAGCTCCCTCTCAGAGAACTTCAGCTTTCTCTTCCTTGGAGTTCCTTCTATGGCAGCTGCTGTTTCTCCTGTGTGCAGTTCAGCAGTGATAAAAGGGTGTGGTCCTCCCTCCTCCGAGGTGTATTAGTAAACTTCCTGGCTGTGATGTCATCATCATGTGCCAGGAAGTGTTTCCAGAGTGTTCTGGAGTGGTTTCTGGAGTGTTCTGCAGCACCTGTAATCAATTAACTAGCTAATCGCAATTTGCGACTAGCACTCGCTAATTGCGAGTTCGTTTTTTGCACAGTCACAAAAAGCGACCTCGCAATCGGCGGACTCGCACACTGCGTTGCGAGTCCGGGTGCGAGTCGCAATTTCGGCGCTGTTGTTTTGCCTGCATCTCGTTTTGCGACTCGCATTTTGCGAGTTGCACGAACTCGCAAAATGCGAGTCGCAATTTTTAAGTTTGCTACATCTGGCCCATAGTTTTTTAACCTTCCCACAGACAAGAACATGCCAAAGCTTCACATTCAATTGTGCTGTAATGTGACTTTGCAGAATTTAAACTTCTTGATGCAAGCGCAATGGTGTTTTCCTTCCCTTGAACCCATTGTGAAAGTACAGCACCCAATCCAATCTGACTGCCATCAACAGTGATCTAACATCTTTGAACTGTCACATAAGGTGAAAATGCATGTGCTGCCACTATCAATTTTATAAAATTTTGAAAAGCTTCTTCAACCTCATGAGACCATATATACTTAGGCCCTAATTACAACTTTGCGGATGGAAAAGGACGGTCCTCCGACGTCCTGCGGTCAGGTTTCCACCTGTGCAGTCCCCTTTGTAGCCCCTATTACAAGTTTCCCACTGTGTCAGCAGGCAGAAACAGAGTTTCTACCCTCTGGCCCAGCGGGAAACAGCCCACAACATTTACGCCGGCTCATAATAGAGCCGGCAGCAATGTTGCATGCACAGGGTGCACCAGCACCTGTCGCGCTTTTCTCTGTCTGCAAAGCAGACAGTGAAAGCGTGATGGGGCTGGCCATGGAGGCCCCTGCACTGCCCATGCCAAGTGCATGATCACTGCAGGGGACCCCAGAGGGCCCCTGCATCCCATCTCTATCAGCCTTTACATGGCGGTGCTACCGCCATATAATCATTGGCAGAGAAGGGACTCGTAATCCCCGGGGCAACGCTGCTTCCAGCGCTGCCCTGGTGGATTAAGACCACCAGCACCGGCAGCCCCTCTAATGGAGGAGAAGTGGTAGTGCTGGCGTTCTGACCGTGGTGTAACCACCATGGTTGCAATGTGGCTGTCGGACCACCACATTGGGGGTGGCCAGTCTGCCACCATCAGGCCTTTAGTGCCTTTCTTCTATAGATTCCTTAAAAGTTGATCAATGTATGCATACCCTTTAATGAAACAAAAGTAATATTCACTAAGACCTGGAAAAGATCTAAGTGTGTCCTTATCTCTGGGAGCATGAGCATCCTGTATAGCTTTAACTAAAGAATATTTAGGAGAAATACCACTTGGACGGATAGTGTGCCCTAAATAGTCAACATTTTTAACATTGAACCTGCACTGGTCAGAACACAGAGTAATACCAAAGTCCTTACATTTTTCAAAAATATTTTAAAGATTTTGTTGTGTTCATCTAAAGTTTCTGAAAATATAAGAACATCGTCCTTGAAGGCTTGTACTCCAACAATACCCTCCAAAATCATGTCCATGAGCTTCTGAATTACATTGGCTGAAGAAGCCAAACCAAAAGGTAATCTAGTGAACTTGTATGTACCAAACTGTATGACAAAGGTCGTAAGTATCATCAAGATGAATCTGATGATACGCTGATTTTAGGTCTAACAGGGAACAGAACTGAGAATGACCAATGTTTGCAAGGAGTTCCTGTACATTGGGTAAAGGATGTCATTCAACCACAATATTTTTATTAAGCGTGCAAAGATCAGCACACAATCTAATGTTGCCATCCTTTTTGCGAACAATTAATATAGAACTGACTCATTCAGAGGGTCCCGCTTCCAAAATGATACCATCTACCACCATTTCATCAAGTATTTTTTTTAACTCTGTTCCAATGCTGAGTGGAACTGGTCGAACTTTATGAACTACCGGAATGGAATTTATCTTTAGTTTGATTGAATGTGTATAATTTTTTATACACCCAATAGACTTCTTGAACAATTTAGGATATGCATTACAGATATGTTCTGTTGAAAACTTATCCTGGACACAGACATGTCATTCACCCTAACTGGTGGATCTACACCAGGTACCGGCATAAGACCTAATTTGGCTTGGTCATGCCATCCAATTATGTGTCTATCCTTTATGGTAACTTAAATTTTTGTGAAAATGCTGATGCCTAGACTGATAGTTTATTCAAAATAACCAACCATGTTGGTATCCTGATCTCCATAAGCTTTTGGATGAACATCAGTTTTTCCTAATTTCACTACACCTTTCCAATGTGTGTTAAATAATGTGTCTGATATAATAGTAGTAGGTGCTCCTGAATCACACATCATGTCCATATTGAGGGACTCACTTATTGTACCTGACAAATCGGATCTTTGATACTAATAATTAAATTTTTCTTAAATTTCTAAATTAAGTACCAAATTTGAGAAGTCCAGTGCATCCTCATTCTCTTTTAAACTAATACTATGCACCTTAAGATTTACTTCTGCAAACACTATAGAAATGTCCCATTTAGTTACAGTATGTACAGCTTTTTACAATGAGCTGGGCATTGTAGAGCATTGCCCACATGTGTTTTTGAACCACATCTAATACATATTAAATTTCCTTTTAAAGTACTAAACTTTCCACTTTTGTCCTTAACATGAACTAAGTCTACTTGTTCTTCTTCATTAATGGCATTAACAGAAATAGCAGATGAATTCTTAGTTTCTTGCAACATAATAAATGATGACACCGAGGATCTTTCAATGCTCTTGGCTAAACTAAGGGGCATATTTATACTCCGTTTGCGCCGGAATTGCGTCGTTTTTTTTTACGCAATTCCGACGCAAAACTAACTCCATATTTATACTTTGGCGTTAGACGCATCTAGCGCCAAAGTCCATGGAGTTTGCGTCATTTTTTAGCGTGGACACCTACTTTGCGTTAATGAGATGCAAGGTAGGCGTTCACGTCAAAAAAATCGACTCTGAGGCATGTGCGTCGGATTTATACTCCCGGGCAAAATTCACGCCCGGGAGTGGGTGGGTCAAAAAAAATGACATACGCCCGCTTTTGCGCCGTTTTTTAGCGACTGCAAAAGGCAGGCGTTAAGGGACCTGTGGGCTCTGAAGGAGCCCAGAGGTGCCCTCCCATGCCCCCAGGGACACCCCCTGCCACCCTTGCCCACCCCAGGAGGACACCCAAGGCTGGAGGGACCCATCCCAGGGACATTAAGGTAAGTTCAGGTAAGTGTTTTTTTGTTTTTTTTTGGCATAGGGGGGCCTGGTTTGTGCCCCCCTACATGCCACTATGCCCAATGACCATGCCCAGGGGACAGAAGTCCCCTGGGCATGGCCATTGGGCAAGGGGGCATGACTCCTGTCTTTGCTAAGACAGGAGTCATTTCTATGGGGGTTGGGAGTCGAAAAAAATGGCGCAAATCGGGTTAAGGCGAAAAAATTGCCTCAACCTGACTTGCCCCATTTCTTGACGCCCAAGCCCCCTATCCCCCTACGCCGGTGCTGCCTGGTGTACGTCGTTTTTTTCCACGCACACCAGGCAGCGCCGGTGGCTAACGCCGGCTAACGTCATTGATTAAATACGGCGCCCGCATGGCGCTTCAGAATGGCGTTAGCCGGCGCTAATTTTTTTGACGCAAAACTGCGTTAGCGCAGTTTTGAGTCAAAAAGTATAAATATGGCCCTAATTACTTCACTTAGTGGCAGATCCCTACAACTCAGTAACCTTTCTTGTATTTTGTTAGAGTGGCAACTGTAAACAAACTGATCACTTAAGTAAGGGGCATATTTATACTCTGTTTGCACCGAATTAGTGTCATTTTTATTTACTCTAATTCGGTGCAAAACTAACTCCAAATTTATACTTTGGTGCTAGACCCCTCTAGCACCAAATTTATGGAGTTAAAGTCATTTTTTGAAAGTGGAGACCTACTTTGCCTTAATGAGATGCAAGGTAGGCGTTCCCGTGCAAAAAATGACTCTATGGCCTTAACGCCATATTTAGGGGCATATTTATACTCTGCAGCATATTTATACTCTGTGTGCACCGAATTAGTGTCATTTTTTTTTACTCTAATTCGGTGCAAAACTAACTCCATATTTATACTTTGGTGCTAGACCCATCTAGCACCAAGGCCCTGATTTAAACTTTTTTTGCACCGCATTAACGTCATTTTATGATGCAAAAGTGGCGCAAACTTACAAAATATTGGCCCTTATTTATACTTTTTGCTGCAAAACTGCACTAACTCAGTTTTGCACCAAAATGTTTAGCACCGGCTTGCACCATTTCTGTGCACCAGCCGGGCACCATATTTATGGAATGGTGCAAGCCGGTGCAAAGGGTAGGCTAGAGTTGGCTTTAGGCAGGTTAGAGTAAAAAAAAATGACTCTAACCAGATTAGCGTCATTTTATGGTGCTAAACCTACCATGCCACATGACTCCTGCCTTAGAAAAGGCAGGAGTCATGCCCACCACCCCAGTGGCCAACACAGAGGACAGGGGTCCCCTGGGCATGGCCATTGCACCCTGTGCCATGTATGGGGGCCCATTTCAGGGCCCCCTATGGCACTTTCAAAAATAAAATGCACTTACCTGTACTTACCTGGGATGGGGTCCCCCATCCTCGCAGTCCCTCTAGTGTGGGTGGGAGTGCCCCTAGGGCCTAGGGAGGGCACCTCTGGGCTTATTCCATGGTGTTCCACCATGGAAATAGGGCCACAGGTCCCCTAACGCCTGCCCTGACCCTGGTCTTAAAAAATGGGGCAAAGCAAGCTTTGCCCCATTTTTTGACCCCTCCTCCCTCCCTTGCACCATTTTTACATGGGAGTATAAATATGGTGTTAGGGCCATAGAGTCATTTTTTTGCACAGGAACGCCTACCTTGCATCTCATTAAGGCAAGGTAGGTTTCCACTTCCAAAAAATGACTTTAACTCCATAAATTTGGTGCTAGACTGGTATAGCACCAAAGTATAAATATGGAGTTAGTTTTGCACTGAATTAGAGTTAAAAAAACATTACGCTAATTCAGTGCAAACAGAGTATAAATATGCCCCTTAGGGTCAAAAAATGATGCTAATCTGGTCAGAATCATGTATTTTGACTCAAAACTGCCTAACGTCATTTTTTTTTTAAGCTAGCCTACCCTTTGCACCGGCTTGCACCATTCCATAAATATGGGCCCGTATTTATACTCCGTTTGCGCCGAATTAGCGTCGTTTTTTTCGACGCAAATTCGGCGCAAAACTAACGCCATATTTATACTTTGGCGTTAGACGCGTCTAGCGCCAAAGTATGGGCAAATAGCGTCATTTTTTGGCGTGAACGCCTTCCTTGCGTTAATGAGATGCAAAGAAGGCGTTCCCGTCTAAAAAAATGACGGCGACGCAAATGCGTCGTATTTATACTCCCGGGCAAAAATCACGCCCGGGAGTGGGCGGGTCAAAAAACCCCGCATTTGCGCCACTTTTTAACGCCTGGGTCAGGGTAGGCGTTAAGGGGCCTGTGGGCTCAAAATGAGCCCACAGGTGCCCTCCCATGCCCCCAGGGACCCCCCCTGCCACCCTTGCCCACCCCAGGAGGACACCCAAGGATGGAGGGACCCATCCCAGGGACATTCAGGTAAGTTCAGGTAAGTATAATTTTTTTTTATTTTTTTGGGTGGCATAGGGGGGCCTTATTTGTGCCCCCCTACATGCCACTATGCCCAATGACCATGCCCAGGGGACATAAGTCCCCTGGGCATGGCCATTGGGCAAGGGGGCATGACTCCTGTCTTTACTAAGACAGGAGTCATTTAAATGGCGTCTGGGCGTCGAAAAAAATGGCGCAAATCGGGTTGAGGCGATTTTTTTGCCTCAACCTGACTTGCCCCATTTTAAGACGCCCTAACGCCATTTTCCCCCTACGCCGGCGCTGCCTGGTCTACGTGGTTTTTTTCCACGCACACCAGGCAGCGCCGGTCTGCTAGCGCCGGCTAACGCCATTCCATAAATACGGCGCCCGCATGGCGCTTCAGAATGGCGTTAGACGGCGCTATATTTTTTTACGCTAAACTGCGTTAGCGCAGTTTAGCGTCAAAAAGTATAAATATGGGCCATGGTGCCCAGCTGGTGCTCAAAAATGGTGCAAGCCGGTGCAAAACTTTTTGGGGCAAAACTGCCTTAGTGCAGTTTTGCACCAAAAAGTATAAATAAGGCCCTAAACGTCTAGGGCTGCGCCAAAATTGCATGTTGTGGCTAAAGCTCTTAATGCTGATAAAAAAAGTCTTCTACCAACTCGTCTGGTGCATGTTTCCTTTTAAATAAATTAAATCTTTCCATCAAAACACTTGGCTCGTCCGAAAACTTTTTTTTCTAAACGTGCGATTACTTCTGTGAAAACATTCCAATCTCCTGCTGCATCCTCAGTAAGTTGGCAAACACCTGCTAGCCTTCATTGCCAAGATGACTAAACACAATTGCAGCCTGACATTTTGGTTCATAAGCATCTGCACCTACTGCGAATAAATGGTTCTCAAAAGAACGCAACCACACCTCCATTTTATAGGAGGTTTACCAGGCTGCTGCAGAAAAGGAATAATGACAGCCAAATTATTAGCAGGTAAGCTTGCCATGTCTAAATTTGAAACTACATTGTACTTGAAACTGTCTATATTTGAACACCCAAAAATACTGAATAAATAAATAACTATATAAAAAACAATATACACTGACATTTCTATTAACCTAAAAAGAATAAGTAAAAATGTGCTTGTAAATAATGAAATCAAGCACAAAACGCATTGCCCCTCGTTGCTATTAACACTGTGAATTTTAAAAGCCAAAGGTGTGCCTGTCACCGACAAGCACGTGCTGAAAATGTTTACAATGCAGTTGGTGTGCTTGTCACCGTAGCGATAAGCTGCTATTGATTACGTTTATGAGACATGTCAGGAACACAATTACATGGTTTCTGCTCAACAAGTTGCTCTGATAGTGAAAGAATAGACGTCACTGTGTTAAAATCCCAGAATTCATCAGTTCCTTCAAGCTTACATACTATAATTGTATTGCACCTGTGTGAAACAACCTTCAAAGCGAGCATACCCAGACACCAGATCTCGCCTTTACACCCAGTGCACATGTGCCATAAGGACAAAAATTGGGTGAGTTATCTAAACCGAAAGACAACTGCCCAGGAACTGCTGCTGTGCTAACGGATGCCTGGATCCAAAGTTGTGCCAAAAGCTACTCACAATCTAAAGCCACCCCATTTAACATATCCATGAGTCCAATGGACAAAACTGCCTCCAGACAGGAACTCCATACTATTAAATGCTTTTATATTGATGAAGCAGAAAATGAAGGTTTTCATTTATTAGCGCTTAAACGTAGTATTGCAATAATCATGTGTGACTTTAACCGAACTAATAAAGATTGTACGGGGACAAAATGTGCCCTCAGAGTAGTTTGCCAACATTTATAAGCGTGCTTTATATAACGTGATGTATTAGAAATGCACTAATCCGACATAATCGTAAACGTATACCACGATTTGCTTGTTTGAAATGTTTTAGCTTAGCTTTACTTTAGTGCAGGCTTCGGCCTAGTTGCCCGGTCTCACGATTTAGATGCTCGTATTTTTCCAATGTGCTAATAAACGTGTATTTTTGCTTGAAGCTGTACTTTTCCACTGAGATCGTTCACATGCTTATCTTAAGGTTTCGTGCCAGCCTGGCATATTTTCTCTTTGCTCCAAGGTCGATCTGCAGGTGCGGACAATGGAAGCTCTGAAAGTGAGTTAATTGGTATAAAATGTTGCAACTTGCGTACCCGTCTCCAAGGATAATGTATGCTTAAGTAAAAGCTTGAGAACTGTCGTTTTTGATTGGACAATTTGAAGCTAACCTATGAACCCTCCAATGGAAGACCCTACTGGATTTGAACTGTTGTCTATTTAAACCAGGTGCACGAGAGGAAAGTAGCCATTACCCGGACATTACGGCCATTATTGGACATCCCGCCATTTTGCAGGACATTGCAGCTATTATGGCCCACCTTGCTGCGACGCCATTTTGAAAGAGACTTTGATGCTTTCTCTAATCGAGAGAAAGAGACTTTAATGATTCTTGCCCTAGAGACTTTAACTTTGATCCCTTTGCATGAAGTAGTAGTTTTATTTTGCTGCCGTGAGGCAACTGCCCCGTCCACCCCTGCCCCTTTGCCCCGTCCCATGCTGATCGAAACGGTACCCATGCTGATCGAGAAACGGTACCTGTGTGACGAAGACTTCCTTGAATGCTGATTGTAATTGGTAAATATGAAAGGAAATTGTACAATTGCATTGTGTTTTCTTTTTAGGTAACCAACTGCTGATTTTTGATAAGAGCCCTAGCTAGGAGTTTTTCTAAATTAATGTTGCTAAATTGTTTTTGCATGAAGTCCCACATGCCGATGCTAATTTGAGGTTAGATGAGGATTCCTTTTGTTGCACGATGCAATTTGAGACCTTGTTATGCTGACTAAATGTATACAATTAGCTCATTACAGATTATAGTTTTAGTGATTTGCATTGCTATTATCGAATGCCTTGTTATTCAAATGCTGCATAGATTGCACTTGTTCCGCCGTTATGGACAGCTATTAATGTTCATTTATGTTTATCATTTGGTGTTGAGACACATCTATATTGTGCTAGCTTTGTTAATATAGGGAAATAAATTCACTAACTTTGAATAAACTGGTGTGGTCATTCCTGACTGAAAGGTCAGGGTTCGCCGAAATGTATTCTGGATTAATTGTTAAGTGTTATGTTGATCAGGGTATTGCTTATGTTCGTTATTGATTATTGATTTGATCAAATTGACCGATATAGAGTAAGGAGAGTCCCACTTAGCCAAAAGATTCATCGGCCTAAAGAGCGTCCAAATACAGGTAAATTATTAGTACGGAACGCTCTATCAGTAGATGGTAGCAGAGGACGGTTTCGCCTTTTGGGACCCCTCACTCTTAAAGTACATGGTGTTGAATTAACGGTTACGCCTTTTGAGACCCCATTCGAGAAGTTGAATTAGATTTTTCTTGGATAAAACTGATTGAGAAAATGATGATGGGCTAGGTCCACTGCGACTTTCCCGGGATCTCGGAGCTTGCGAATGGAGAGAACGGAGGTGTGGAATCAGCGTTGGCGGTACTAGTGATGGTATGAGTGAAGTTAGGGTTTGCGCTTGCACAGCTTATTGCCGCAGATTGTGTGAGAAGGTTGCGAGGAATTTTTTTCTTTTTAGAGGATAGCGGAGGTGCGACTCCGAGTGTAGAAGTAGAGAAGTCGTCGAACTTCATAGAAATAGCGGAGGTGCAACTCCGAGTGTGAGAGTAGGGAAGTCGTCGAACTTCATGTGCGTGTGGCGCTTTGTGCATAAAAAGGTCCACGTGGTTGTTGTTGTTGAGACGGGCCCTACGAGGTCAAGAGACTCCGGAGTATGTTGTTTTATGTTGTGGTCTGGGCGGTTTAGTAGGTTGATCGGGCGTGGTCAACGAGTCGGTACGTGTGTTAAGGGAGTGAAAGGAACTTCGACTTCGGGCTTTGACAAAATTCTAAGTGCACTAGAATAGATCACTGACAAGTTGAGAGCAGTCTGCGGGTCAGATTTGCTTGCGAACGTGGGGACCGAGAAAGATGGAATAACTGCCGAGGCTAGTAAAAAATCCCTAAGGTCCTGAAGCGATTGTGTTACCCTTCCTGTAGTAAACCGACAGATCTGTTTTATATTTTTGGTAGCTCGCGATACATGCAAGAAGTTGTTACGAGAGGAGCTGAGTGAAGGAGGACAAACCGCGAGGCTTTGTCAGCCGCAGTGTGTGACGTCACTAGGAGCCGCGCTGGGATAGGTTGGTTGAAGAGAAGGGTCGCGCACGGATTGGACGCAGTCCGTGGGGCTCGATTGGAAGGGGAAAGGCAAGCGAAGAGTATTCCGGGAATTAAAGTCACCTATTGATTACAAACTTTGTGAAATAAAAGACGAGAAAATGAAATTTTTTAAAGCATTAAAGAGTGCGATGAAGGGGGAGTCTTACATTAAAGCGAGCGTAGGAGAGGAGACGCCACCCGAAGGTACACCAGCTTACATTGTAATGGAGGAAAAAGGGGTAGCTCCGTGCCTTTGGCTAAAGCAATGGCACAAACTGACAGAGAAACATGGGAGCGTAGCGTTCCCGATCCATGGGACATTCAATATAAGGATCCTAGAGAATTTGAGATTCGCGATGTACGACATGAAGGTACCTCCAAGGCCAGCACAGTTTGAGGCTCTAGCGATTTGGGAACTAATGGCTAGACAGCAACAGCAAAAGAAGTTCGAGACCAGGATAAGAAAGGTAGAAAAGACACTAGCGGACGCTAGGTGGGATAATGCACAGAAGGTGTGGAGGTCAGATGTATTGCAGGGGATAAAATTGTTTCCCGCAATTACTAAGGAAGAAGAGGAGACAGGTAAGAAAGCTACCTGTAAGACAAACAGGAGGTGTTCCAAGGATAGAGAGGACGAGGAAAAGTTGAGAAGAGAAGAGGAGTTAGAGGATGAGGAGTTAATCATGCAATTGCTGAACGACCGTCCACCACCTTATGCAGAGAGTGGACGAGGTCCAAGTACCAGTTCTGCCACTCCGGCATCGGTACAGAACGGTGAAACTCAGAGTTCAGGAGCATCATCGGGATCTAAGGACCCGAGTCTACTGTTCACCCCGCAGATACCGCAGGTTAGGAGAATATATCCAGATGTGCCCATGTTGAAACCAGCAGAAAATTATCAGCCGCAGATCCCAGGGTACTACAGCAGTGACAACAGTACGGGAATGATTCTAGATCCAACCGTAAGGGGAGGACAGAATGGTCACAACCCAACACTGGCACAAGCTGAAGCAACTCAGTTTATGATGCCTCAAAAGCAGATGCAGGGGGGAAATGCACATGCTCAGATGACGGGGAGTCAGATGGGCATGCCGGCAATGATGACCCATAGTGTGGGAATAAACATGTCTCAGAACATGGGAAATGGACAAAACCCAGATGCGATATCACTACCCATTACTGTAGGTCCACCGGTAGCTTTGTACAGTCAGCCTAACTTGGGTATGAGCAGTCAAGGATCAATGCTGCAGAATGGGACAGAAAGGAGGTGCATAGAAAACACTCCAGGGATAACTCCGATAGCGGCTCAGCCAACTGGATCTGGGTCCTTGATGGAGTTTAGTCCCATATGTGCTCAGTCAACACTGGTGAGGTCGAGTCCCCCACTGGTGATACCGCTGTCATCGAATACTGAAAAGTTGCCGCAACCATCAATGGCAGTCGATGTGAATGCTACACTGATGGGGTTGAACGCGCAACAGCTGACACATTGGTTCAACAGTCTAAATTCCACTCAAAGCTCAGCCAGTGGGAAGGGAGAAGATTATATGAATAGAATGAGGTTGAACATGGAAGCACAAGAATTGGTGGAAGGGACTATGGGTGTGAATAGGTTAGAGTCCTACTCGGAAGAAGAGCTGAGGTATCTATGTCCCAGGATTACGAAAGAAGTGAACAAGGTACATAAAAGCTTGCAAGAAATAGCTGACAAAAACGGGGTTGATATAGACAAGACGAAACACTTGAGCAGGAGCTACAGATTGGACTTTGGGACCACAGACTTTGAACACATGAGGTCAGCAGGCATGAAGGCGCACCTTAGAGAATTGCTGCAGAGTGCACAAGTGTGGAGGTGCCTAGACAAATGGGAGAGCAGATGGGTAAAGAGAAAGGAAAAGAGGAGGGACAGTGCTACAGAGCACAATGAAAAAAGACCACAGAGTAGCGAGGCAGTAACCATGTTACCAATGAGGGAGACAGCAGGGGGGAAATTAATACATGTACCATGGCACAGAAGCGACATTCAGTCTTTTACGGATGATTTTCCCAAACTAAGAGAGAAACCGATTGAATGGTATCAACAGACTGATAGGTTTGTGAAGCTTGCAAAATGTCTCTGGGAAGACCTGAACACTCTCTTTGAGATTGTGGTTCCGGCAGATTTGTGGGAGGATTGCAAAAGAGCTGTAGGTTGGCCGACAAGTGAACCAGAGAGAGACAGGGATACGGGTGCACCATCACCTATGGAGATGAGCTTGTACTATAAGGTGATTGAGCATTTGAAGACGAAGGTTGCCGCGAAAAATGTGGATTGGCAGAAGATCGATCGAACTGCTCAAGAGGCTAAAGAGTCGATTCATAGTTACTATGAGAGGTTGTTGAAGGCGTTCAAGAACTACAGTGGCACGGAAACAATAGAGGCGAAGGACATGCTTCATTTTGTGTTTAGGTTTGTGGAAGGGCTGAGACCAGAGATAAGTCAGATGATAAAGTCACACTTGATTTGCTGGCAATTGAAACCGATTGACGAGGTGTTGAATTATGCAAAATACTGTAGCGACGAAATTGAAGTGAAACAGAAAAAGTTGAAGGAGAAAGTGATGATGATGCAGCTTAAATCAGCTCAGACAGGTCTGCAAGGTTTGCAAGGGATGCAAGGGTTCCAACAGCAGGTACCACAACCGCAGCCGCAGTTGCAGGGAAATATGATGTTTCAGCCACAGGCGAGAGGCAGAGGCAGAGGAAGTTTTGTGAATAATGGTCCGGATTTGAATACTGTTGTGACTTCGAATGGTGTGCAGGCATTGAAAAAGGTGATGCCGTGTCACGTGTGCGGAATTGTCGGTCATTGGAAACGCGAGTGCCCGATGGTGGTGCAGGAAGGTGCAGGTGCAGGTGTTGGTCAGCAAAACAATGATGTCAATGCATTTCAGACAATGAGGGGACCGAAAATGAGAGGTCCAAACCCAAATTTTCAGACCATAAATCAGTTGCAGGGATTACAGCCCATGCAGCCGCAGCAGATGCAGATGCCCCGTATGCAGATGACGCAAATGCAGCCAATGCAACAGCAGTTACCCATGGTACCTAATCAGCAAATGCAAATACCTTTGGCACCAATGAGTCAGCAGCAAGTGATGGTTCCTCCACAGGTCTCGGGTCAGGTAATGAGTACAAATGGCACAGTACAACAGTTCCCCTTACACAGTGAGAGTGGAATAAACAATGTATGGGAGAGTGAAAGTTCAGGAGAGGAAGGAGATTGCGTGCTTGCAGCATCCTTGGAAGTTGATCAAAAGGGTCCGTACGTAGAGGGAAGAGTAATGGGTCATCGTGTCTCATTCTTGGTTGACACGGGAGCCACACGTTCAACAGTTAAGAGCAGTGAAGTACCAAATTTGCCACTCTCAGGGAATACAGTTCAAGTGGTGGGAGTAGCAAACAGGCACCTGACGAACCCAATCACAGATCCGGTACCAGTCAGCATTGGTAACTATCAAGGGTTACACAAATTTGTGGTATGTGACTCAAGCCCGATAGCACTGTTAGGGAGAGACCTATTGTGCAAGTTGGGATGTTCGATTATGTGTTCGAACGAGGGAATTAAAATTCAGACGAGCAGTGATGGGGAAGAAGAGGACAGTGTAGAGGGGGATGAGATGGAAACTGTCGATGAAGAGTATCCTCTGATTTGTCTCTTCCTGATGATAACTGAAGAAGATATTCCAGCTGAATTACGGGAAACAGTCGGAAAGGAAGTGTGGGATATGACAGGGAAAGAGGTGGGATTGATGAAAGGAGTGGAACCAGTGAAAGTGACTGTAAAGCCCAATGCAATCTTTCCCCAGACCCCACAATACCACATGGCACAAGACACCCTCATGAAAGTTGCCCAACTCATTGACGAATTTGTAAAGCAGGGAGTACTGAAAGAAGTGTTAAGCAGTCCATGTAATTCACCAATCACGGGTCTAATAAAGCCGAGTGGAAAGGTCCGAATTGTACAGGACTTGAGGAAAATAAATGACATCATAGTCAAGTGTTGCCCTGTCGTACCAAATCTAGCTGTGATAATTTTTCAAGTCCCTTGCGATGCCGAGTGGTTCTCAGTCATCGACTTGTCACAAGGATTCTTCTCAGTGCCTCTTCATGAGGACAGCCAATTCCTCTTTTGTTTCAAATTCCTAGACAGAGTGTACAGTTGGTGTCGAATTCCTCAAGGGTTTTCTGAGTCACCGTCAATATTCAATCAGGTTCTAAAGAAAGACTTGGAAGCATTAGAGTTGCCATTCGAATCAACCCTAGTACAGTACATCGATGACTTGCTGATTGCATCAAAGACAGAAAGTGGCTGCACAGCCGATACCATTGCCCTGTTGAACCATTTGGGGAGGAATGGACACAAGGTGTCTCCTTCCAAATTGCAGTTTTGTCAGAAGAAGGTGAAATACTTGGGTCACCAGATAGAGAAAGGGTCACGAAGAATAATGAAGGAAAGAATAACGAGTGTACTTCAAATGAGTCCACCAAAGACAAGGAGGGAGGTGAGGAAGTTTTTGGGAATGGTAAGCTACTGTCGTCAGTGGATTCCCAACTTCTCAACCCTAGCAAAGCCTTTACTGAAACTGACCCAGAAGGATGCCTTGGATCAAATTGAGCTGAAAGGAGATGAGATGGATGCTTTTATTGAATTGAAAGAATGCATGTGCAGGGCTCCAGATTTAGGTATGCCTGACTACACAAAGCCTTTCACATTGTTTTGCCATGAACGTGATGCATGCTCTTTGTCTGTCTTGACTCAAGCCCATGGTGGCATAAACAGACCAGTAGCATATTTTTCAGCTACTTTGGATCCGGTCGCAGCAGCACTCCCAGGGTGTTTGCGCGCCGTAGCAGCAGTTGGTATCAGCCTCACTCAGAGTGAAGGAATAGTGATGGGACACCCAGTAACAGTCATGGTCCCTCACTCAGTTGAGATACTTTTGACCCGCTCCCGAATGCAACACATGACTGGAGCAAGACTCACAAGGTATGAAATGATAATTCTGGGCTCACCGAACGTGCAGCTGAAAAGGTGCACTGCGTTGAATCCAGCAACCTTGCTTCCTGGTGAAAATGCTGAAATTGAGAACGCTGAAGACGTCGAGCATGACTGCCTTCAGGTGACTGAATTTTGCACAAAACCTCGACCTGACATTAAGGATACTTAGCTTGATGAAAATGACCAAATTGTTTTCGTTGATGGTTCATGTCTAAGAGATGGGATGGGAATTTTGAAAGCAGGATATGCTGTATGTACTGTAACAGGTGTCTTGGAAGCGTCCTGGCTCCAAGGAGTATATTCTGCACAAGTAGCAGAACTTGTAGCCCTTACAAGAGCATGTCAACTGTCTGCATTGATGAAAGTCACCATTTACACTGATAGTCAGTACGGGTTTGGAATTGTGCATGACTTTGGACAACTATGGTCACAGAGAGGTTTCCTGACTTCTTCAGGATCCCCAGTGAAAAATGGGGAGAGAATAAGGGAATTGTTACACGCTATTCAGATGCCAGCCGAAGTTGCAGTGGTAAAGTGTAGTGCTCATACAAAAGGACAGGACTATGTCTCTCTGGGAAATGCATATGCGGATCAAGTCGCAAGATTTTGTGCCTTGAACTGTATATTACTCAGAGATGAATGGAATTCGATAAGTGAACCAGAACTCGAACCAGCTGAAGCATTTGCCTTGAAGGTCGTAGATACAATAGATGAACTGAAAGCATTACAGAATAACGTCAGGGAGGACGAAAGAGATTCCTGGATTAAATCACAATGTATAAAGAGACCAGATGAGTTATGGGTTTCAAATGAGGGAAAATTTGTTTTGCCAAATAGTCTCTTATCGCAGCTTGCGCGGTTCTATCATGGGCAGGCTCACCTAGGGAGAGATGCCATGATAAGATTGTTCAAAACTGATTGGTTTAACCCCAGATTTCGCCAAGCTGCAGAAGCAGTTTGCCATCGATGTGTCACTTGCCAGCAGATGAACCCAGGGAAGGGAACGGTTGTGAACGCGAGCCACATTGGCAGAGCCAGTGGCCCGTTTAGTAGGATGCAGATGGACTTCATTGAGATGCCTGTGCATGGGGGTTTGAAGTATGTGTTGGTGATTGTGTGCATTTTTAGTCACTGGATTGAAGCATACCCCACACGTAGAAATGACAGCCTTACAGTTGCAAAGCTATTGCTGAGGGAGTTAATACCACGTTTCGGATTCCCGATCTCTTTAGAATCAGATAGAGGAAGTCACTTCAATAACGAGGTTACTCTGCGAAGCGCTGAACATTGAGCAAAAACTGCATTGTAGCTATCGCCCTGAAGCATCAGGACTGGTGGAGCAGATGAATGGTACACTGAAATCAAGAATGGCGAAAATATGTGCATCGACAAATTTGAAATGGCCTGACGCATTGCCTTTGGTGTTAATGTCAATGAGAAACACCCCTGACAGAAAGACTGGATTGTCTCCGCACGAAATTCTCATGGGCAGGGCTATGAGACTTCCTGCAGTTCCCGCAAATGCGCTTTTGAATATTACAGATGATATGGTGTTAGACTACTGCAAAGGTCTGGCTGACGTGGTTCGCTCTTTCTCCCACCAGGTGGAAGCGACCACCTTACCACCGATCCAAGGTCCAGGACACGCACTGAAAGCAGGTGACTGGGTCGTGGTAAAGAAGCACGTGAGAAAGTCGTGTCTGGAACCCCGTTGGAAAGGCCCTTTCCAAGTGATCCTGACGACAACTACCGCTGTGAAGTGCGCGGGAGTTCCCAACTGGATCCACGCCAGTCACACAAAGAAAGTGTTGTGTCCCACAGATGAGGAAGTTGAAGCGCTGAAACTGCCAGTGCCTGATAAGACAGTGCTGAGACAGAGCAAAACCGAACTGAAAACGAACAGGCAGAAACAGGAGAGAGAGAAATATTCTCTGAGGACGAAGCAACAGACTCACTTGGGGAAGACCAAGGAGAGACCTCAGACAGCGACGAAGCAGCTGAAGGCGACAAAGAACCTGAAGCAGCTGAGGGTAGCAAAGAGCCTGAAGCAGCTGAAGGTGACAAAGAGCCTGAAGCAGCTGAAAGTGATAAAGAGCCTGACGAAAGTAAAGGTGACGAAGGGCTCGAAAGAGGTGAAAAAGCAGGAGAGCCTGATCAGAGGAGGGCTTTCCCAGAAGAAGACGATACAGAAAAAGAAAAAGAGAACGTGATTGGTTCCCCAGAAGGAGGGGAAAAGGCAGAACGGAACGAAAAAGTTCAAGCTTCCACAGAAAAGATCGCAGGTCCATCAAATGGACACGGTGCAAAGAGGAGACTAAGTATATCACCAGTAAAACAGAGAACTAGAGAAAGTTTGAATGAAGGAGAAAGGCCAAAAGTGAAAGAGAAAAGAAAGGAAGTGACTGTCGTGGTACCAACCTCAAGTGAAGGAAAAGATTTGGCCAAAGAGGAAAGTACCAGTGAGGCAGAATCAAAAAGAGAGGCAAAATTGAAAAGGAAAAGGATACCGAACAGGAGATATTCCGGTCCAGAATGGGCATATGTAGTCAATGACGATTGGACTGACGAATTTGTATCTCTAAGCCTCGAGAACGAAGAAGAAGAGATACCAATAGAAAAGAAAAGTTTTATGGACTCTGTTGATTGAAAGAGTGATAAATGACATTGCTTGCTACAATCTAACGTGATACAAACAACCAGCTGAGACATTGCTAAACCGGATGAGACATTTGCTGAACCGATAAAAGACTGAGTTATTGATTGAACTTTGAAAAAAAAAAAAAAAAGAAGTTCCGAATTGAGACTGAGGTATTGCCGAATTGAGACAGATGGTGCTAACCGATAAGTGACTGGCCTCTTGAAGAAGACTGTGTGAACATTGCGCTCGTTCAGCTTGTAACTGAATTGCTAAATAGTTTCTTTATAGGTGCTTCTAGCTCTCTTATGCTATACAGATCATGGCTACGCAAAACAGTAGAAAGAAATATTGTAAATATGCGTGTATAGGCTTGATAATTGCATGTGTACTAATAATAATGGCAATTGTGCTTGGAATGCATGGTAAGGGTGAGAATGAGAAAATTGATGCTTCTACCTTTGCTCCTGTTACTGTCACTGAACTAACAGCATTGAAAAGACTAGAATTAGATGAGAGACACTTGCATGATAAGAAGGAGCTTTCGTATAATGTTTTCTATCGCTTGCTAACAGAATATGTTGAGACTATGGATGCGAAAGATTGTTATGTGTGTACACAGATACCGACATCAGTAAAGGAAGGGGTGACTTATCACCACATGCCTCTTACATACGGGATTACATGTAGTATAGTAATGTCTAGGTTTTATGGTCAAACTAACATACAGTATTTTTACTCAAATTATGATGTTACCTTTGCATATGTTCCTATAATAGCGCAGCTAAGCCAGATTGCTAAAGATTGGGATGCTAAAATAATGAGGGAATTTTCCGAGCCAATGCAACCTTTTGAAACGGCTCACGCTCATAGGGAAAACCTTACCTGCTCGCTCTCTGCAGTAGAAATAAGCTTTTTAGATCGCACAGATGATAGAAGGGCACAAATGAATGCGAAATTAGAAACAGAGCTGAGTAAGAGGACGTCAGTTGATAATTATGATTTTGCCGCAATAAAAACACAAGGGAGAATAGCTTTAGATGCTTGGCATGTAGGGAAATTTTGTATATATCGAGGTGAATCTTATTATGACAACATTTTCGTAGGAGCGAGTGAGTGTAAACATACGTTTATCTTTAAGGCCAAATGGACATTCATGATGAACGGACTTGACCCTGTCATTCCAGGTGTATATTACATTTGTGGGTATAATGCCTATTATCGTCTTCCGAAAGGATGGTGGGGGAGATGTTATTTGGGTATAGTGTTCCCAAAGGTTTATCAACTGGATGACCTATTGATGATTCAAAAGACATCTGGATCCCATCGTATCCAGAAAAGAGAGACCGCAGCTGCTGTGGTAGGAGATATATTTGAAGCAATGATTCCTTCATTGGGAGTTGTGCTGAATTCCATCAAAATAAGAAAGTTGTCTACTATAGTGGATAACATGTTGACAAAGTTTTCAGGTGCTATAATCCTGATAGATGCTGAACTTGCAGCGGAAAGAGCTATGACTCTTCAAAATAGGCTTGCTTTAGACATTCTTTTAGCAAAGGATGGCGGTGTTTGCAAAATGCTTGGTGCGCGCCACTGTTGCACGTATATTCCTGACAACAGTGTGAAAATTAAAACTATGCTTGCTAATCTAACAAAAGAGAGTGCAGATTTGAAGGAATTGAAGGAACCAGGAGTGTGGGAGAAGGTTGGAAAAGGACTTGCTTCAGTGGGAAATTGGATTGGGGGAATTTGGAATGGAATATTACTAAAAATAATACAGGGAATTCTAATAGTACTGATCTGCATATTTGGAATTTGGGGAATAAAAAGGGGAATAATAATGATTATGGAAAGATTTAAAAGAAGAAAGGAAGAGAAAATGATGAAAAGGATGGCAGAAGAATACAAAGCGAAAACAAGGAGAATTAAAAGGAAAAGAGAACTGACAGAATTTTAATGGAATAAAATTTGTGGGCATGATTTGGTGTGATGACAAGTAGTCATCAGAGGAGGGATTGATGAAGCAGAAAATGAAGGTTTTCATTTATTAGCGCTTAAACGTAGTATTGCAATAATCATGTGTGACTTTAACCGAACTAATAAAGATTGTACGGGGACAAAATGTGCCCTCAGAGTAGTTTGCCAACATTTATAAGCGTGCTTTATATAACGTGATGTATTAGAAATGCACTAATCCGACATAATCGTAAACGTATACCACGATTTGCTTGTTTGAAATGTTTTAGCTTAGCTTTACTTTAGTGCAGGCTTCGGCCTAGTTGCCCGGTCTCACGATTTAGATGCTCGTATTTTTCCAATGTGCTAATAAACGTGTATTTTTGCTTGAAGCTGTACTTTTCCACTGAGATCGTTCACATGCTTATCTTAAGGTTTCGTGCCAGCCTGGCATATTTTCTCTTTGCTCCAAGGTCGATCTGCAGGTGCGGACAATGGAAGCTCTGAAAGTGAGTTAATTGGTATAAAATGTTGCAACTTGCGTACCCGTCTCCAAGGATAATGTATGCTTAAGTAAAAGCTTGAGAACTGTCGTTTTTGATTGGACAATTTGAAGCTAACCTATGAACCCTCCAATGGAAGACCCTACTGGATTTGAACTGTTGTCTATTTAAACCAGGTGCACGAGAGGAAAGTAGCCATTACCCGGACATTACGGCCATTATTGGACATCCCGCCATTTTGCAGGACATTGCAGCTATTATGGCCCACCTTGCTGCGACGCCATTTTGAAAGAGACTTTGATGCTTTCTCTAATCGAGAGAAAGAGACTTTAATGATTCTTGCCCTAGAGACTTTAACTTTGATCCCTTTGCATGAAGTAGTAGTTTTATTTTGCCGCCGTGAGGCAACTGCCCCGTCCACCCCTGCCCCTTTGCCCCGTCCCATGCTGATCGAAACGGTACCTGTGAGACGAAGACTTCCTTGAATGCTGATTGTAATTGGTAAATATGAAAGGAAATTGTACAATTGCATTGTGTTTTCTTTTTAGGTAACCAACTGCTGATTTTTGATAAGAGCCCTAGCTAGGAGTTTTTCTAAATTAATGTTGCTAAATTGTTTTTGCATGAAGTCCCACATGCCGATGCTAATTTGAGGTTAGATGAGGATTCCTTTTGTTGCACGATGCAATTTGAGACCTTGTTATGCTGACTAAATGTATACAATTAGCTCATTACAGATTATAGTTTTAGTGATTTGCATTGCTATTATCGAATGCCTTGTTATTCAAATGCTGCATAGATTGCACTTGTTCCGCCGTTATGGACAGCTATTAATGTTCATTTATGTTTATCATTTGGTGTTGAGACACATCTATATTGTGCTAGCTTTGTTAATATAGGGAAATAAATTCACTAACTTTGAATAAACTGGTGTGGTCATTCCTGACTGAAAGGTCAGGGTTCGCCGAAATGTATTCTGGATTAATTGTTAAGTGTTATGTTGATCAGGGTATTGCTTATGTTCGTTATTGATTATTGATTTGATCAAATTGACCGATATAGAGTAAGGAGAGTCCCACTTAGCCAAAAGATTCATCGGCCTAAAGAGCGTCCAAATACAGGTAAATTATTAGTACGGAACGCTCTATCAATATAAAAAGTCAAAAAACAAGGTAATTATTCAGTGTGGACTCCATAAATAACTTGTCGCCAATTTTTAGTAAGTGCTAGGCTTCTTCCAAAAATAGCCAGAAACATGAATCCAAGAGAGTCAGGATATTTATTTAAGTATAAACTCAAAAGAGCCCACAGCAAGTAAGTCAAGCACTTAGGGTTTTAAGTCATCTTGTCCATAACCGACAACTCAACCGCCCCCAAGAGAGCTCGCCAGCCACTTAAGAATCAACATATCAAGGAGAACGAGGTCACAGTTGAAATTGTAACAAAACATGTGCATGTAATCATCCGGTTACACACGCACGTAATATAAGTAATATCATACAACACACACGCCATCATCAACCCACACACCACACAATTCCATACAGACAACACAAATCATTGCATAACAGACAACACCTGCAGAGCAACTACTAAAGGTTTCTAGCAGACATTCATACCAAACTATGCTCCTTCCACCACACTGTCATCTGCATAGAATGCTCCATGACAATAAACTCTCCTGTTACCATACTTCATATTCTCACATTTCAAATACTTCAAACTCACAAACTCCCATTGTGAACGCTACGCTCACACTCAAGCCAAATGCTACAGCATATGTCCAAAAGTATAACACACTTTCCAAAATCCATGCGTTCATATGCCAACAAACCCCCTCATCACAGTAGAAAGTCCATTACACCGTACAAAGGTCATTCATTTATCAACATATTACAGACAGATTGCATCTCCAAGCCATACCATTCTAACCCCAAATAATTCTTAGCATCACAGCACCACATGAAACACATATGTACAACTCAACACTGTTTCCAACCCTTGATGACATGCTACACCCTGCCACAGATCTTGTTAAGTGCTGTCCTCCAAGGTTCAGTAATCACCTTCCTTCGTTTACCTTCTAGGTAAGGCCTGCAGCTCTTACTTAGCTGCTCAGATTCCCAGAATAATTTTACTTGTGTTCAAGCAGTTTGAAATAGCCCCTAAAGCCCCAAGAGAGGAAATTTCTATGATGGCATACAAAACACCCTGGGCAGAGGCAGTCAACACTGGCAAACGGTCGACGAAAATTTTAGGACGCCAAAGAACATCAGCCAAATGAACAAGGCAAGTAACAGAGGATACAACTTTGCCACAAGCTTATTCAGGTTCAGGTTTTCTTAAATAGCCACAGATCAGGTAACGCCTCGAAGATATTTTTGCTACATACTTTTTGGCTTTCTCTGGATCTAAAATGCACAGATTGCTTCCCAGTGAAAACCCTGGCTTGAAGTTCATGGGAATTAATCAGTGAGGACCTGAATTACAGAGTAAAAATATATGGGCTTATTTACAAGCCACTTGCGCCGCCGTAGTGTCACTTTTTTTTACGCTGTGGCGGCGCAAGCAGTCCCATACACTGCACCATATTTACAAACTGGTGCAATGGGACCATTGTGGCAGTTTGTAAAGCCCTGTGCCACATTATACCTGCACGAGAAATAATTTATGCAGGATGGGCCTTCCCATGTTAAAATCCATGCAGAATTGGCGCAGTGAAAATGACTACATTTCACTGTGTCGTTCTGTAACTTCACTGCATCAAAAATGTAATCCCTGCTCAGAGCAGAAGTTAAACTGACATAGGGCTTTTTAACATGGGAGCTTCCTGCGCATTGCTATGCACTAGTCCAGCAATGCATCAATTTAGCACCACAGATGCATCAGAATTTCTGACGGATCTGTGGAAACGTGTGCCATGGAACACTGCATCATAAATACAGTGCTACCATGGCTTCGTTAAGAGCTCCAGAGCTGGTGCAAGAAATCTGGTGCATCGATTCAGATGCACCAGTTTCTTGAAAATGAGGCCCTTAGAGTTTTGTATAATTTTGTGTAAATTCTGTTTAGTTCGGAATTCACAGAACGGTACTTTTATGGTAAGTTCACGAGTGCGGAGGCTCCGTAGTCTGGACAGAGAACTCCACACATAAAAAGATAGGTATGTCCAGAAATGAGCCCAGCAGCGAGAAAAACAGAAACAGTTCTTAGGGACGTTATTTAAGGTTTGGTAGATTCGGATAACCTCCATAATCTGGTGGGTGCCATACCTGTGATTTCATCAACTAATGTAAAGTTGGATGGAACACCAGGATTCTGCTGAAGTGCCTCAGAAGCAGCCCATCCCCAACTGGGCATCCGTTTATGGTGGGCCTTCGGATGTACATTTTCCCTGCCCAAGCTTGCCACAAAAGGCATGGTAGTCTTGGGCAGGAAAAAGAAAAAATGTCCCCCAGTGTGCAGGAAGATAACTCCTTGTATTCCTGGTTCACGTACTTCGTCAAAAGTAAATCTGAATTTTGGGGATTTATTTCAGAAATAGAAAACCTTTTCTGAATGGACTGCCATTATCTGACCAGGCATTCATTTTCTTGGACTGGGTATGGTGGATAGACTTCCCGAAGGCAGAGTCAAGTGGGGCCTCACCCACAGCAGTTTATCAGCCTATCTGCATATTCATAATGACCATCTCAGTTTACAATCAAGTACAGCGGCAGCTCATCTCTACCATATTTTGGACCTTACGCAGAACTTCGCAAATGCAAATAATCTGTAAATATTCCATGAGGGAGCAAAAACGTGAAACACATTCTCAGGCAAAAAAAGGGGAGCTGTAGTCTGCAAAGATAAAATGATGCTTGTTAAACGCAAAGTATATCTTCTACTGCATCATATATTCCACTAAATATATAATTTGCCTGTTTCAGTACTGAGAAAAAATGCTTTGTTTTGTTGGAATTTGCGTAGTGATCTGTAGAATTTTAAAATGTCTGCAACAACAATATTCGGCAGCTCAACGTACAACTAATTTGAAAGACGAAGGCCTATATCACATTATGTACTACCAGATTATAGAGTCCTTCTACAATTTTGTAGCAAGGATTATGATAAAAATATTATATAAAAATAAGTGTAGATTTATAAACACTTAAATCCATACCTTGATGACATATACATGTTTAAAGTATGTGGCTGTGAAGTAAAGAATAGTAAATCGATACTTACTTATTTACATTTTTGGTTGTTGATATTATTATTGCTATATTTTAGCACCTTATTTTTGTGGTTGAAAATCTGACCTGCAACTGTGTGGCGTAGGTTGGATAGTAATACAACGAGTGAATAGAATTTCCCTGGGGTGAGGTATTTAACAAGTGTGATGATCCTATTTCTGTCCAAAAAATTAGCAGGAATGCAGGCATGCATTCATGATGAGGGCCTAAAATGTATGACTCCAGGGAGCAAACCTCAAGTCAAAGCTTACCTTCATGAAACAACAACATAATTGACAGAATAGCAGAATCTATGAAGCAATTTCTTGAACCCAAAGTACAATTTCACACACAGAAGGAAAAAGGTTCTTTGTTTAGTGAAAAAATATTTTTGAGAAAGCTGGACTGTTTTTTCAAACATTGTTATTCCCTTCAGGAACTAATAATGGCTAAGTCAACAATTGCAGTGTGAAATTCGAAACAACATGTGTTTATAGTTTGAGGCCATGGCAATGTTCCTTTAATTTTGTGTGCATGTATAAGATAACATCATAAATTTCGGAACGTCACGTCTTAGTAACTGCGCAAAATTGTAGCCCAAAGGAAGCTTTCTCTTCATTAAAGGTTAAGAAAAACGCAATGGCTGAAATGTCTGAAAATGTCTAAAAGTTAGATAAGTGCTAGCAACTTGCGTGGTCCATGAGGTGAGCTTTGGTCCAGACATTATCCATCTGGCTTGCACATATACCTCAGTTTCCTCACTACAAGCATTCTTCCCCTTTAGTGAAGTTGCACCAGTTTATGCACCTCCAGCCTCTTTTGTACCCTTATGACTTTTATAAACTGTGTAGAACCATCTGCATTAACCCTTACCCACATACTGGTAGGTACAGCCACAGCAAAGCTGCCCACACACTTAGGTCACACTACTATATTTTGCTAACCCAAGCACTTTAGCCAAACTGGCTCTGATTAATAATATCAGTATCATTGTGCTCCTTCCATAAACTTAGGGACATATTCATGATATGGTTTGCATCGTGTTTGCACCACACAATGGGGTACATGCGCGAAACAAACCTTAAATGTGATTTATGAAACCACAGAAGGCTACTTTTCATGGACTTGAGGGTTTCTCAGATCTGGAGTAAGGTAACGCAGTGCATATTGCTGCGTTGCTTTGCTCTGTCCTGCGAAAGGATTCCGTGGGGCTTGTGTGGGGGTTCTCACTCAACTTCAATGGATTTTGATGCATTCTCAGATTTACAGGAAGTGGTAGACATTGGAATGTGCCAAAACCCTAAGCCTCTCCACGTGAGGCATAACAAGGAGACATATCTTCATTTCTCCTTGTTTTTCCTCTTTCTACGTCTGCTGCATTCTACAGCAAACATAGAAAAAGAAAAAGCCTCTGGGGATTGTTTTTGTGCGGGACGGTTCCCCTTCCTGCCCAAAACAATTCTGCATGCACTGGAGGCACCCTTGCACCATGGTCCCAGGGTATCTCTATTGGTGTTAGCTTGCCAAAGGGTGCCAGCGCACGGGGAAAGGCGGAAATGCACCATATTGACGTAAATATGGTACATTCCTGCCCTTTCCCTAGCACGCAGTGCAGCACACCAAGGTGACTTGCTGCTCTGCACTGCATGACAAACTCATAAACATGCCCCTTACATTGGTGCTCTGATACAGGACTTACCACACACATATGCTCACTGTCACACAAACAAGCACACACACGTATACACATTTTCAAATAAAAATAAAACAGTTTTTTTACAATTGGAACAATGCAACAGCTCTGAACATAGCTTGAATGATGTCTCTTTACAAGTAGACAAGAGATCTATAAACTGATTTGACATTACAATATACATAACATGTTGAGATGTGGAGAAGTACAACTAAAGTGAAGAACAGTAAAGTTTTAACATTGAGTACCCAATTCACAAACTGCATTTTGTAGTATGTAAACTAGTACTACACTAGTACTACTTCTTACAAAATGCAGATCACAAACCTGGTGGAGAAAATCTCTGCTGCCAACTTGCCTAGGGCCTAATTTGCAAACTGTGTTTCATAGTATGTAAAGTAGAACTTCTTGCTTACTAAAAATGCAATTCACAAACCTACAGGTGGAAACTACCTCCACCACCACCTCTCCTATATTTTTTCTGTGAAGATCTCTGTACATGTAATTTTACTACTTTTTTTGGTGTCCACATATTACCTCAAAAGAGTATATAGCCAACTGTTATAGCCTCCAATCCTCACAGGTGGTTTTAGTCAAGAGCCCGTACTCTATGTGCCGAATGCAGAGGACATTAGGCTAACAACAGAAATGGAGGTATAGTCATCTGACATTATTTTCATTCAGTGCTCTTTCTAATAGGTCCCAATTGGAGAGGTTGCAGGGGTGACCCTTACTACTCTCAGATTTTTTATCAAACTTATATACAGAGATGACTGATCTCCACCAATCCAACTATAAAGGGGAACCCGTTTGAAGCTATCTCCTCCATATTCCTCTTCTTGCCAGGAGGATCAGGAAGAACAGTAATTTGTCTAGTTGGTGGTGATTTGAACCACTCTCAGTTGCTTCCTCCAGTGTCCCAAAAATGTAAACTATGGGCTTACCTCAACTGCCCATCCCAAGATGCCTGAGATCTTCTTACCCACTAGTTGCCAGAAATCGGTCAACTCCAGGCAACTGACAAACATGTTGATATCGTCCGCATGTTGACTTTTACACCTTTTATACCTGAGGTTCCTATTTTCACTGATCTTCTCAAGCTTCAAGGGAGTCCAATAAATTCTGTGAAGAGTGAACAAGTGTTTTTTCTTGAGCTGTGGAATATAGTAAATTAAAAGATACTTGCCAATGATCCTGCAACTCCTCCTGGGACAAGTAATCTTCCCACAAATGATATGCTGGTTTTTTACTTCCCTCTGTTGTCTTCAGTAAATGGAGGTACCACTTAGCCACTTTCTTTCTCTTTGTCCTAATGTACTGCAGCTCCATTTCGATGATGTTAGGCTCACAGTTGGTCCAGTCTTTGGTTCCGAATCACCTACAGAGCTGATAGTATTTAAATCTTGACATGTCAGTTTTCAAAAGCACTGACCACTCAGCCCATGACAATAGTCTGTTATCCTCTATTAACGGCTGCCATTTTATAATCCCAGCATCCCTCACTGGGCTTGCTAAGCCATCGTTTAAGCACTCCGGGGTACTGGGGAATCCCAGATGGGTGACCTCTTGTTATGGTATGAAATTCCTAGCAGAACCCTGTTATTAAACCATAGTCTTGCAGAAAATCTCAAACATTCAATCTTACTTTTTTGAAGAACCTGGTGGCTCCAAATTTATGATGAAACTATTCATTCTTATGGCTTTTTAACATGGCTTTATATAGTACTCCCACACAAGTCTCATTTGGGAGAGAGAACAACATGCTCCAGTTTTTCATTCGGAATGCCCAACAGTAAAACTGGATATCAGGGAGAACAGGACCACTTTTATCTGCCTTTCTCCTGGGCTTTCCCAGGATAACTGGTTACTCCTACAAGTCCAAATCAATAAAGTTATTCTCCCTTGATTCTTGTCCAAGGGTTTCTTCCCAAAGGTTATCAAATAAGTAGGTAAACTTAGGCAAAATTCTCATCTTCATGAGATTGATCCGCCTGTAAATTGTCAAGAGTAAACTCTGACATTTTACCAACAGCTTATTGACTTCTTTTCTTAGTCTTTCCAGGTTTCCTTCTGTGAGTGTATACAGATCTTGGACTATGCTTATGCCCAGTTAACATATGGTTTCCGTGCTAACTCCTTCCCACTCGAGATTCTATCACACATTCTCTGTTTTATCCCTGTTCACCTTGTGTCCTGAGAAACTCCCAAAAAGGTCCAAATCCTGTTCTACATAAGGCAGTGATTGGTTGACATGTGAGATATAGACCATAAAGTCATCTGTGTAAAGCACAACATTCCTGTTTGTTCCTCCATATGTGAATGGAATTATGGTTCTTATTTAGATCTTGGCGGTAACGGTCCCGCCGTCAACCTTTCGACTGGAAATCCTTCTGCCGCCATGATGGTCCGCCCACCGTATTTAGATGTTGGCTATCCTATAGACGAAAGCCTGCATTAGAACCGCCGTACCGCATCAACGGCAGGAGAATTAAAAGGGGCTCCTGACAGGAACCCAGACTTCTTTCCCACCGTGCAGATTTGGATGTGCCATACTGAATGAAAAAAGTCCGACCTCCATGTCTAAGTTGGTGGATTTGGGGGGAAAAGGGGTAAAAACTAACCTTTTTTTCCCGATTCAACCCCCATCTCTGACTGGACATGACTGGCTAACATCTGCTGTCACTGCTGCCACTGACCCACAGAGAAAATACAACGCCGCATTGTTAGGGTATGTTGGGTGGGCACTACAGGGGAGGTCAGGACCACTGTAGGCATATACATGTCACATTATTTTTTTTAAATCACTGTGACATGCGTATGTCGCAGACAACAAGTGGGTCAAACACAGATGGGGGCACACTGGTACGCAACACATATTGCATAAATAGACAACTGTCATTATGGTGCCAGTATTCATTAGCAAATAAATTCTGGCACCACAATGAAGGTACATTCACACCTGTATCCTGTGTCCATGTGTGCACATTGCCAAGGGAACTGTTCCAGTCATGTTGTGCTGCGAGTTGTGTGTGTAAGTCAGTACGTGTATGTGTGTATGG
The DNA here is from genome assembly GCF_031143425.1 of Pleurodeles waltl. Classification (NCBI taxonomy): domain Eukaryota; kingdom Metazoa; phylum Chordata; class Amphibia; order Caudata; family Salamandridae; genus Pleurodeles; species Pleurodeles waltl. The sequence goes on along the minus strand of NC_090449.1, from coordinate 619,104,238 downwards.
AATGCGATTGGCTGAGTGAGGAGGAGGGAGCTGGCGTTGGTGATGTGGATGAGTCTGTATGTTGTATGTGTTTCACTTGCATGTAAGACCAATATATGTTGTGTTGCGTGTGGCACATTCAGGTGAGTGTGATTGTTGTCTGGCAGATTTCGTTGTGATGTGTGTAGTTGTGCATGTGTGTGAGTGTGTTTGTGTAGCCGAGTTTGTAGTTGTGTTGGTTGTTATGGTTGTGTTGTGTGTGGGTGCAGTCTCAATGGTGTGTGGATGTTCTGTCATGAATGTATGCCAATGTGTGTTTTCGATCTGTACATGTTATGTTGTGTCATAATGTCAATAGATTGTTGTGTAAATGTGGTGTGTTGTGTAGTGTGTAGTGCTGGGGTACACCTAGGGCTAAGGGATAGTGAGTGTGTGTCACTTACCTCTATTCCATAGCCCTGCCATTCTACGAAGTACATTGGGTCCCACCCCCATCTCCCCCTGTCATTAATCCGTCACCACTCAATCTGCTTGCAGAGATGTAACATCTAAATAAGGTACTCAGAAGACCCTCGAGTTAACGGCCTTTGGTCCGCGGCTGACGTGGCTTAGAGGTGCGGCCACCAAGATCTAAATCAGGCTTATGTCTGTATTTGATCTTAAACTTTGTAACACCGGCTGTATATATCACTCTGCATAGTTGCACTCATGATTTTAATCCTTGAAGATAAGGATCTATTAACCAGTACCCTCATTGCTAGGGAACTAAACATTTTTCATAGGACCTACCATACCGAACCTCTAAATCCCAGATGTTTAAGGACCCACATAAGGTATTCTATTTAGCTCAGTCAAAGGCTTTATCAGAATCAAAAGTGAGAATAGCCAGATATAATGAGTGTGTGATTGCCATATCAGTAGTACCAATCATACCATGTGTTTATTTCCTCAATTGTCTTCCTGGTAAGAAACCCTAGTGCTGATGTATCACACTGCCCACTACTTTAGTCAGTCGGTTAGGAAAGATACTTGTGAAAACCTTGTAATCACAATTTAATGAAGAAATAGGATTGTTGCCTGACTTCAATATCAAAGAGATAGTTGTCTCACTCTGAGATGGTGATAGGGGAGATCCTTTCAACAGTATTAAATTGAACAGGGTTAGCAAGAAAGGATTAACATTATCAGCTAAAGTGATGTTAATCTCGTCTGGGATTCCATGTAGACCAACTGCTTTCCCTCTATTAAACATCTTAATTGCTGCTAACATCTCTAACACATGAATCTCCTGATTTAGAAACAAATGCTGCTCAGGAGAAAGGGAGGCTAGTGTTTTAGCTTCTTGACAGTCCCTTACTTGTTCTGAGTTTGAAGTGGTGGCTTTTGAATTTAACTTTTGAAAGAAGGTTACAAATGACCCTTCAATCCCTTAATTATCCTCTAATAATGTTCTCATTCCCTCACCTTGTATTCCTTAGATTGATTCCAGTTTCTGTCCTATTTAGCCATCCATGCCAACAGTTTCCCACAACTCTCCATATTTCAAAGCTTCAAAGCTTTCAAAGCTTTTCACTCTGCTATCTTCTCATTACTGTTTTCCTTGTCTTCTATTCTTGCTTTAAGTTCGGTTTGATGCTAATATAACTCTTGTTTCACTTTCCTCCTATCTCTGTCCTCCATCGTGGCTGATTTCAATCACTCTTCCAATTTAGCCAGCCCTTTTTCTAACTGGGTCATCTCAATTCTCTATTTTTCATTCTTGAACACCACTAAACTTTGCAATATTCCCCTAGATAGACTTTATATGTGTCTCACACTACTTCAATCTTTTCCATTCCCCTATTCCATGTAATTAACTCCCCTGTTATCATCTGAATCTCCAACACCTTATCTAGATGGATGAGGAGCTTCCTTTCCAATGTCCATCTTGTTTGTTTCTTTTGACTTGACAGAGCAACGTGCATGACTAAAAGGGCATGGTCAGAGAGATGGATAGGGCGATGCTCTAACCTCCAAACTTTACTCATCTCCCTATCTCTAAAAGGAAGTAATCCATCTGTGAGTAATGACTATTCTTCTCGTTTTAACAAGTATAATCCCTGCACTTTTCCTTCCTCTTTCACCAAGCATCACATAGGTTCAGATCTTCCATCATGGAGAGGAGATGGGCTTCAGCTCTCGGGGAGTTAAACTAAGATTGTGCCGAAGACCTGTCTAAATCATTGTTTAAAATGATGTAAAAATCCCCCCATGAATATAGGAGATTGAAAATTTAACAAAGCTGCAAAAAGGCACTTTAGAGGTATTTCATTGTCAATATTGGAACCATAATAGTTGGCTATGGATAACCAGTCTTTCTGCGTCTTAATCTCAGAAATCAGCCAATGTCCCCCTTCATCTGTCTTACCTTCTACCACCTCACTGCCTATATTAGCTCTAATTACAATTGCTACCCTTAACACAATGCTTATCATCTGTTGCAATTACCTGCTCAACCCAGCCCTGCCTCAGCATCAACTCTCTGCATTCACCTCTTAATAAACGGGTTTCTTGCAACAACATAATATGTGCCCCTTTGTTTCTTAAGTAGCTCAAAATCTGGCATGCTTCCTTTTGATCCTAGGCCATTCAGATTCCAACACATCTATTACAGTTCCCCCCATTGTCTCCCTGTATTTTCACCTATTCCCATCTAGATCACCTAGACTTAAAACCAGTCTTAGGTATCTTACAATCCATATAAGCTTAACATGAGGCCATAATTTTTCCCCTGTGCTTCCCATATTGTGTCCCCTCTCATTTCCTAAGCATTAAGAATGCCTCTATTAGCTCTTCCCACCCCAGACAGCCATCAGCTCACATTTTTATTTTAAGGATACTCCCTCACCTGCTTATATACTCTGCAAGAATTCATCTACTCCTTCTGGATCAGTAAAGTTGTGCCATTTGTTATTCCTCATAGCCTTCAATAATGCTGGGAACTTAAGTTGGACACTTGCTCCAAGTTTCTTTAGTTCCTCCATGTGTTTATAAAGCTCTCACTGCCTATCTAAGGAGAAACAAGAAAGATCTGATCTAATGGTAAATGGAGTACCTTGAACGTTTGGATTTTTTTCCCTTAAGGCTGATGTTAAAATCCTCTATTTCACCACAAATGATAAGAAATTGACTACGCTTTTGTGAGGTTTCCTCCTCCCCAGGTTAAGTCTAAAAGGAGGATACTCCCCTAGCCTAAGTCAGATGAAGAGAATATTCCATGAGTGGAAAGAAACAGGTGCCAGAAGTAGTGATTGTGAAAAAAGATGGGAAAATCCAGCAAAAGTAATACGGAGAAGAAAGAGGGAACCCCTGGTAGTTGGTATCCCAATAACAAATCAATATACCCCTTTAATGGAGTAAGACTTGAGAGAAGAAGGAGAATGGGAAGGGAGGGAACCCAGCATAAACCCTAGCTTAGGAGTGAGCAAGAGAGGAGGGCACTAGCAACACTTGAAAGTGTAGGACATCTATGATAATTGGAGCAGTGAATCAGAAAACAGTTCAGGAGATGATAGCTATGCTATCAACTGAGATTAGGCAACATTTCACCATCTCAGAAACCAACCAGAGGGAGATTTGAGCAGCCTGCACAAAGTTAGGAGGGAGAATGGTTTAGTGCAGCCTCCAGAGGTATTTGAGAAGGCAGTATATGAGCTAAGTATGGAAGCAAATGCTAACACAAAAGAGATTCAAGGCCTGAAACAATAAAGGAAGGACCTCACTGAGAAGCTTCAGGGATTAGAGAACAGTGTGTGAAGAAATAGTATCCGAATTCTGAATATCACTGAAAGGGCAGAGAGGAGTGACTTGAAGGAGTTTGTGGTAAACTTGTTAAAAGAGGGGCTCTCCCAGTGGACTATAGGCTGGAAATACAAAGACTACATAGAGACCCTTTGAGACTGTAACTTCACTACTTGGTAGTACATGTGGGAGAGACTGTAGGAGTGTTGGGAAAATGGAGAATGTCTACAACTAAATTGGAGGGATTTTGGAAGGTTAATAAGGGGTTTGCTAGTGGTGAGGAGAATTTTAGGAAGGGACATGCTAATACAAACACCCACCCACAAAAGAGTAAGACAATTGCTATTCACAAACTAAGCCTGATTTACAAACTGCATTTCATAGTAGGCAAAGTAGGACTACAGTAGAACTACTTAATACAAAATGCAAATCACAGACCAGAAATTTCCACCTCCACCTCTCCTTTCTTTTCGATGGGGAGATTCTCACAAATGCACGTTTGTTACTTAGCAGTAAATGTGGGATGGACCGAGGGGGAGTGGCTGGAATTTTTTAAAATATTTTACCACTAAATGTGAGAGGGTTAGGTAAGTTTTGGGAAAAGTTTAAGGAGGGAAAGGTGGTGTTTAGGGAGGGACAGAGACTCAACCACAAAAGAACATGCCCATTTATATTCACAAACTTCACTTCTAAAGTCACTACAGACAACAATGATCCAACAGGAATACATGTACTCCAGATCATACCTTGATAAGTCTGGCACCACACCCGGTCCACTACTGGTACTGAAACACCACCATAGAAAATAATGGAAGCATGGATTTAAATAAAACTCCACAGGAAGTAAAGGTAAAATAAATGTCTTTACTTTGGCTTATTAAAAATATATATACATTTCATTTAATGTTAAAAATAGAAACAATTATTACTAAAATATTTTAATAACCTTTTTATATAAATAAATGTAACTATTTTTTAAAAAAACAGTAACAAGATTTACAATAATTCTATACATAACTGTTTGTAATTTCTAATCTATAATAAAAAATAAACATTTTACTTTAGGTGAGTTTTTAATAAAACTGTAAAAAAATTATGTAAATATTTTATTCCCTTTAAATTAATCAAATATTTAATCCACAGGTAGATTACTTGCACTGAAGCATTTTTTGTTCTATATTTGGAATAATTAATTTATATTAATATTTAACTTAAAAACAGTCATTATTTTTTAAATGTATTACACCTTTTACATTTCTCTATACTTTACCATGCGAAAATCTCTGTCTACAAGTGAAGCTAAATGGGTGAGTGAAGCTAAACGGGTGGCATAGGGATCATTCAAACCCCCTCCTTTTAATCAATGTTTACATCCACCCAGATGCCCAATCAAAAAAATACGTCATCGAAATTGATAGATATAATCATAACTGCTAATCAAGATCTTGGCCCCCTGGAGCTTCTGATAACTGTGGATTTCAATCAAAAACTATTAAATCCCTTTGAAAGGGATACACAAACCATTTTGCAAAATCACCTATGGGCTGTACCACAACAATCTCTGGGGGAAATTGAGAGAGGAAAAGCTGGACTTTGAGGCTCTCGGGCTTAGAATTCTAAATGGGAGATACCCTCAGGACAGTCCCCCAGCACCTACCTGTTACGCTAACCAAATCCAAACAATAATTGACTATACTGTGGTCTCACTATTTCTGCTTACATTAATTACAAAGTTTTCTATCATAAAATCAGATATGAGAGATCATGGCCAGCAAATGCCTGGAAATAGGATATGATCCGTCTACTCACAACTCTCTACAAACCATGCCAGGAGACGTCACTACAATAAACTATAAAAAACTCTGATGGTCCGAAAACCTAAAGGAATCTATAGGGGTCCGATCAAGGGCAATTTTTGCACAATGTAACATGGACATAACCAGGGACCCAATAGAAACTTGGGGCCATATTTATACTTTTTGATGCAAAACTGCGCTAACGCAGTTTTGCGTCAAAAAAATTAGCGCCGGCTAACGCCATTCTGAAGCGCCATCCGGGTGCCGTATTTATTCAATGATGTTAGCCGGCGTTAGCCGCCGGCGCTGCCTGGTATGCGTGGAAAAAAACGGCGTACACCAGGCAGCGCCGGCGTAGGGGGATATGGGGCTTGGGCGTGAAGAAATGGGGCAAGTCAGGTTGAGGCAATTTTTTCGCCTCAACCCGATTTGCGCCATTTTTTTTCACTCCCAACCCCCATAGAAATGACTCCTGTCTTAGCAAAGACAGGAGTCATGCCCCCTTGCCCAAAGGCCGAGCCCAGGGGACTTCTGTCCCATGAGCATGGTCATTGGACATAGTGGCATGTAGGGGGGCACACATCAGGCCCCCCTATGCCACAAAAAAAAAAAAAAAAACACTTACCTGAACTTACCTTAATGTCCCTGGGATGGGTCCCTCCAGCCTTGGGTGTCCTCCTGGGGTGGGCAAGGGTGACAGGGGGTGTCTCTGGGGGCATGGGAGGGCACCTCTGGGCTCCTTCAGAGCCCACAAGTCCCTTAACGCCTGCCTTTTGCAGGCGCTAAAAAACGGCGCAAAAGCGGCCGTACGTCATTTTTTTTGACCCGCCTACTCCCGGGCGTGAATTTTGCCCGGGAGTATAAATCCGACGCACATGCCTCGGAGTCGATTTTTTAGACGTGAACTCCTACCTTGCATCTCATTAACGCAAAGTAGGTGTCCACGCAAAAAAATGACGCAAACTCCATGGACTTTGGCGCTAAATTGCGTAAAAAAAAACGACGCAATTCCGGTGCAAACGGAGTATAAATATGCCCCTTGGTCTCTCTTCCTAAACAATTTTGTGGTTAGTCTTCTTGTAGATCAACCACAAAAGGGATATCAAAATAAGGCACGGGTGGAAATCCAAACATAAATATAAATTATTCAGCGCATATTATTAAATTAAGGAAAGAAAGAAATAAAGTATTAAAATTGTATAATAAGGACCCGACAAATGGCTGTATTAAGGCTGATTTAAAAAATCTAAATAATGCATATCGGAAACAACTATGGAAACATAAACACCAGAAACATCAAGACCTTTGGGCAAAAGCCCTATTTCTAAGTAAAAAACAAAATACTCAGGGTTTTTGGAAAATGGTCAATGATTTGAATAAGGCCCAGCACTTTGTTTAGTTCAAAGATCCCGGAACCCGCCTGGGTTGACTATTTAAATCAACACTTTGATTAATTCAAGCTAGCTGATAAAATATTAGAAATGGCTACAGAAAAATTAAGTCCAGGGAAAATGATACCAAAATCCCTTTTCGTCCAAAAGGAAACTAAAGAAATAACTTTCTAAACAACAGAAGTTAGCAATTTAATTAAAAAAAGTAAAAATGGGGGTGCTCCCACCCCTAATGGGATCCCGCATGATCTGTTTAAACTAGATTCAACTTACTGTGGTGAAAACCTTGCTCCTACTTTCAATCATTGCATACTGTCAAGAAGTATTCCCAAATCCTGGAAAGGAGCAATAATTCACCCAATATTTAAAGGAGGTAACAAAACAAAACCTTAGAACTACTGACTAATAACTCTAATAGACGTAGAAGCCAAATACTACGCAGGTCTCCTATTGGAACACCTCCGTAGCTGGGCAACGGAAAATAGTATCAGCCCTCCTAACCGAGGGCCTAGGCACCGCTGCAAACATATTAACTTTATCAATGATTATTGACAAATGCCAATACAAAAAACAGCCCCTGTGTCTGTGTTTTGTGGACTTTAAATCAGCTTGTGATCTGGTCCGGCGACCTCTCTTATGGGAGAAACTAGCTTCCTGGGGAATACCGGAGACTTTATTAAAAGCCATGCAACAGCTACATACAGACACATGGGTAAGAGTCAAGGTAGGGATGGCTCCTTCCTTTCTAGGAAAATTATGACAAAGCAGGGATTGAAACAGGGCTGTGTGCTGGCACCATACCTTTTCAATCTCTTCTTATCTGATTTATATGTGGAATTAAACAGGGTAAATGGGCACTCTCCAAAGCTCGGCTATATGATTATTAAAAATCTCCTATACGCCGATGATGTGGTTCTCCTGAGCCAAACTAAAGTAGGACTACAGCGACTCATTTTTAAGATATTTGAATACGGAGAGCAGAGCGGAATGGAAGTTAACCAGGATAAAACTAAAGTAAGAGAATTAGTAAAAAATCTTCAAAAATCAAACGGAACTCACAAAGGGGCCCTCTCGAACAAGTAAATCAGTACAGATACCTTGGTGTACTTTTTGATGAACGTGGCTCCTTTCTTTCCCAGAAACAGGAGTTATATAGAAAAGGCCAAGTGCTATTATTTGCTTTCCAAACTCTAAACAAATTCCTAACCGGCCCTAGCTATCGGCCCCTGCTTAAAGTCATCACAACCAAACTAATTCCAACTCTAGGATATGGAAGCGGAGCTCTGTGTGGGCAAGACGCTACTATCCTAAATAAAATCATTGGAAAAGTCTTTAGGTCCTGATTTCAGCTACCAGGATACTGGGATTAGCAAAAATTAGGCTGGCGTTTGGCTATGTAAACCAAAGCATAGGCAGAAAAGCCAGTTACATCAAAGCCTGGAAACAGCTACAGCTGGCAAAGGAAAATCCACTCTGTCGTTGCCTTTGGAAAGAGATCAGCGCAAACACCGCAGCCACTGGGTGCCGGTACTTAGACCAGGCACTAATCGACCTAGGGCAGTGGTCTTCAAACTTTTGAATGCCGCGCCCCCCCAGTTGAAAAATAAAAATAATTGGCCCGCCCCCTCAGAATTGTTCTCAATTATTTTAGAAAGATGGCAATGTTTAAATAGGTTTAAGCCTATTTAAACATTGCAGTTAAGTACTGTTACCTTTTTAAACCTGCAATAACATGCTTCTGCTTAAAACAAAGGCATGTTATCTGTATAATATTTCTTTTGACCAGAGTTTGGCGCCCCCCCTGGGATCACTTGAGGCCCCCCAAGGGGGGCCCGCCCCCCAGTTTGAAGACCTCTGACCTAGGGGCAGTGGAGTTATGGGACTCAAATATCTCTTACATTTCTTTTTTTTTAAATTGAAATCGGATTGCAAAAAAGGATCATTAATCATGGACAAGGATTTACTAGCTACTAGATCACACTCGTGGATGATCATTAATGATTATAAACTTTTAAAGCTTCAGCCGTACCTGGAGGCAGGGTGGACCAAGACGGATAAAGATCTTTTTATTAAATATAGATTTGGGATTATTCCGGACAATGCCCACCTAGTCCCATGGGAACGCTCTCTAAAAATCCCACACTGTAGGCTATGTGGAAACGGACAGGAAGATATAATTCATTTAGTTTGTATCTGTAACGTTTTAAGAACCGAACGCAAACTTCTATTGAAGTCATTATTTAATCAGAGGGGAATACGGTCTTGCCGGCAAGCAGTGATTGCCTGCCTCAAACCCCAGGACATTGTTTTAAACGCTATATTTTCGAAGTTTCTACGCTTGGTATCACGAAAACTTCTAACGGCGAAGGACAATTAATTTAAGAAATCTTTGCACAGGAGTGTGGGAATCCCCTTTTTTAGATAACAATAAGTTTTTGGTGTGCTTTTTATCATCTAAATTGTAGAATGTTAAACTGATATTTGTATTGTATATTTATTACTTTTTTTACAGAATAATGTGATGTATCGATGTATTGATTTTTATTAATTACGCATCAAGAATAAACTTGTAACCTGTCTACATGTAAAAAGTTACTAGTAGTAACTTGAAACATATATAATTTGGCTACACCCCAATATAGGGGGTGGAGACATGCAAGTCTGGACTTTGCAGTAAGTGTACACATGGAAATGGTAAAAAGCCAAAAGTAGTAAATTTCCCACAAAGTTTAGGAGTAAATTTACACATGTAAATGTACTCATATGTAAATTTACCTTTGTGAATAGGCCCCTACAGTTCTAAAACTAGTACTACCCTAGAGGTGACAAAAAAGGAGTAAGTGTACTCTGGTCCAAACATGCAGTAAGTCTAGCACTTCTAAAGGACACTCAAAGGTACTGCAACACACTACCATAGAGAACAATGAATGCAGTGACTTAGTATAACACCCCATAAAAAGAAATGCTAAAGTAATTACATTTTTTCTAATTTTACATTATGTCTATGTATAAATGAAAGGAATTACACCAAATTTGGCAGAAAGTTAACTCTTGTTCCAGAAAGATCACTTTTTGTAATTTGGTGTAGATCTATTCGGTAGTTTAGGAGTTATTAAAGCAAAAATAAATTTGTATATCTTAGGACGTGCATCTGCCTGATCCTCCATGGATCTGGGTGGATTTGCGAATCTATGCACCAACTGCAATGCCATGATTGCCTGGATACAACCTGAGAGGAAAGTTGTGGCTGCCTTTTGTTCACTGGGACTCGGTTCCCAACAGGTAAAATAAAATTAAGAAGTGATAGAAGTGATCAGTGTTGAGATACCCTGACCCCATGCGTCTAATGGTGGGGTCTGTGAGGGATCCCTCATTGGTATCAAATTGTTCAAAAACATTTTTTAAGCACACAATGATCCATGGATCCACCTGGAACCTCCCTGATCCCCAATTGAAAAACACAAACACATACTCCAGACACACACACCTTTTCAGACACTCACTCAAACAACCACTCACATACCCATTTACTCACACTCCCATCCACCCATTCATACACCCACTCACAGACCCACAAAAACCCTAACACACCCACTCACAGACCCGCACAGCACACAGCCACTCACAATCTCACACAACCACTCACACACCCACACATATACCCATACAGCCACTCACACCCCCTCTCACAGACCAACAAAACCACTCACACACTCACACAGCAAATCACACACCCACATACACACTGACGTACACACTCACACATCCACTTACACACCTACACAACCACTCACACAGCCACTCACACATCCAATAAAGCCACTCACACACCCACTCACAGGCCCACAAAACCACTCACACACCCACACAGCCACTCACACACCCACTCAGCTAGTCACACACACAATGACACTCCCCCACATACTCACACACCAACTTACAGACCAACATAACCACTCACACAGCCACTCATAGCCCCCCTCACACACCCAGGTTACAGGGATGTTATAGTTTGAAAATAGCATTTCAAACCATAGAAATTCACTAAAAAAACAAAGACTACAGGGATATTATAGTTTGGAACTAGAATTAGAAATTCACTAAAGAAAAGGTTATAGGGCCCTTATAGTTAGGTTCAGAATTTACACACAGAAAACCAAAGAAATTCAGCTATTGTAGTTATAGTTAATTCAAGCAACTATAACTCATGGCTTAAGGTAACTATAACTAGCGCCCTCATCATGCACTGCTACTTACAACACATTTTACATCACTCATGACCTTTCATATGACATCATTGGTAGTATCACTGTAACATTTCTATTGAAATTATTGATGAGAAAACTGTGCATGTTGAGGGTGATAGTTTCCTTAGGGCACAAGTATTGTTGCATGAATGAGCTATAACAGCTGAATTTCTATGGTTTTGTGCATGTAAATTCTGAGCTATAACATGGTTGGAGTCGGGTGCACTCCCAAGGTATGCCAGAAAACACAGTTACTCTTAGTACAAAAGTTGGAGGTATGAAGTTGGCTCAGGAGACAGTCTCTAGTCCAAGCGCCATACAGTTCAGGAACCAACACTTTGCGAGAGGGTTCAAAGCCTGGACAAGCAAGGAGATAACAACAGGCCTGCACATATTACTAAGGGTTAGTGTGCAGTAGCCTGGGGACAAGTACTTATCCTGGGCTAACGCTTGCACTGAAGTTCGGAGGGAGCAGGCCGATCATTGCAAGAAGTTCAAGAAGAGGTGAAATTGTAGATCATTGAGGGAGACATTGGAGGCGGTGTAGAAGTCAGGACCTTGGAGTCATCAGAAGAGACTAGGAAGACCAGCGCACTGCAAGGTTTCCGGATGGCTTGGGTGATGGGTGTAGGGACGAGGTTGTGCAGGACTGAAGCAATGAATGTCCGAGTGACTCAGGAGATGAGTGCAGGGACGAAGCTTGAGCTGAACAGGAACGAAGGAAGGAAGATCCGGGCAACTCAAGACGTGAGTGCAGAGAAATTGCTTGAGCAGGACTTGAAAGGAGCAGGTGTGGGTGCGGATACAGGTATGAGACCAAGTCCCGAGGCAAGGTTAGAGTGGCTATTTATACTGTGTGTTCTAGAAGGGCACATGTCTCATGTGGAGGCTTTCAAAGGAACCTGGGGAAAATCATGTGTTATATACAAATGAACATGGCTTCACAGGCAGCAGGTGCAAACAGTAACTGACAACAACAAGTACAATTGGACCCAAGTGCATGATGGTACAACCCAGTGGTTCACAGTGGAAACATGACTATACTAAAATGGCACTTGATATCTGCTGGTGCTAACTCACTGATCTTGCATAGCAATGGAACTTAAGGGCCAATAGTTCAGGCCATAAGGGAGGGTAAGCAATGGAGTACTCATGACAGAAGGGCGCCACAGGGGGAGGAATGACATGAGGCCAGCGAGTAATACCCACCACAAATAGGCACAAGATTGAGTCTTGATGGAGCATGCCTAATTAGGAATATTGGAGAAATAATTAAAATTGAATTGAGTAAATGGTAGGAAGCAACTTCTCTCCAGATCTATCTAGACATGGTTAGTATTTCCACTTGTGAGGATCCTGATCCCATGATGTTGGACGAATGGGCACAAAACCTCACAGCCTGCTCCAAGACAATGGTGCATATTTTAATTAAGTATGCTTGGTCTGACCATGAGACAATACTTAAGGAACTTGAACAGATCAATGTGTGGCTGAATGAGCATAAATACCAGGATCAGATTGCCAAATTCAATATTAAAATGGAAAAGCATCTGCAATAACTAGAAGATGAAATCAAAATGCGCAAGCAATGGAAACTTGTGTTAGACTTGTGTAGCTATGAAACTTGGCTTATGTTCACTTTCGCAAAATGTTGATGTACATCATACAGACACATCTGAAACAGGTGAAGCTAGCAAGTCGGAGGGTGAGAATAAAGGCATAACTTTTTAGGAACAATTCCGCCTCCTTAGAAGGGGATGGGTAATAAATCAAGAACCCCTCCGAGGAAAAGGAACAAGAGGAGGAGGCTAAAGGAAAAGTAGGAAACACTAGACTGACTTTCATGGGAACAAACAGGAAGGATCTACAGACGAGTTAATGAACATGGTGAAAAGTACAGTAATAAACTTGTCTGATACACATTTTTCTGATACTGAATTGAATATTCTATATTATGGTCTTACATTTTGCCCTAGTGAGAAGTTCAATTTTGTTAAGATTCGGATTGACATCTTTACACTAATCAGACATTTAAAACTGAAGAAAGCTTTCAAATTAGTAAGACATTTAAAACTTAAGAACGCTTTCAAATTAGGTTAAAACTTGAAGCAAAGTAATGAAATAATTAACAGTGAAAGTGGAATGAACCATGAGTTAAGGATAGGTTGTGTTGATTTTTTGACCACTCTATAGGCCATATGCAAGAAGGAATGCTGTATTTCTTAATAGTGCAAATCACTGTTTTAGATTTCAGGCCATTGGAAAATACAAACTGCCATTTTGGTATGTACGAAAAGCTGTTGCGGTGCTGGAAAAGGCAATTTCTATTTAGTAAAAATCACACTTTGGAACTCCCAAACGGGGATTTCGCATTAGCGAATCGCTAGCACTATTTACAAAGGATTTACTAATTGCAAATGTGGATCTGGTGGTAACCAGGTTCAAACTAAAAAAATCAGCCAAAATGCACCTGCCTCATTCAGAATGGCTGCTCTGTATGTCTTGGCAAGGAAGATGAGGATTTTCACTGGTAGACGGAGAAGGAGGTGGAGACAGGAGAGGATATTTAGGGTGAAGGTCACCTTTTTGGACAGACTGAGGAGGAGATATATGAGAAGTACAGGCTCAGTAGTTAGGTAATTTTGCAATTAATTGCTGAGTTACAACCTCAGCTACAGACCCCAAAAGTCAGAAGCAATGCAATCCCACCACATGTGCAGGGATAGTGTTGTCCACACCTTTTAGCTTTAGGCAGTTACCAGAGAGTAATAGCAGCGTGCAGAATGCACAAAGTGCATTTTCTAGGTAATGTCACAGGTGTCTGGATATCATGGTTAGCAAGGTAAACAAACACATATCTTTACCAAATATGCCACGATATTTGCACAGACCAAAGTAATGTTTTACAGCAGTGGTCCTCAACCTTTTGAGTTCCTTGGGCCCCCATTCAACCTTTTCAGTTCTGTGGACCCCCACTTTATCATTACTAGAACCTGTGGACCCCCACTAAATTATTTTTGGAATCTGGGGACCCCCCATTGAGTTATTACTGGAAGCCAGGAACCCCGGCTTGGACATTGTTGATGATTTGAACCGCAAAACAATGCACACAAAAAACAGAAACAGGCATTCATCAAACAAGAACACAAATGATAACACAATTAATTTGCAAACAAATATGGATTTAAAAAAATAAAAAAATCTAAATAGTATTGAAGCCATACATCATCCACATTATATTCTTTATGATGCACCTACACTACTCCCATGAATCAATCTGAGAATACTAATTACATTTTTAGCCTCCAATTTCAAATTCCTTGACGTTTACATTACATTTTCAAATTTTCAGTTGTGCATTTAGCCACTTTATTTATATACACTTTATTAATCTGTTACTCTTATTTAATTTTCTAAACAGTCACAGACCACAGGTTGGGAACTACCGTTTTACAGGGTAGCACAAATTCCCAATCTAATTGGCTGTGGTGATGGCATATGTATTTCCATATGCACCCTGTGCAAATTAATTCATGTATAAAAATATGAAAAGCACCCATTCGCACAATATACAGGTAGTGTGGGATGCATAATAACTGACCTTTTTTGCTGATTCCCATGAAGCACCCATGACGCCTTCATGTTCTGCAATAGTGGAGTATGTAACCAACAGTCTCAGGGTGAATTAGGCAATGGCTTATTACTTGGTGAGAGAATTGCTGACTGAATACATACAGTGGTCAGAACTGTCTATGTAATGTGACCTAATAGTTTATCCTTCTCATGCTCTTTAACCCCTTCGCTGCCAGGCCTTTTCCCCCTTCTGTGCCAGGCCTTTTTTTGCCTATTTGGAATAGTTCTCGCTTAGGCCCTCATAACCTTTTGTCCACATAAGCTACCCACACCAAATTTGCGTCCTTTTTTCCAACATCCTAGGGATTCTAGAGGTACCCGGACATTGTGGGTTCCCCTGAAGAAGGCCAAGAAATTAGCCAAAATACAGTGAACATTTCATATTATTTTTTTTTTAATGGGAAAAAAGGGCTGCAGAAGAAGGCTTATGGTTTTTTCCCTGAAAATGGCATCAACAAAGGGTTTGCTTTGCTAAAATCACCAGCTTCCCAGTTTCAGGAACAGGCAGACTTGAATCAGAAAACCCAACTTTTCAACACAATTTTGGCATTTTACTGGGACATACCCCATTTTTACGATTTTTTGTGCTTTCAGCCTCCTTCCAGTCAGTGACAGAAATGGGTGTGAAACCAATGCTGGATCCCAGAAACCTAAACATTTCTGAAAAGTAGACACAATTCTGAATTCAGCAATGGGTAATTTGTGTAGATCCTACAAGGGTTTCCTGCAGACAATAACAATTGAGTTGAAAAAACAGCCATTTTTCTCTACGTTTTACGCTGTAACTTTTTCCTGCAATTTCAGATTTTTTAAAGCAATATACTGTTACGTCCGCTGGACTCTTCTGGTTGCGGGGATATATAGGGCTTGTAGCTTCATCAAGAACCCTAGGTACCCAGAGCCAATAAATGAGCTGCAACTTTCAGTGGGTTTTCATTCTATACCGGGTATACAGCAATTCATTTGCTGAAATATAGAGTCAAAAATAGGTATCAAGAAAACCTTTGTATTTCATAATGGGCACAAGATAAGGTGTTGAGGAGCAGTGGTTATTTGCACATCTCTGAATTCTGGGGTGCCCATACTAGCATGTGAATTACAGGGCATTTCTCAAATAGACGTCGTTTTTACACACTGTCTTATATTTGGAAGGAAAAAATGTAAAGAAAAACAAGGGGCAATAGCACTTGTTTTGCTATTCTATGTTTGCCCAAGTCTCCCGATAAAAATGGTACCTCACTTGTGTGGATAGGCCTTGTGTCCGCAACAGGAACTGCCCCAAAACACAACGTGGACACATCACATTATTCCACAGAAAACAGAGCCTACCTGTGGATTTTGGCCTCTAGCTCAGCCGGCACCTAGGGAAACCTTCCAAACCTGTGCTTTTTTTAAAACTAGAGACCTAGGGGAATCCAAGATGGGGTGACTTGTGGGGCTCTCACCAGGTTCTGTTACCCAGAATCCTTTGCAAATCTCAAAATGTGGCTAAAAAAACACTTTTTCCTCACATTTCGGTGACAGAGAGTTCTGGAATCTGAGAGGAGCCACAAATGTCCTTCCACCCAGCATTCCCTCAAGCCTCCCGATAAAAACGGTACCTCACTTGTGTGGGTAGGCATAGTGCCCGTGACAGGAAATGCTCCAAAAACACAAGGTGGACACATCACATTTTTGTACAGAAAACAGAGGTGTTTTTTGCAAAGTGCCTACCTGTGGATTTTGGCCTCTAGCTCAGCCGGCACCTAGTGAAACCTACCAAACTTGTACATTTTTGAAAAGTAGAACCTAGGGGAATCAAAGACGGGGTGACTTGTGAGGCTCTCACCAGGTTCTGTTACCCAGAATCCTTTGTAAATCTCAAATTTGGCTAAAAAAACACTTTTTCCTCACATTTCAGTGACAGAGACTTCTGGAATCTGCGAGGAGCCACAAATTTCCTTCCACCCAGCGTTCCCCTAAGTCTCCCGATACAAATGGTACCTCACTTGTGTGGGTAGGCATAGTGCCCGCGACAGGAAATGCTCCAAAACACATAGTGGACACATCACATTTTTCTACAGAAAACAGAGGTGTTTTTTGCAAAGTGCCTACCTGTGGATTTTGGCCTCTAGCTCAGCCGGCACCTACGGAAACCTACCAAACCTGTGCATTTTTTTAAAGTAGAGACCAGGGGAATCCAAGACGGGGTGACTTGTGGGGTTCTCACCAGGTTGTGTTACCCAGAATCCTTTGCAAACCTCAAAATATGGCTAAAAAAACACTTTTTCCTCACATTTCGGTGACAGAGAGTTCTGGAATCTGAGAGGAGCCACAAATTTCCTCCCACCCAGCGTTCTCCCAAGTCTCCCGATAAAAATGGTACCTCACTTGTGTGGGTATGCATAGTGCCCGCGACAGGAAATGCGCCAAAACACAACATGGACACATCACATTTTTCTACAGAAAACAGTGGTGTTTTTTGCAAAGTGCCTACCTGTGAATTTTGGCCTCTAGCTCAGCCGGCACCTAGGGAAACCTACCAAACCTGTGCATTTTTTTAAAGTAGAGACCAGGGGAATCCAAGACGGGGTGACTTGTGGGGCTCTCACCAGGTTGTGTTACCCAGAATCCTTTGCAAACCTCAAAATATGGCTAAAAAAACACTTTTTCCTCACATTTCGGTGACAGAGAGTTCTGGAATCTGAGAGGAGCCACAAATTTCCTTCCACCCAGCGTTGTCCCAAGTCTCCCGATAAAAATGGTACCTCACTTGTGTGGGTTTGCATAGTGCCCGCGACAGGAAATGCTCCAAAACACAACGTGGACACATCACATTTTTCTACAGAAAACAGTGGTGTTTTTTGCAAAGTGCCTACCTGCGGATTTTGGCCTCTACCTCAGCCGGCACCTAGTGAAAACTACCAAACCTGTGCATTTTTGATCACTAGAGACCTAGAGATATCCAGGACGGGGCGACTTGTGGGGCTCTCACAAGGTTCTGTTACCCAGAATCCTTTGCAACCCTCAAAATGTGGCTAAAAAAACACTTTTTCCTCACATTTCGGTGACAGAGAGTTCTGGAATCTGAGAGGAGCCACAAATTTCCTTTCACCCAGCGTTCCCCCAAGTCTCCCGATAAAAATCGTACCTCACTTGTGTGGGTAGGCATAGTGCCCGCGACAGGAAATGCTCCAAAACAAAATGTGGTCGCATCAAATTTTTCTACAGAAAACAGAGGTGTTTTTTGGAAAGTGCCTACCTGTGGATTTTGGCCTCTAGCTCAGCCGGCACCTAAGGAAATCTACCAAACTTGTACATTTTTGAAAAGTAGAACCTAGGGGAATCCAAGACGGGGTGACGTGTGAGGCTCTCACCAGGTTCTGTTAACCAGAATCCTTTGCAAATCTCAAAATTTGGCTAAAAAAACACTTTTTCCTCACATTTCGGTGACAGAGAGTTCTGGAATCTGAGAGGAGCCACAAATTTCTTTCCACCCAGCGTTCTCCCAAGTCTCCCGATAAAAATGGTACCTCACTTTTGTGGGTATGCATAGTGCCCGCGACAGGAAATGCGTCAAAACACAACGTGGACACATCACATTTTTCTACAGAAAACAGTGGTGTTTTTTGCAAAGTGCCTACCTGTGAATTTTGGCCTCTAGCTCAGCCGGCACCTAGGGAAACCTACCAAACCTGTGCATTTTTTTAAAGTAGAGACCAGGGGAATCCAAGACGGGGTGACTTGTGGGGCTCTCACCAGGTTGTGTTACCCAGAATCCTTTGCAAACCTCAAAATATGGCTAAAAAAACACTTTTTCCTCACATTTCGGTGACAGAGAGTTCTGGAATCTGAGAGGAGCCACAAATTTCCTTCCACCCAGCGTTCTCCCAAGTCTCCCGATAAAAATGGTACCTCACTTGTGTGGGTATGCATAGTGCCCGCGACAGGAAATGCTCCAAAACACAACGTGGACACATCACATTTTTCTACAGAAAACAGTGGTGTTTTTTGCAAAGTGCCTACCTGCGGATTTTGGCCTCTACCTCAGCCGGCACCTAGGGAAAACTACCAAACCTGTGCATTTTTGATCACTAGAGACCTAGAGATATCCAGGACGGGGCGACTTGTGGGGCTCTCACAAGGTTCTGTTACCCAGAATCCTTTGCAACCCTCAAAATGTTGCTAAAAAAACACTTTTTCCTCACATTTCGGTGACAGAGAGTTCTGGAATCTGAGAGGAGCCACAAATTTCCTTTCACCCAGCGTTCCCCCAAGTCTCCCGATAAAAATCGTACCTCACTTGTGTGGGTAGGCATAGTGCCCGCGACAGGAAATGCTCCAAAACACAATGTGGTCGCATCAAATTTTTCTACAGAAAACAGAGGTGTTTTTTGGAAAGTGCCTACCTGTGGATTTTGGCCTCTAGCTCAGCCGGCACCTAAGGAAATCTACCAAACTTGTACATTTTTGAAAAGTAGAACCTAGGGGAATCCAAGACGGGGTGACGTGTGAGGCTCTCACCAGGTTCTGTTAACCAGAATCCTTTGCAAATCTCAAAATTTGGCTAAAAAAACACTTTTTCCTCACATTTCGGTGACAGAGAGTTCTGGAATCTGAGAGGAGCCACAAATTTCTTTCCACCCAGCGTTCTCCCAAGTCTCCCGATAAAAATGGTACCTCACTTGTGTGGGTATGCATAGTGCCCGGGACAGGAAATGCTCCAAAACACAACGTGGACACATCACATTTTTCTACAGAAAATAGAGGTGTTTTTTGCAAAGTGCCTACCTGTGGATTTTGGCCTCTAGCTCAGCCGGCACCTAGGGAAACCTACCATACCTGTGCATTTTTTAAAAGTAGAGACCTAGAGAAATCCAGGACGTGGTGACTTGTGGGGCTCTCACCAGGTTCTGTTACCCAGAATCCTTTGCAACCCTCTAAATTAGGCTAAAAAAACACTTTTTCCTCACATTTCGGTGACAGAGAGTTCTGGAATCTGAGAGGAGCCACAAATTTCCTACCACCCAGCCTTCCCCCAAGTCTCCCGATAAAAATGGAACCTCACTTGTGTGGGTAGGCATAGTGCCTGCGACAGGAAATGCTCCAAAACACAATGTGGACACATCACATTTTTCTACAGAAAACAGAGGTGTTTTTTGCAAAGTGCCTACCTGTGGATTTTGGCCTCTAGCTCAGCCGGCACCTAAGGAAATCTACCAAACCTGCACATTTTTGAAAAGTAGAACCTAGGGGAATCCAAGATGGGGCGACTTGTTGGGCTCTCACCAGGTTCTGTTACCCAGAATCCTTTGCAAACCTCAAAATTTGGCTAAAAAACACTTTTTCCTCACATTTCGGTGACAGAGAGTTCTGGAATCTGAGAGGAGCCACAAATTTCCTTCCACCCAGCATTCCCCAAGTTTCTCAATAAAAATTGTACCTCACTTGTATGGGTAGGCATAGTGACCGCGACAGGAAATGCTCCAAAACACAACATGGACACATCACATTTTTCTACAGAAAACAAAGGTGTTTTTTGCAAAGTGCCTACCTGTGGATTTTGGCCTCTAGCTCAGCCGGCACCTATTGAAACCTACCATACCTGTGCATTTTTTATCACTAGAGACCCAGAGAAATCCAGGACGGGGTGACTTGTGGGGCTCTCACAAGGTTCTGTTACCCAGAATCCTTTGCAACCCTCTAAATTTGGCTAAAAAAACACTTTTTCCTCACATTTCGGTGACAGAGAGTTCTGGAATCTGAGAGGAGCCACAAATTTCCTACCACCCAGCCTTCCCCCAAGTCTCCCGATAAAAATGGAACCTCACTTGTGTGGGTAGGCATAGTGCCTGCGACAGGAAATGCTCCAAAACACAATATGGACACATCACATTTTTCTACAGAAAACAGAGGTGTTTTTTGCAAAGTGCCTACCTGTGGATTTTGGCCTCTAGCTCAGCCGGCACCTAGGGAAACCTACCAAACCTGTACATTTTTGAAAAGTAGAGACCTAGGGGAATCCAAGATGGGGTGACTTGTGGGGCTCTCACCAGGTTCTGTTACCCAGAATCCTTCGCAAACCTCAAAATGTGGCTAAAAAAACACTTTTTCCTCACATTTCGGTGACAGAGAGTTTTGGAATCTGAGAGGAGCCACAGATTTCCTTCCACCCAGCATTCCCCCAAGTCTCTCGATAAAAATTGTACCTCACTTGTATGGGTAGGCATAGTGCCCGCGACAGGAAATGCTCCAAAACACACAGTGGACACATCACATTTTTCTACAGAAAACAGAGGTGTTTTTTGCAAAGTGCCTACCTGTGGATTTTGGCCTCTAGCTCAGCCAGCACCTAGGGAAACCTACCAAACCTGTGCATTTTTTTAAAGTAGAGACCAGGGGAATCCAAGACGGGGTGACTTGTGGGGCTCTCACCAGGTTGTGTTACCCAAAATCCTTTGCAATCCTCAAAATGTAGTTAAAAAAACACTTTTTCCTCACATTTCTGTGACAGAATGTTCTGGAATCTGAGAGGAGCCACAAATTTCATTCCACCCAGCATTCCCCCAAGTCTCTCGATAAAAATGATACCTCACTTGTGTGGGTGGGCCAGGTGCCTGCAACAGAATAAGGCCAACAACTTGTAGAGATAGAGGGGATAGCACAGCGAGTTGATAAGGACATATTCTTCTTTTATACATCTTTAGGCTGACTCTGCTTTGGGGTCCCACACAAGTGAAGTGTCATTTTACTTGTGAGACTGAGGGGAATGCTGGGAGTAGGAATTTTGTGGTGGAGCGGTGATCCTACGAAGAAAAGTCAGGAAAATATTATTTTTCAAGCAAATTTTGAGGTTTGCAGAGGAGTCTGGGTAGGAAACTTTTGGGGGATCCACGCAAGCCACACCTCCCTGGTCTCCTTGTGGTGTCTAGTTTTAAAAAATGTCTGGGTTTGGTAGGTTCCCTAGATGAAGGCCGCACCCACGACCAAAAAGAAGTAGTTTTGCAATTTATTATTTTGATGTGTCCACGTACGTCCGTGATGTGCCAAATACAAAAATTGTGAAAAGAAATGCACTTAGGTTATGTGAAAAAGTCCCCTCACCCACCAACCAAGTTGGTGGCATGCTTCTTCATCGGGGTCCCACCTGAGACACCTAGCGTGTCACAAGTGTGGTGCGACACCTGATTACAGCGGAGCAGGTTTTGTCATTTGTACCACACATACTGGTTGGATTTGGCACAAGGGTGAGTGATGGTTCAGTAGATCAAATTTTATGAACAAGAGATTTCACAAAAGTGAAATGCACTGTTAATAACTGAAAGGCCAAAAACTGAACCAATGACTCACAGCTCGTGAGCTGTAATGCCACGTCAAGGCACCAACTGTTTTACAGTCCATTCACACACCTTTCATACATGACATGCACAAGGCCATTCACGCCGCCAGCCACGGGCCCAGCACATTACAACACTTGCATCGCCAGACAGCGCCACTCAAGGGCCCATCACTTACATACACCCACATACCTGATACAGCAGTCACACTAGCTGATGGGAGTGTGTGGACTGACGTTTGGCTGGCACCGCCAGCCAAACGCCACCCCACGCACACCGCCAGCCAAGCACCACCCCACGCACACTGCCAGCCAAGCGCCACCCCAAGCACACTGCCAGCCAAGCACCACCCCACACACACTGCCAGCCAAGCGCCACCCCAAGCACACCGCCAGCCAAGCGCCACCCCACGCACACTGCCAGCCAAGTGCCACCCCAAGCACACCGCCAGCCAAGTGCCACCCCACACACACTCCCAGCCAAGTGCCACCCCACACGCACCGCCAGCCAAGCGCCACCCCACGCACACCGCATCACTTTTTTTTCCGTTTATAAACAGCAAAGAACCCACTAACTAATTATAAAATAATTTCAAAACTACAATTACTAAAGCTCTAACTAAATACATGACAGTAATGCCAACCGCGAAACTGAACATACGAAAATATTAAATAGGCAGTTTACACTCACGGTATTTCCTCAAACTTTTTCTTGGTGTGGTAATTTCTGAAACAGCCGGGCACACACAGCCCAGGCTTTGAAGGGCAATCGGGGCAGTACATCTGGCTCTTCCTCCAGATACCTCTTCGGGCACATACTCTACATTTCTTAGTGGGTAAGTCTTTCTTGGGAGTGGGAGGAATGTGATCTGGAAAGTGGCGATCTTTCAATCTAGCCACTTCCTCCACCACTGCTACTCTTGGAACTCTCGCCTGTTCCACCACAATAAGGCTCTCTATCACTCTTGAAATTTAACAAATGTCATCCTTGACTCAGGTGAACAATCCTTGAACACAATAAAGGCATTAAAAGTTGCCAGATTGTAGGGCCAACTTTTTATACACACGTAAGACTTACGCAGAGCAGTGTAAGGTTCCAACCTCTGATCTACTCTATCAACACCACCCATGTGACTATTGTAGTCCAAAATGCACGCAGGTTTGCGCTCTTCGGCAACCTGGCCCCAAACAGTCACAGGGGAAGTACTCTCATCATGGATGGTAGATAGCATGTACACATCCCTCCTGTCTGAAAATTTCAGAGCTAGCAGCTCATTATTCTGCAAGGCACTGCACTGTCCCCTCTCAAGCTTTTTACAGACAAGCTCCCTTGGATAGCCTTTCCGGTTAGAACGGATTGTGTCACAAGCAACAGTGTTCACTTTAAACAACTCCTTGAACAACAGCACTCCAGTGTAGAAATTATCTACGTACAAATGGTGACCTTTGTTAAACAGTCGTCTACCAAGTTCCCACACAACTCCAAAAGTGGACGGACATCCAGGAAGGTCAATACTGGAATCCCTACCAGTGTAGACCCGGAAATTATACACGTATCCTGTACTGCTTTCTGACACCATATACAATTTAATCCCATACCGTGCCCTCTTACTAGGAATGTACTGCTTAAAAACAAAACACCCCTTGAAAAGGACCAAAAGACTCGTCCACACTTATCTCTTTGCCTGAAACATAGATCTCTGAAAACTGATCTACAAAATGATCAAGGACAGGCCTAATCTTCAAAAAAGACGGTCACAATCAGGGTGATCTCGTGGCAAGGCTAAAGCATTGTCTAGAAAATGCAGCATACGAAGAAGAAGCAAAAAGCGATTACGAGTCATAGTTGCGGGAAATATAGCCGTTGCCATCAAGGGACTAGTAGACCAATAAGAAGCCAGTGATGGCTTCCATATCAACCCCATCAAAAAAGTCAAACCTAAAAACTTTTTCATCTCTTCAAGATATGTGGGACCCCACTGAGTAGCTCTAGACTGAGGCCTAAGTCTGGCAGCGTTGTCCCTCAAGTATTGCTCCGCATACACATTAGTCTGCTCCACAATCTCTTCCAAAAATACATTGTCCATAAAGAAGTGAAAGAAATTGACAGGCAAAACGTTTTCCGTATTGACTCTACACCCTGGGAGACCAGTAAATGCAGGTAACTGTGGCTGCTCCATGTTTGGGGCAATCCAGGTGTCAGGTCTTCTAATGGGAAACCCTTCAGCCCCAGGCTGCTGCACTCTTGGCACATCAATGTCCTCCTCTAAAACAGGCCCTTCATCTGCACTAAGAGTGGCTTCCTCATCAGAAGAATCCTCCCGGACAGAAAACTCACTGCCAGAATCTCTCACTTCCTCCTCTGCCTCAGATGCAGAGTCAGTCTCGTAATCATGGTCTGAAGATGACTCAAAAAGCATGCCAACAACCTGCTGAACGGTCACTCTGTGGCTAGCCATGATCCTCACTAACAACAAATGGATTGCCAACAACCACCAGCACTAAAATAAGTAATAAACAAAGTGTAGCTTTATCACAAAGAGTTATGTACTAAAAAACTATACCACTCACTTGCCTGAAAAGGCTACACACCAGCAACTACTCTGCACA
Organism: Pleurodeles waltl; assembly: GCF_031143425.1. Lineage (NCBI taxonomy): Eukaryota > Metazoa > Chordata > Amphibia > Caudata > Salamandridae > Pleurodeles > Pleurodeles waltl. The sequence goes on along the minus strand of NC_090449.1, from coordinate 619,079,487 downwards.
GATCAGCAATCACCAATGATATCCCACTAAAAAGAAAAAATAAAAAAGCAAATTAGACATATGACAACACAAATATCATTGTGCCCAAATCTAAGGACAATTTCACACACAGTACTACATTTAGTACACCACCTACAAACATGTCATTCATGCATGTCAACAATACTCCTTTGGAGTAAATTGCTTTCACTTACCTAAAACATGCAACTATGCAAACTGCAGGACAACTACTGCCAAAACAGCAAGGATCCACAGCAAAGGAAGCAAAAGCTTTGAACCAGAATAAAAAGAAGAAATAAACTGTTATAATCACAAATACAAATACTTCGCCAGTTGACAAACACCCCGCCACCAAGAACTTAGAAATTGTCCCTGGTGCCTAAGTGGCATCTGCCACCCTTGGGGGCAGATGGGCCTAAAAAAAATAGACTGATCTGCCCCCAAGGGGGCAGAAATGGCCAACAGCACTGTACCCTGTTTGGGGGGGGGGGGCGACCCTTGCCAAAGGGGGCAAATGGGGGTGCCCCCAGCACATAAAAACTAAGGGGAGCAAAAAAAAAAAAAATCCCCTCATGTCGTGGTGGCTTCTGCCCTCTTGGGGGCAGATAGGCCTAAAAAAAATAGCCCGATCTGCCCCCCCAAGGGGAACAGAAATGGTCATCAGTAATGTGCCCCCCTTTGGGGAGCGACGCTTGCAAAAGGGGCCGCCCCCCACCCACACAAAACACACACACAAGATCCCTGGTGCCTGAGTGGATTCTGCCCTCCTTGGGGGCAGATGGGCCTAAAAAAATAGGTAAATCTGCCCCCAAGGGGGGCAGAAATGGCCAACAGCTCTGTACCCCCTTTAGGGGGCGACCCTTGCCAAAGGGGGCACCCCCAGCACAAAACAAAAAAAAGGGGAACAAAAAAATAAAATCCCTGGCGTATTGGTGGTTTCTGCCCTCCTTGGGGGCCTAAATGGCCAATACTAATTTTTCCCCCTTTGGGGGGGGACCCTTGCCCAAGGGGTGACCCCAAACACACAAAACACACACACACCACACAATTCCTGGCACGTAGTGGGTTTTGACCCCCCCCCGGGGGCGAGATCGGCCAAAAAACATGGCCAATCTAGCCCCAGGGGGGGCTGAAACATATAAAATAAATGTTGCCCCCGGGGCAGCGACCCTTACCTAAGGAGTCGCTGGCCAAAAACATAAGGTAAACATAATCCCTGGTGGTCTAGTGTTTTTCGACCCCCCCCCCCCCGGGGGCAGATCGGCCAAAAAAATGGCCGATCTGCCCCCGGGGGGGCAAAATAGGATTGTTCATGGCCCCCAAGGGGAGCGTCCCTTGGCCAAGGGGTCGCTCCCCAAAAAATCCTAGTGAAAATAAAATCCCTGGTGTCTAGTGGTTTTCGACCCACGGGGGGCGAAATAGGATTATTTATGTCCCCTAGGGGAGCGACTCTTGCCCAAGGGGTCGCTCCCCAAAAAATCCTAGTGAAAATTAAATCCCTGGTGTCTAGTGGCTTTCTAGGGGCAGATCGGCTGAAAAAACGGCCGATCTCCCCCCACGGGGGGCCAGAATATGATAAAAAATAGCCCCCCATGGCAGCGACCCTTGCCCAAGGGGTTGCACCCAAAAATAAATATCCAAAAAAATCCCTGGTGTCTAGTGGGGATTCCTGGTCCACAATCGCGGGCCGCACCCGCGATCGTGGACCAGGAATCCACTGAAAACAGGCACAGGGGGGGAGGAAAAACCCTTTCCTTCCCCCCATGTCTGTTTCCCTCCCCAAAACCCCCAAAAAGGGAAGGACTCACCTGATTGTGGTCCTTTCCCTCGACGCGCTGGAAGCAAATGGCTTCCACTGCGTCCCCGGCAACAATTGATGATGTCGGCGCGCTGTGAGCGTGCTGACGTCATCAGATTGCCGAGGGGGGGTCGGGGTGGAAGGGGAAGGGATTCCCCTTCCATCCCCGACCGGGGTGTGTGGGTGGGGGGCCCACGGGGAGCGGGGGAACCGTGTGCTGGGACGAGATCACCTCGTCCAAGGCACCCAGGGGGTTAAGGAGACAGTGAATATGCCTTACTCCCATGGATACTTACACCATACTTGACTCCAAGAACCAGAAGTGAAAGGCAGAACATCAGGGCACATAAGACAGCATGGTCTATCATTGTATGGACCTTTGGCATACCGAAGTACAGGTTCAGCTGCCTCCACAAAACTGATGGAACACTACTTAGACCTGAGGCGACCTAAGTTGGATGGACGAAGCTAGAGGTCTGTTTTGAATGCCCTCACCACCCACAAAACCCTGATGGTAAGGGGTAGTGAAAACTGCTAAATTCTCCCCTTGCTAGGAGAGAATGAGGACACCCATGCTGATGGGAAAATTGTTTTTTTTTATTTTCAAACAGAAAATCCCGGTTCTGGATTTTCTGTTTGAAGATAATAAAGAAAACAGTTTGGTGCAGGGCTCCGTCATGTTGATGGAGCTATGCACCAAACTAAAAACAGCATTGACAGGAACCTGCTGCAACGGCAGATCTTGACAATGTTTTAGAAATGACTGTCGGCTTAGCGGCCATTTATAAATTTGGTGGGCAGAATAGTCTCGACCTGGCAAATTTTAAGTCCTCCTACAGGCCAAAGGAAATTGCTCCATCCATCAACAATTAAATCGGGCACTTGGAGTAGTCATGCATTATGGTTTGGTCAAACACAAGCTATTCATCAGCAAGCTATTGTATGCATGCTCGGGATGGATCACAAATAGTAATTGGGATTAACCAATGAGAGGCAGTGGAGTAGGTGGTGCCACAGTAGGTAATTTCCAGCAACTAGAGATTGGAACTGGGGAGACTGGCAATGGCTCAAATGTGAATCCTACCATAATGTTTGGTAAGGAAATGAATGCCCAATACTTTGCCCAGCTTCTCCACATTATAGTGACACATTTTGTCAGATACTGCATGTTCGTCAAGAAATCTCTTGCATAGTCCCGGAAATGCTTTACCTATATTACAGGGCCACTATTATTTACCACATCAAAAAATGTAAGCTGTTAAATATGATCACCTATTTTCGACATTACACATGCTTAGCCATCTGTATCCATAATGCCATGTGCTAGTACAGCAGGCAAACCTGGGCTATGAAGAAGACCTTCACCACACTACCTAATGTAAGCTGATGTTCTATACATGCAGTGCTCTTTCTGACTGAGTAGAAACAGGGCTGTGTTAGACAAAATGCTGTGCCACTTAGGCCCCAGGTACGAGGTGGGTGCATATATGTGCAGGGATGCCATGTCACAGGCCATTACATTTCTTGGCCAGTACACTTGCACATACATCCACGTATTACGAATATTTTTCTCATGAATGGGGAATAACATGTGAGCCCAGCATTACAAGGTCCAAATCCGGATGCGGTGTCCCTATTTTGAGGACAAATCCACTTTGATTTACCACACTGTAATAATTTAGAGTGGGGGTAAGACAGTGATGCCTGACAGAAAAGCAGAGGTGGCGTGCTGGTAGAAGGGAATATTTAGTTCTTCTCTGTGCCATTGGAGGGTGTCAGGTGGGTGACTGACAGAAGTGAAGGCATGGCTGTATTTGCAACCCAAACCTAAAGTAAAATTACTTTTCCTCATTTGCAATTTCCAATTGGGAAATCACAATTTAGCAATTTCCTAAATTGTGATTTTCTAATTGCAATTGCAAATATGTAGAAATTGCTATTAGAGGAAAACACTCCTACATACATTTTATTTTGCTATTCCCTAATAGGGATTTCTACATATTTGCTATTTTGAAATCGCTTAGCCAAACCTTCGTACAAATGGTCCTATGTGAATTACAAGAGGGTGTTACAGTTAATCATGGGAAGTTGGAAAATATGCTTAATGAGTTAGGTATTATTTATGAAAAGAATGCCTGCGGTGACTTTAAACTCAAATTGAAATTCACCCCTATGATGACATTTGATATGATTGATGCCTTTCAGGGGTTAATGGTGTCAGACCTAAAGAAACTGAGGTCTAAGAATTTACAAAGTGAGAAAGAGAGATTCCAAGTGAGAAGGAGTGATGCCAATGTAAAGCAATTGAATCTTTGGCTAGTGACCAGGGGATATTGATACATCCTGCTGATAGGGGGCAATATTGTTATTATGCCCCTTGAGATGTATATTTTAGAAGCCATGAGACAACTAAATGATAAAGAATGCTTTCAGGTCATGCAGTACTGAATACAGGAATGCAATTGATGCATACTGGGACCTTCTCAGCGAGTGGAGGGATAAAAGATTTCCTAGACTAAGAGTGTGAGTATTTGAAACATAACTAACCTCGCTTACCAGTTTTATACCCGCTCCTGAAAGTGCATAATTTCTTAGACCAGCCACCTTGGGAGACCAAGTGTATGCTCTAAAAATATTCTGTGATAAAATACATCTTGTTATAGTGATAATTTTTAAGACTAATTGTGTGTACACTGCTGTCCCATATAGAAGATGCCAATGATTTCCTGAAAATAACTGAAGGCCTAGAATGGGAAGAAAATGTCCTATGTTGACAATAGATGTTAGTGCCATCTATACCAGTATACTACACCAGTATGGGGTTGGGGTATGCAAACTCTTCCTAAGAGCTAGACCCATTTGTTACTATTCTCACAATTAAATGCTGTTTGAAATGATGAGGTATTGTTAACATAATAACATTTTTATCTTTAGCAGCATTCTTTATAGACAAAAGAGAGGTATTGCCATGAGAACCTACTTTTTTCCCAGCTGAGCCAATCTTCTGATTGGCTGGTGGGAGGAGCAGTTGTCAATGCCACCTAAGTTTGCCCAAGATATGAAGAAAGTTATGCTGTTGGTCTTATTCATTAACTACCTGTTCATTATCTGGCAAGCTACTGAGGCAGATGCAATCACCTTTATTAAGCATCTGAATGATAACAATTTGAAACTGAAGTTCATTTGCAATGTTAACGAAGAGAGAATTGCTTTTTTTAGATGTCATTGGGAAGGTTTCTGACATAAGGCTTAAGTCTGTACTCTATAGAAAGCCTACAGCAGGGACCAGATTGTTACATGCCCTCAAGAGTTTCCACAAATAGAGCATTCCGTATGATGAGTTAATAAGAGTTAAGCAAAACTGCAGTAATCAGGTGGACTTTATTCGTGAGCAAGAAAATATGATGAAAAGATTTAGGGAACGAGGGTATCAAGAGTGGGAAATTAAAAAAGTGACTAAAAGAGTCATTGAAAAATCTAGGATACAGTTACTGTTTGGTCCCAGCAAGAAAGGATAAGTCTGCTGCAGATGAGGGGGCTCTGATATTGGTCACTAATTCTGACAAAGATTCGGGTTTGGTGATAAACAAGAGTTGGAATTTGTTGAAATGCAATAATGTAATTGGTGAAATATTGAGTGACAAACCAGATTTTACTTTCTGCAAGAGAAGGGCACTAAGGGACATTTTGGTACACAATTACATTACAAATAGAGACAAAGATGAAAGTCCTATCCTAAGGTGCTTTTACACTTGTGGCAAGTGCAAGGCATGTTTGAATTTAATGAGAAAGAAAAGGTTTGCAGTACCTTTCTCCAGTAAACCAAGGGAGATATTTCAATTCATCATCCATGTTTGCACAAGAGAAAATTGGAACACATGAAGGCAACTGATAATTGTGACAAAAATTACCCAGTGGTGAGACAGAAATTGCACTCCAGTGATTGAAATCTGCTGAACTTTTATGGCATTGAGAAAACTGAGGTAGATTTCAGAGATGGAGATTTCAGAGATGGAGATAGACTCCTGAAATTGAGAGAAGAGAATCATTTGTGATCGTAGACCTCCATACTAAAGTTCCTTTTGTGCTTGATTCTGGTGAGAATTATCAGTTCATTTTGGATAGACCTGTTGTAGATTTATAAATGTGAATGTAGTGACATTTACAATACAAACATATTGTCAATGCATGAATTCTATTGCTGCTATTCTGAATGATGCCATCTAGGCTCTGAGTGTAGATTTTAATTATGGAAAGACGCCTGTCACATTTTTATGTTTTTCCCCATAGGGAGGAGAGGAAGGGACTCTCTAGATCTAGCGCTGGGCTATGAGAGGTGGTCTGTGATGAGGGCCCTACCCTACTCTTTCATATCACATGCTGTTTGGGACACTGATTGCTGAAGGTGTTTTATTTCTCTTTAAAATATTGAAGTAGGATGGGTCAGGACTGTCAAGTTTTCTACTATGCCCACTTGGGCTTTATACTTGATATTTAAGTTATATCCAATGTTATGATACTGGGGTGTCAGCCAGTTTGCCCACTAGGGCTCATACATTTTGCTGGGTGAATCAGAATATAGAATATAGCCTTTCACTGCAATATAAGATATGTTGTGTACTGAACACCACAAAAGTACTCCACACCAGTTTAGAAAAATAGACACATTTTATCTGTCTAAAACAAGAGCACAACAACAATAAAAATCCAACATACACAAGCAAAGATATGAATTTTTAAAGATTAAATTACAGTAAAACGCTGAGAAACACAAACACAATAATGCCAACTGGGGCTATCAGAACATCTTGACGGAGTTATTCCCAACAGTACGATGCCACATGCTAGGGATTACGGGCTGGTCATGGAGTTGCATGGCCCCCAGGTATAGTACCTTTGGAAATGATGAGGAAACAAAGATGTTGCACAGAGCCAGGGAGGTAAGGCTTCACTGGAGCTGCTGCCGCATTGGTTCCTTACTGCTACTGAGAAGGTGAGGCATCAGTTCCTTACTGCTAAGCAGGGGAGGTGAGGCGTCGGTTCCTTATGGTTGCAGGGGAGGTGATGTGGCATTGGTGGTGAGGTGTTGGTTCCTTGTGATCTGATGGGGTCGATTAATCCAGCAGGACAATCACACGACAAGGCCACAGGTGCTGCGCCAGGTCAGAGTCGGGTGCCCAGGCATTGGCAACACAGCACTCAGGATTCATGCTGTGGTGGGTCTTTGGAGGCATTGCAGCAGCGTCTGGCCTGCTGCCTTCGTCACAGTCATTGCAGTTTGGACAACGTCTCCGAAGTAGGCAGCGGTGAGGAGTCAGAGGGCGGCTGCGGTTCCGAAGCCACTCTGGAGCTGATATACTTGCAGGCATATTTATAAGCCCGTAGCGCCACCATGCACTGTCATCTCGTCATTATTTTTTTATTAAGTTAAGGTGCCTTTTCCCCTGCACCATATTTACAAAGTCAAAAAGAACTAGGTTTAATCCATCAGTTTTTTGCTCACCATACCATTCCAGTTTGGACCCAACCATATACAAATCAGTCTTGACCCTGTTCCCCATGGCAACAGTCCAGCCCAAACTGCCAGGCCAGATCCTCTCTGGACCAGAAAGGGGCATCCTGGGAAAAGGTTCAGAGTATCAACCCTCTTCAGCCAGGCTAGCTTGAATCTGGTGGCATAGTGAGCACGGCCCCAGAATACAAAATAATTAGCCCCTGGGAGGTGGCAGTCCCCGGGGCATCAGGAGGGGCCCAGGAGGCCCGCCCACACTTTTTTTTAAAAAGCCGCCAGGACTTGGTCTACCCGGGGCATTAGCCTAACGAAGAACTGCAGACCGCGCTTCGTATTTTTTTAAATTTACGAGCAGATTAGTGAATCCACCACGTCTCCACATTTAAAAAAATGCTTTTTAGCCCTGGTGGGGTCCCTTTGGGACCCCACCAAAGAGCTAAGTGGTCAGGGAGTTCGTACCCAGGCCCCTTGTGATTTCTTAATACTTTTTTTAACTGAAGCTGAGTCCCAAGATGGCTGACAACACTTCAACAAATTCTGTTGTTGAAGTGTTTTCAACCACTCAGATCTCAGCATGATATCATTAGGCTTTGCGAATCCATTGTGTCCCTAGATATACAAATTTGTTTTCCCCTTAATTTCTCAAAAACTACACTCTTTCTAGACCAGGACCTATCTTCCTGCCAAGTTTGGTGTAATTCCGTCCAGTATTTTTTGCGCTATTGCATTTCAAAATCCCTATGGAAAAATGAATGGGGAAAACGTGTTTTTGGATCCCCCTGTTTTCTCGCCCCCCACTGGACGGATCACCCCAAAACTTTCCAGGCAGCAGCTGATGGGACTGGCAAATTTGGTTAGAAAGTTTTGTGAAGATTAGTCAAGCGGTGCCAAAGATATATAGATATATGCAAGTAAAAAAATGCTTTTTTATAGAAAATAAGTCCTAACTATAACTACTTAGTGGCTACCTCCACTAGGTACGATATATATGTAGTTATAGTTGAGCTTGCTAGAGATAGAATTCCTTATAAATTTGGCTGTTGATAATTTTACGCCGGTTTGAGTGTCCACAAAACTTTGCAGACCTATTTCTTTATTAGAACGGTGAAGGATGCAAAGTTTCAACGTAATTCGTTGGGGGAGTGCAAAAAGCAAAAGGGGTCCTAAAACAGGTTTTTCCACCAATGCATTTTCCATAAACATGGACTTTGGCAACATTACCGATTATGGTGTACAGACGACCCTTAATAATATTACAAATACGTAGGCTAAGTATATTTGAAGTTATGAGGCATTTAATTTTGTCATATCTCAGGCTTCGATAATTTCACGAAATTTCATGAAACTACAGCAGTACATAGTGAGGGCTAATGACTGCCTTTACAAAAGTTAAAAGCAGGCATGTTGTTTTAATCACATTTTTGGATTTGTTCTTGGTTAGGTCTAGGTAAGTATTAAGTTTTATAATACATAGAAAGTACCATGCTACTTAAAACGTTTTGAAAAACATTTTAATAAAATGGATCTTCTAGGTACTAGCATGGTATTCCATAAATGTATTTAAAGATATGTAAACAAATCTCTATCTCTTTTCACTTTAATGAAGTGGTAACAGGCAGGGAACAATAATAAAACCTACTAGTTACACATACTTAAGGCCCTAACTCAAGACACAGTGTAGTAAAAATAAAATGGCTGCCTTTTAATTTTGTGAAGACAGCCATTAGCCAATCATAAACTGCTCATCATTGCCATATACCATGTTATGCTGCGAAGTTACCGCAGTATACCGTGGCACAATATATAATTAAGGCCTACCTGTATTATCGTATTGCATTACCCTAGCATGCTGCATGGTGTTGCATAGGCAATGCAATACTTAAGGCCACCATTTGCAAATCTGGAGAAACTCAAGGCAGCACTATTCACTCTTTTGCATTACTTTGCACAGCATAATCTGCATTCCTGTTAAATTTCACCTACATCCCTAGTCCACTCCACTCTACAGCATTCATCTATACACCACTTTATGGTATTCAACTGTAATACCACTCCATTGTACACCACTCCAATCTACTCCACTCTATTGTATGCCACTCCACTATATGCCATTCCACTCTTTGCCACTCCACTCTATGCCATTTCACTCTACTCTACGCTATTACAATGTACACAGCTCCACTGTACACCACTCTTATCTATGTCACTCCACTGTATGCCACTTCACTCTACGCTACTGCACTATTAGCTATTACACTGTACGCTACTCCACTGTATACCACTCCTGTTAGAAATGGGGTCTTTGGATGGCAGTCAGGTTACCCCATGTCCAAGCAAGGACCCTCACTCGAATCAGAGTAAAGGAGAATCACCCTCAGTTAACCATCCCTCACCCCCTTGGTAGCTTCCACGAGCCAGCAGACTTAACTCCAGAAGCAATGTGTAAAGTATTTTTACCAACACACACAGTAACTAAGTGAGAACACTACAAAATGACACAACGCAGGTTTAGACAAATAGGTAATATTTATCTAAACAAAACAAGACCAAAACAACAAAAATCCAACATACACAAGTCAAGATATGAATTGTTAATTGAATAAGAGCCTTAATCCTAAAGAAAACAGTGAGAACGCTGTTAGCATTCAAAAGTACCTGGGTAGCCTCAAAATAAAGCAGCACGGACGAGTGTGTGTTGGAAAAGGCCAGCAATGCGTTAATTTCTCATTTGCAAGCGAGAACGTGTGTCATTCCTCCTATGGTTGGGTCGGCGGGCATAGTTTCTTCTCTCCCATAAGATAGCAATGCGTCGATCTGGACAGGCACCTCGGGCCCGGGCAGGCTTTACATTGATTTTCCGTGCCCATCGATATTGTGTTGAAAATCCAGTCACACGGTATCAAGAAACAGCGCTGCATGGGGGCTTGCATCACTAACAGCAGCCGCTGCGGGTGTTGCACGTCATTTCTCCAGCTGTGTTGTGTTGATTTTCCAGCTGAGATGTAGGTGGAGCATCGATTTTATCCATGAGGCTGGCGGCGTGTCGTTTATCAGCTGTGAGGCAGGTGGTACGTCGAACGTTTCCCCGCACAGTGGTGTTTGCATGGATTTTCAGTTCTTAGCTGCCAGCTTCACCTTTCAAGGGCCCAGGGACTGGATAGGGCAATATTGGCAGGGCAGGAGTCTCAGCAATGAGTCCGGGTGCTGGCAGGGGAAGCCTTTGATGGTCCTGAGACTTCAACAACAGGAGGCAAGCTCAGTTCAAGCCCTTGGAGATTCTTCTCAAGCAGGAATGCACTAGAAAGTCCATTCGTTGTCCCCTTTCACAGGCAGAAGCAGCAAATCCAGGATAGCCCAACAAAGCACAGTCACAGGCATGGGCAGCACTTCTCCTCAGCTCTTCTTCTTCGCAGAGGTTCCTCTTGATTCCAGAAGTGATCTAATTTACAGGGATTTTGGGTGATCTTCTTATACATCTTTCTGCCTTTGAAGTAGGCCTACTTCAAAGAGAAGTCTCTGTCGTTTTCAAGATCCTGCCTTGCCAGGCCGGCCCCAGACACACACCAGGGGGTTAGAAACTGCATTGTGTGAGGGCAGGCACAGCCCTTTCAGGTGTAAGTGACCACTCCGATCCCCCCCTCAGGCCAGATGGCCCATCAGGATATGCAGGCGGCACCCTAGCTCCCTTTGTGTCACTGTCTAGAGGAGAGGTGCAAACAGCCCAACTGTCAAACTGACCCAGACAGGGAATCCACAAACAAGCAGAGTCACAGAATGGTTTAAGCAAGAAAATGCCTACCTTCTAAAAGTGGCACTTTCAAACACAAAATCTAAAAAACAACTTCACTAAAAGATGTATTTTTAAATCGGGTGTTCAGAGACACCAAACTCCAACTGTCTATCTGCTCCCAAGGGGAATCTGCACTTTAATAATATTTAAAGGCAGCCCCCATGTTAACCTATGAGAGGGATGGTCCTTGCTACAGTGAAAACCGAATTTGGCAGTATTTCACTGTCAGGACATGTAAAACACATAAGTACATGTCCCACCTTTAACATATACTGCACCCTGCCCATGGGGGTACCTAGGGCCTACTTTAGGGGTGCCTTACATGTATAAAAGGGGAAGGTTTAGGCCTGGCAAGTGGGTACACTTGGCAAGTCGAATTGGCAGTTTAAAACTGCACTCACAGACACTGCAGAGGCAGGTCTGAGCCGTGTTTACACGGCTACTAATGTGGGTGGCACAACCAGTGCTGCAGTTCCACTAGTAGTATTTGATTTACAGGCCCTAGGCTCCTATAGTTCACTTCACTAGGGACTTACTAGTACATCAAATATGCCAATCAGAGAAAGCCAATCAACAATACAATTTACACAGACAGCCTATGCACTTTAGCATTGTTTAGCAGTGGTAAAGTGCCCAGAGTCCTAACGCCAACAAAAACAGGTCAGAAAAAATAGGAGGAAGGAGGCACAAAGAATGGAGATGATCCTCCACTCTTGAGTCCATGCGTAAAGGCTGCCACAAATCACCTTTAACTGTGTGGGTTTTTGGTGAGGTGCTGCTTGTGAGCGGGGAGGGTTGGGATGATAGTTGCAACTTCTTGTAGGACTGGCATAGTCGCCTACAAACATAAGTACTGTCATCCTTAAACCAGCAGTCTTGCCTAGAGCAAGAATCAAACTACGACATGGCACCACCAAAGATGGTGTTTAGGCATTAATTTACGGATACCCCGACAATCACTGTCTCACATACAAAGGGTACCCTAAGTACCATTATAGGGAGATGTCTGTGATCTTGGGGAAGATCCTCCTCAGCTGAACAGGGAGCACCTAATTAGGCTGCAGGTTGTTTGAGCTCGAACTCATAAAAGGACTTTTCTCCCAATTTGGTGTTCCATCTCTTATACCCCTTATACAACATGGCTAATGCCATAGACATTCCAGAGAATGTTAGACATGCATTAACATTACATCTAATAGGGCACAGCTTATCAGATGAGGGTGGGGATGTTACATTCATAGTAGAAGCTAATGAAGCTTACCAAACAGAAAAATTCTACTCTCAGGTCACCTTTCCTGAGGAAGACCAAAGATCATTTACATTCCACACATACAGAATTGTAAACATACCTCAGAGGTACCAAGCATACCAGTATCTTGAGATTCCGATTACTTATCAAGAACATCAGAACTGATTTAATGGCGCCCTACCACATGTAATACAACCCATGAGATTAGGTCCCTTAGGTAATGATGGATCCACGTGGCTATGTTTGCCACATACATACCTCACCCAGGCATACAAAATACACAGGCAGCAGACCTGTGAAACTTATACCTTGAACTAGTAACACTTTACAGGCATAATGTGAACTTTGAACACTACACCAGAATGTCCAGCACCACCAGCACCTGCTGGATATCAATTGGCTACTGGGATTAATCCACAAACAGTACATACTATTATGGGTAAGGTACACACATAATGAGAGAAAATACGGTTCTGGATAGCCCAGAAAACAAATCAGCTGGAAGCAGTGTTTCCCCATATGGGACCATAGGAGAAACATAGAATTCTCACAATGTACTTGCCCTTCAGGATGGTTCCCTCGGTGGATAACTGCGCCACATGGGGAACAGCCTTCATTGCAATTTATACTACCACACATAGGGGCATATTTATACTCCGTCTGCGCCGAATGTGCGTCAAAAACTTTGACGCACATTCAGCTCAAACGTTGCCCCGTATTTAAACTTTGACGCCCGAGCCCGCGGATGACAACATTTTGCCGTGTGCGAACTGGAAAAGGCCAGCAATGCATTAATTTCTCATTTGCAAGCGAGAATGTGAGTCATTCCTCCTATGGTTGGGTCGGCGGGCATCGTTTCTTCTCTCCCATAAGATAGCAATGCGTCGATCTGGACAGGCACCTCAGGCCCGGGCAGGCTTTACATTGATTTTCTTGCCCATCGATATTGCATTGAAAATCCAGTCACACGGTATCAAGAAACAGCGCTGCATGGGGGCTTGCATCACTAACAGCAGCCGCTGCGGGTGTTGCACGTCGTTTCTCCAGCTGCGTTGTGTTGATTTTCCAGCTGAGATGTAGGTGGAGCATCGATTTTATCCATGAGGCTGGCGGCGTGTCGTTTATCAGCTGTGAGGCAGGTGGTACGTCGAAAGATTCCCCGCACTGTGGTGTTTGCATGGATTTTCAGTTCTTAGCTGCCAGATTCACCTTTCAAGGGCCCAGGGACTGGATAGGGCACCTATTTGCAGGGCAGGAGTCTCAGCAGTGAGTCCGGGTGCTGGCAGGGGAAGCCTTTGATGGTCCTAAGACTTCAACAATAGGAGGCAAGCTCAGTTCAAGCCCTTGGAGATTCTTCTCAAGCAGGAATGCACAAGAAAGTCCAGTCTTTGTCCCCATTCACAGGCAGAAGCAGCAAATCGAGGATAGTCCAACAAAGCACAGTCACAGGCAGGGGCAGCACTTCTCCTCAGCTCTTCTTCTTAGCAGAGGTTCCTCTTGATCCCAGAAGTGATCTAATTTACAGGGATTTTGGGTGATCTTCTTATACATCTTTCTGCCTTTGAAGTAGGCCTACTTCAAAGAGAAGTCTCTGTAGTTTTCAAGATCCTGCCTTGCCAGGCCGGCCCGAGGCACACACCAGGGGGTTAGAAACTGCATTGTGTGAGGGCAGGCACAGACCTTTCAGGTGTAAGTGACCACTCCGCCCCTCCCCTCAGGCCAGATGGCCCATCAGGATATGCAGGCTGCACCCTAGCTCCCTTTGTGTCACTGTCTAGAGGAGAGGTGCAAACAGCCCAACTGTCAAACTGACCCAGACAGGGAATCCTCAAACAAGCAGAGTCACAGAATGGTTTAAGCAAGAAAATGCCTACCTCCTAAAAGTGGCATTTTTAAACACAAAGGTGGTCATTCTGACCTTGGCGGTAAAAGGCGCCTACCGCCGGTCAGAAATCCTCCATAATTCCGCCGCGGTCGCGGTAACCCGCCACGGTCATTCTGACCCGCAGCAGCCAAACCTACGAAAATCCGACAGCCACAACAGACCGCCAGACCAGCGGTCGGCGGAAAAGTGGAGGTGACCAAACCTCCACCGTCACGCCAACAGAAATACGCCCATGCCATTACGACCCACGAATCCACGCGGCGGTCTTTCAAACGCGGTTTTCCATTGGCGGTACACACCGGTCAGAATACACACAAACGAACAAAACTCAGCCACATTGGCCGATTTGAATTCCACACACCTGATACACATACACACACCACTCCCACACACACAATACAATATAAAACACACACCCACATCACCCACAAACCCCTACGACCAAAAATTCAGAAAGAAGCACTGAGAGACACATCAGCGATCACAGAATACCATCACACAGAGGCACACTACACCATCACCCACACAATATCCACACACAAAACAACACACACCACCACACTCAACACACTTAACTACACATACTCCACCCCACACATCATACACACCACTCCATGGCACCCCAAAGACACCACCGCTTCTCAGACGAAGAACTCAGGGTCATGGTGGAGGAAATCGTTCGGGTAGAGCCCCAGCTCTTCGGCACACAGGTCCAATACACCAGCATTGCCCGGAGGACGGAGCTATGGCAGAGGATTGTCGACAGGGTCAACGCTGTGGGACAGCACCCCAGAAATCGGGAAGACATCAGGAAGCGATGGAACGACCTACGGGGGAAGGTGCGTTCCATGGTATCCAGGCACAACATCGCCGTGCAGAAGACTGGCGGAGGACCCCCACCTCAACCCCCACAATTTACAAAATGGGAGGAGGAAGTCTTGAACATCCTGCATCCTGACGGCCTCGCAGGAGTCGGCGGAGGAATGGACACTGGTAAGTTGAAGCTTCACTACTGCTTCCCCCCCACCTGCATGCCAAATCATACCCCAACCCTCACCCCCATCCTCGAACACCACCCTCACCCCCACCCCCATCCTCACCCCCACCCTCACCCTCACCCCCACCACCATCCTCACCCCCACCACCATCCTCACCCCCACCCCCAGCACACCTATTCCCTGCCAATGTCTCACCATCACAACCCACACATCCCAAAACCTAGGCCTGCATGCGTCCACTAAGCATGGACACCCATCACCAAAGCATGCCCAATGCATATACACATCCCCCCCACAAGCCACCCTCACCAAAGCCCCCACACACGAATGCCAGCACTTGGGGACACGGGAACCCACAGATACACCCATATGCCACACATTGAAACTATAACCATACCTCTATACCCCTGCAGGACCCGACCGTCAACACACCGCCACGGAGGGCCCAGAATTCTCCACACCCCCCACCCAAGAGGCCGTCAGCGATGACAGCAGCTCTGTCGACCTGGACACTGATGACCAGCCCGGACCATCGGGGACCTCTGGACAGTCGGTTCCCCTCACACAGGCACAGGCCACTACAGACCCAAACCCCTCTGGGAACACCAGCACAGCTCCCACCCAGCGGGCCCATGCCTCTGTCTCCAGGGCGCGTCAATCTGCGGTGTGTCTACCACTACAGGGCACCCAGGATAACCCACCACCCCAACAACAACAGGGACCTGGGGGCAGTGGTAGTGGGCACACCGGCCAGGGGGCAGAGGCCCAGGGAAACAGGGCAACTCGGAGGGCAGCTGTGCGACAGGGGGGGGACGGGCCCAGGGAACCCACTCTCCACGAGGCCCTCACCACCATCATGGGAGCATACAACCGCTCCCAGGAGACGATGGCGACGGTACTGGCCCGGTTCCAGGAGATCCAGGTACTGCAGGAGGAACACTATCGGGGGTACAGGGAGGACATCAGAGCCCTCACCTCCACCCTGGTTACCATGGTAGGGCTGCTGCAGGACCTCATCAACACCAGGACGGACACTCAACAACAACAAAGGGCCCCTGCCACTAGCCTGGACCAAGAACAGCCAACCACCTCCGCCGGCGCTAGTGGACAGGAGACCCCCGCACAACAGCAGCCCACCAGACCCCCACCTCCTGCAGGAGAAGAACCACCCCGCAAGAGGGCCCTGAGATCTCGCAAGAAGACAGAGTAGGATGTCAAGACCTCCGCCAGCAAAGGATACCACCTGATGTCATCCCACTGTCCCACATTGTCACCCTGTCCATCCTTGAACTGCCCATGCTCCATCTCTCCACAGGCCTCTGGACAATGCACCTGTGTGACTGTTACTCTGGACTCTGCCATGGACATTCCTTCACCATAGCCCCCACCCACTTGAAACCACCCATCCCATTTTGAGCACTGAAATAAACACCTATTTTGCACAAAACTATCTGGAGTCTGGCTGTGATTTCAAAATATTGTAATTGACATGACAGTGCAAATATGTCCTTGTACATAGTGAAGTCAACAAACAGCTGCCACAAAGCTGTAGTCCATGGGGAAACGAAGCACAGGACTCGTAGTGGGGACCCCAGATCTGAAATAGGGAGGGAAAAGCCACAACTCAGTCATCATACACTGGGGCAAATAGACAGGCAGCAGAGATGCAGGAGAGTAGTTCACATTTACTAAATTATGTTTGAATTGTTACCTGTGTCCTATTGGAAGTACTGTTCAATGATTCTGTCCCTGTTGTCTGTTTCAGCCCCGTCGTCTTCCTCCTCGTCACTCTCCACAGGTTCCACAGCTGCCACAACACCACCGTCTCGACCATCCTCCTGCAGGAAAGGCACCTGGTGGCGCAAAGCCAGGTTGTGGAGCATGCAGCAGGCCACGATGATGTGACACACCTTCTTAGGTGAGTACATTAGGGATCCACCTGTCATATGCAGGCACCGAAACCTGGCCTTTAGGAGGCCAAAGGAGCGTTCGATCACCCTCCTAGTACGCCCATGGGCCTCATTGTACCGTTCCTCTGCCCTGGTCCGGGGATTCCTTACTGGGGTCAGTAGCCACGACAGGTTGGGGTACCCAGAGTCCCCCAATAGCCATACACGGTGTCTCTCTAGCTGTTCCATCACGTAAGGGATGCTGCTATTCCTCAGGATGTAGGCGTCATGCACTGACCCTGGGAATTTGGCATTTACATGCGAGATGTACTGGTCAGCCAAACACACCACCTGGATGTTCATGGAATGGTAACTTTTTCTGTTCCTGTACACCTGCTCCCTGTCTCTTGGGGGAACCAAAGCCACATGGGTCCCATCAATGGCACCAATGACGTTGGGAATATGTCCAAGGGCGTAGAAATCACCCTTCACTGTAGCCAATGCGCCCACCTCAGGGAAAATGATGTAGCTCCTCACGTATTTCATCAGGGCAGACAACACTCTGGATAACACCTTCGAAAACATGGGCTGAGACATCCCAGAAGCAATTCCCACTGTTGTCTGAAATGACCCACTTGCCAGGAAATGGAGTACTGACAGGACCTGCACCAGAGGGGGAATCCCTGTGGGTTGGCGGATGGGGGACATCAGGTCGGGCTCCAGCTGGGCACACAGTTCATGTATAGTGGCACGGTCAAGCCGGTAGGTCAGGATAATGTGGCGTTCTTCCATTGTCGACAGGTCCACCAGCGGTCGGTACACGCGAGGATTCATCCGTCTCCTCGCCAAACCCAGCGGACGGTGCCTAGGAAGGACAACATGGAGCACAGAGTCAAGCAACCCACAGGTACGTACTCACAGTTTGCACAGTAAACGATTCTCCATGCAGTGAATGGCGTGTCTGAGTGGCAATGCAAGGCCTAGGCCTGTGTGACGCAGTTGAAATTGAGCCATGTGGACCCTCGAAATGGCGGCTGCCTGACCTGTGAAGTGTGACAATGGGATGTGAGGTCAATGCGCTGGCGTGGCACACCGCGGCGGTCGGCGGTCGAAGACCGCGGCGCGAAGCCGCATTGGTTAACATTGAAGCCTATGGGTTTCAGGAGCCAATGGCGAAGGGCGCCGGCGGTGGCAGTACGCACCGCCGCGGTACGCACCGCCGCGGACGTGACCGCCATTTCCTATCTACTTATCCACTTGCGACTTGAACTTTCACAGGAGAGGACCTATACTGCAAGTGTTGCTGTGACCTCGGTCTGGAAGGGACAATGGCTGCTGCGACTGGGGAAAGGGCCCCTGCCTTCACTGGAGAGGAGTTGGAGAAACTTGTGGATGGGGTCCTCCCCCAGTATGCGCTACTCTACGGTCCTCCAGACCAACAAGTGAGTTTAATTCAATATGGATTTGGGGCCACTGGCTGGCTTGGGGGCCTGGCGGGGGGCCTGGCGGGGATGGGGGGCATGTTGGGGCTGGCGGGGGGCCTGGCGGGGGGCCTGGCGGGGATGGGGGGCATGTTGGGCCTGGCGGGGGGCCTGGCGGGGGGCCGGGCGGGGGGCCTGGCGGGGATGGGGGGCATGTTGGGCCTGGCGGGGGGCCTGGCGGGGGGCCTGGCGGGGATGGGGGGCATGTTGGGCCTGGCGGGGGGCCTGGCGGGGGGCCTGGCGGGGAAGGGGGGCATGTTGGGCCTGGCGGGGGGCCTGGCGGGGATGGGGGGCGTTGGGCCACTGGCAACGAAAATGCAGACAAACTTGAACGTGGTATTTCTCCCTCCCTGTACGTGTCACATAGGTCCGCGCCCATGAGAAGATCGGGATTTGGCGTGCCATCGCCAAGGAAGTCCGGACCCTGGGGGTCCACCATCGACGTACATCCGCTGCGGGACCAAGAAGACCGCCGAGTCTCTGCTGGGGATGGCCTCCCAACGTAGGCGGGGTGCCTGCCGTCAACTGACCCCCCTGATGTTCCGGATCCTGGCGGTGGCCTACCCTGATTTGGATGGGCGCGTGAGGGCAGCACAGCAGACACAAGGGGGTGAGTACAAGCATTATCTACTCTGTTGTCGCGCAGTGGAGGTGTCTGGGTGGGGGAGGAGGGCTGTGGGTCCCCCTAGGCCAGGGCGATATCTGTAGGCTGGGCACCCCCGTAAGCCCCTGTGTTCCCAGCCACCACCCTCAGTAGTGTGTCAGTACAGCCATCCCTGGGCCGTGTCATCCATGAGTGCAGTTGTCAACTCTAGGTGTGTAGGGCATGTTCCACGGAATGCATAGCGGACCCCAAGTGCGCAACTTAGTGCAGGGGGCATCTGTGTCTGTCATGTCCGCTAACTGTACTGGTGATCCATGTACTCAAAATCTCTTTATTTCTCTCTCCCCCCCCTTTTTGTTTGTCTTTCTGTGCTTGTGTGCATCAGCATCATCAGGTGGAGGAGAAGTGGCATCGGGGCAGGAGGGAGCTGCATCTCACATGGCCCAGGAGGGCCATGCCACAGAGTCTGACTGGACCAGTGAGACGGAGGGCGAGGGGAGCTCCACAACGGGGACGACTGGACCCTGCAGCGACACGGACACGTCCTCGGAAGGGAGCTCCCTTGCGGGGGTGGCACCATCCGTGCCCCCCGCCATTACAGGTACAGCCGCCACCCAGCGCACCATCTCCGCCCTCCCAGCAGCCCCTCAGCGTTCGCCCCGTGCCCGCTCTGCCAGGAAGCCGGGCATCTCCTTCGCCCCAGGCACCTCAGGCCCTGCCCCTGTTACCCCCGCTGCCCTCAGTGAGGAGGTCATTGACCTCCTCCGAATGCTCATTGTTGGGCAGACTACCCTTTTGAATGCCATCCAGGGGGTGGAGAGGGAGGTTCATCGCAGCAATGCGTACCTGGAGGGCATTCATTCGGGTCAGGCTGCCCATCAGCGATCGTTCCAGGATCTGGCCTCAGCACTGACGGCAGCCATTGTCCCTGTCTCCTGCCTCCCTCTACTAACTCCCTCCTCCCAGTCTCCTGTTCCTCTGCCTGTCCCACCCACACCATCAGACTAGCCTGCACACACCTCAACACCCAAGAGCAGCTCATCCAAACATAAGCACCACAGATCACGCAGACATTCACACAAGCAACATTCCGATGCAGACATGCCAACAGTCACTACCACCTCTGTGACCCCCACCTCCTCGTCTCCCTCCTCCCTCCCTGTGACGTCTACACTCACACCTTCATTCACCTCACCATCAGCCAGTGTTTCCATCACCAGCATACCCTCCACTCCAGTCCGCACACGTGCAGTCACCACCCCCACTGCCATTTACACGTCCCCTGTGTCCTCTCCCACTGTGTCTGTCACCCCCTCTTCCACACCACACAAACGCAGCCACCCACCCACCTAACAGCCATCCACCTCACGACAGCCTCCCGCTCCTGCACCTGCACCCAAAGACAGCAAACTTGTCTCGCCTACAACCACATCCTCTCCCTCCACTCCCATACCCACTGTACCTACCACTCTCCATTGTCCCAAGAAAATCTATCTCTCTACTGCTACCTTCTTTCCTGACCCTGAGCCCCCCCCTCCTTCTCGTCGGGGTAAAAAGAGCACCTCAGCCACCACCAGCCCTGCAGCCCCCTTGACAAGGGTGCAGGGGTATTGGAGCCCACCAGCCCGCAGGTCTGGATCTTCGCCCAGCAGCAAGGGGACAGCCAGCCCACCCCCTGGGAAGAGGAGCAGAAGGCGGAAGGGCCGCCGCCGGAGCCCGGATTCGATATCCCCCCAGGACACTAGCCAGCCACCGTCAACAGCCACAGCTCCAAAGGGAGGAAAGGGCCACAGACTCCCGACTAAGGAGGGCAAGGGCAGCTAGGCGGAGAAGTCAGGCAGCAGGCCTGCTGCCCATGGAGGACCCGTCACAGCTGCCCAGGAGGAGCCCGCAACCCCCATAGCCGCTGCCCCGGGAGGAACCGGCACAGCTGCCCCGGGAGAGCCCACCACCCCCATAGCCGCTGCCCAGGGAGGACCCAGCCCAGCTGGCCAGGAGGGCCCCACCACCCACAGCCCAGGTGGGCATTGAAGGAGCACCATCCCCGCTGCCCAGGAGGGCACCACCAGGCAATGAGCAGTTGGCCATAGAATGTCCGCCGTCTCCAGCACCGCTCCGCTGGGGACCGCCGTCTCAAGAACCGCTGAACTGGGCCCTTCAAGGCAAGAACCGCTGAACTGGGCCCTTCAAGGCAAGAACCACTGAACTGGGCCCTTCAAGGCAAGAACCGCTGAACTGGGCCCTTCAAGGCAAGAACCGCTGAACTGGGCCCCGCCGTCTCCAGCACCGCTCCGCTGGGGACCGCCATCTCAAGAACCGCTGAACTGGGCCCTTCAAGGCAAGAACCGCTGAACTGGGCCCTTCAAGACAAGAACCACTGAACTGGGCCCTTCAAGGCAAGAACCACTGAACTGGGCCCTTCAAGGCAAGAACCGCTGAACTGGGCCCTTCAAGGCAAGAACCGCTGAACTGGGCCCTTCAAGGCAAGAACCGCTGAACTGGGCCCCGCCGTCTCCAGCACCGCTCCGCTGGGGACCGCCGTCTCAAGAACCGCTGAACTGGGCCCTTCAAGGCAAGAACCGCTGAACTGGGCCCTTCCAGGCAGGAACCGCTGGCCCTTTGGCAGACGTGGCAGGGCAGGATCTGTCTCGGGCAGGGCTGCAGGATGTCCTCTGGCCAACATGCCTCCTCCAGTGGCAGTGGAGTCTGTTATGGACTGTTTGGACTGTGGCTTTGCTCTCCCCAGGATGGCCCAGTGGGCAGGCCACCCACTGTATGGACTGTTTGGACTGTGGCTTTGCTCTCCCCAGGATGGCCCAGTGGGCAGGCCACCCACTGTATGGACTGTTTGGACTGTGGCTTTGCTCTCCCCAGGATGGCCCAGTGGGCAGGCCACCCACTGTATGGACTGTGGCTTTGCTCTCCCCAGGATGGCCCAGTGGGCAGGCCACCCACTGTATGGACTGTTTGGACTGTGGCTTTGCTCTCCCCAGGATGGCCCAGTGGGCAGGCCACCCACTGTATGGACTGTATGGACTGTGGCTTTGCTCTCCCCAGGATGGCCCAGTGGGCAGGCCACCCACTGTATGGACTGTTTGGACTGTGGCTTTGCTCTCCCCAGGATGGCCCAGTGGGCAGGCCACCCACTGTATGGACTGTATGGACTGTGGCTTTGCTCTCCCCAGGATGGCCCAGTGGGCAGGCCACCCACTGTATGGACTGTTTGGACTGTGGCTTTGCTCTCCCCAGGATGGCCCAGTGGGCAGGCCACCCACTGTATGGACTGTATGGACTGTGGCTTTGCTCTCCCCAGGATGGCCCAGTGGGCAGGCCACCCACTGTATGGACTGTTTGGACTGTGGCTTTGCTCTCCCCAGGATGGCCCAGTGGGCAGGCCACCCACTGTATGGACTGTATGGACTGTGGCTTTGCTCTCCCCAGGATGGCCCAGTGGGCAGGCCACCCACTGTATGGACTGTTTGGACTGTGGCTTTGCTCTCCCCAGGATGGCCCAGTGGGCAGGCCACCCACTGTATGGACTGTATGGACTGTGGCTTTGCTCTCCCCAGGATGGCCCAGTGGGCAGGCCACCCACTGTATGGACTGTTTGGACTGTGGCTTTGCTCTCCCCAGGATGGCCCAGTGGGCAGGCCACCCACTGTATGGACTGTTTGGACTGTGGCTTTGCTCTCCCCAGGATGGGCCAGTGGTCATGGAGTCCCCTTGTGGATCTGGCGTCGTGTACTCAAGTGGCTGAGGTGCCCCCCCTTCCCTTCCCCCTGAGGTGCCTGTCCTTTTTTCTTTCTGATGCCCCTGCAGTGTTCTCTCCGTGGAGTTCTTGTCGTGGGACTGGGCCTTGCCCCTTTGCTCAGGACCCCTGTGGTCCACAGACAGTGGTTGGACTACATTTAGTAGCTGCATATATTTTGTACATAGTTTATTTATTTATTTGGATTACTGCTGTCCATTTTTCAATATATCTGCCCGTTTGAGATCTCTTCTTTTGGTCTTTGCATTATTTCGGAAGGGGGGGGTTTGTGGGTTGTGACAGTGATCTGTGGGAATGCATTGATGTGTGTGTTGTAGTGGGTGTGGGTGGGTGGGTGTGTGCCGGTAATCTTTTCCCTCCCCTGTGTCGTAGGTGCAGTACTCACCGATGTCTTCCGCGCCGCTGGGTGTGCTCCTGGTACAGGAGCAGGTATAGGAGTGCGGGGATGACCTGCAACTCGGGTTCCATACTGCCGGAATCTCGCGTGGTGTATGTGGAGGTGAGCGTTTTCCCGTTCGTAGTCTGTTTCCGCCGTGTTTTTATCGGCGGTGCTCCCGTCCCGGAAAAGGTGGCGGATTGGTGGGTCGTGATAGGGTGGGCGGTACATTGTCTGCCGCCTGGCTGTTGGCGGGGACCGCCGCGCTGTTTGTTTGTTCCGCCGTGGCGGGCGGAGTGTTAATGCGGCGGGCTGTGTTGGCGGTTCCCGCCAGGGTCAGAATTGCATATTTTGGACCGCCGGCCTGTTGGCGGGTTGGCCGCCGCTTTATCACCGACCGCCAGGGTCAGAATGAGGGCCAAAATCTAAAAAACAACTTCACTAAAAGATGTATTTTTAAATCGGGAGTTCAGAGACCCCAAACTCCACATGTCTATCTGCTCCCAAGGGGAATCTGCACTTTAATAATATTTAAAGGCAGCCCCCATGTTAACCTATGAGAGGGATAGTCCTTGCTACAGTGAAAACCGAATTTGGCAGTATTTCACTGTCAGGACATGTAAAACACATAAGTACATGTCCCACCTTTAACATACATTGCACCCTGCCCATGGGGCTACCTAGGGCCTACTTTAGGGGTGCCTTACATGTATAAAAGGGGAAGGTTTAGGCCTGGCAAGTGGGCCACATGGGGTACAGCCTTCATTGCAATTTATACTACCACACATAGGGGCATATTTATACTCCGTCTGCGCCGAATGTGCGTCAAGAATTTTGACGCACATTCAGCGCAAACGTTGCCCCGTATTTAAACTTTGACGGCCGAGCCCGCGGATGACAGCATTTTGCCGTGTGTGTCATTTTTTGATGCGGCAACCCGCCTTGCGTTAATCATATGCAAGGTAGGCGTTCCTCGTCCAAAAAATGACTTAAACGGCCGTGCGTCGTATTTATGCTTTCGAGCAAAAATGATGTACGGCCGGGAGGCGGAGCCGGAAAATGACTCACAGACCGATTTGCGTCAAAAATTAACGCCTGGGTCAGGGCAGGCGTTAAAATGGGGCAAACACACCTGTATTTAATCAGAACACACAGAAGCAACAGCAGAGCAGCACCAGGGAGACATGGAGGTGATTCTAATCCAGCGTGCACGCAGACGCAGAGCCCAGCAGCAACATCAGCAGCTACCACAATACCAGCAGGGACCCCAAAGGCAGCGCAGAAGGCAGGAGAGGATATTCCGCCCCAGAACAACCCTTCATGGCCTCAGGGAACACAACATCATCCAGAGGTACAGGTTGAACTGGCAGGCCATTCAGTAGCTGCTGTGCAACATTAAACCGCAGTTGGCACCCACTTTGCTGATACCCGCACCATCCCAACAGAAACCAAGCTGCTTGCCGTACTTCACATGCTGGCAAGTGGCTCTTTTCAAACAACTGGTGCCCTGGTTGCCAGAATATCACAACCATCATTCTCCGCCTTTTTGCCCAAAGTACTGGATGTCATCATTGGACTTACACCCCGCCACATCTGCTTCCCTAACACACTGCAGAAGCAGCAGGAAACAAAACAGGGGTTCTACCTCATCAGTGGCTTCCCGCATGTCCTTGGTACAATCGACTGCACACATGTACGTCTTGTGCCACCTGCTGCAAATGAACACCTCTACCGCAACAGGAAGCACACACATTCCATCAACGTGCAGGCCATTGTGGATCAGCAGGGAATGATCACCAACATCGTGGCTAAATATCCTGGGAGTGTCCATGACTCCTTCATGTTCCGTCACTGCACCATCAATGAACACTTCCAGGATGGACGGTATGGCAATGGACTACTTGTTGGTAAGTACAAAAAACCTACTTATATACACACTGCACAACAACCCTCTAGGACACACAACACATACACCACAACAGCAACATGTGAACAGGAACACACTGAGGTCGTGACATCGCTAGCTATGTTTCTTAGGTCACCATTGAACCTGTCACACATCGGAAATTACTGTACAGCCTAATGTTAAGACGTCAAAGATCACAACGTGTGGAGTGGATTACCTAAATGTCACCTTGCAAAATGTAAGTGTCCCAATGACGTTTACATGAATCCATTGCATAAGTCTGAAGGTATGGGATGTCCAGGGTACATTGATATGAATGTGTTAACACCACTGTCAATTTTAACCTGTGTATGGAACTATCAACTCACCCCCAGTGAAGACACAGGGACACCTGTATCACAAGTCACAATGCTAGGGAGGGCATACTGTACTGTAAATCCCAAAACATACTGCTGACAAACGGTCAACAGACAAACACTCGTTCAGCCAAGGAAACAACACAATGCAGATGGTACATCCTACAAGCCTAGGGTGCTACATTATAACACAAAAGAGTCACAGACAACACAAGACAACTACTGCCATGCAAGGTCATTTCAAAAGGGCCAGCTACATCAACATGATCCCATTCATTTTCTCTTGCAGCTGATCAGGGGTATGGCATCCAGCCATGGATAATGACACCTATTGGCAACCCGAGTACTGCTGCAGAGCGTGCCTACAACAACGCACATAGGAGGACACGCAGCATAGTCGAGAGGACCTTCGGCATCCTCAAGTCAAGGTTCCAGTGCCTCGACATCACTGGTGGTAGCCTCCTATATTCCCCGGAGATGGTCTGTAAGATCATCCTAACATGTGCAATATTGCACAACATTTGCATCAAAAGGAACATTCCCCTCCTGGAACCAGAGCCGCACATGCCTGAAGAGGAGGAAGAAGAGGATGCTGGCCTGCAACATGAGGGGGAACTACAGAACACGGCCGCTGGTATTCGCAGGCGGCAACATCTCATCAACAATTTCTTTTAAATCTAATCACCATCACCACTTTAGTTAACTAATTTAAATAAACACCTATAATAATCACCATATCATGGTCTGGCTAATCATTTTTGCACACCTTCATCTCTACTTATCAGAATAAGAGTGTTGCCTCATGGAGCATTGCTGATATACTGATTAGGACACTGAAAATCCCAGCACTAATGTGATGCCTAACATACACTGGTCACATACACACACACTGTAAATGACATCTATCATGTACATTTCTCCTTTGAAGGCCAATAGCAGAGGACCACACCTATTTCACACATACATTTTGAAATCAAGGTCCAACGGAAAACAAGCCTCATACATGAGGCAGTCGATGTGCTTTTGCATCAGTAACAGGAATGTCTGACCAGACCCTTGACAGCAGTAAGTCCAACTGCATCCAATATTTGCAAGGACTATCTGTCACTAGAGTTCGATAGAAGCAGAACATAGACAGCACAAGTGCCACTCATATGAGCAGCATTGCACACATGACATTCCATGTACATGTCAGCCCATTCCCTAACTCCTGACACACCCATGCACGTGGTCACAACCCACCTGTCTGAAGAGGTCCCTGGAATACTAAGATATGTACCCTGATATTACCTCCTCTACACACACAGACTAACAATAGCAATCCAGTGTGCTCCACCCTTTCCTATGGTATGCCTTTGTCATAGAACATCTGACTGCATGGACGTCAGGTTAATTTATACACTGTCTTCTAGTTTCAAAGCCCTGTTAGCACCTGTAGATTGCTTCCCGTGTGAAAAAGTATGTTGGCCCTTAGTATGCAAATCTCACCTACAGGACTGGTGAGAAACAGATGCAGCCCACGCCTGTGATCACCCCCATGCACACCAACCATTTCAACAAGCACCGCCCCTGCTGATGCCTGGAACAGCATAGGAGTTGCCATTATGACAAATACACCGTTAAGCATTGATACTAATTAAGCCGTGTAACACAGCCCTTGGGTTCATTTGTCACCTTCAAAAACACAGGACATAAACAGTTTGACATGTCAACTGTCTAGTTCGTCCTCCAAACAGTCTGAGTCAGACCACTGATTATGTAACTTGTCAAATTGCTGGATCCTGAATCACCCTGCATTCTGTCAGCCTGACTGGCATCTGTCTGTGCATCACACTAAAGTATCCCTGTGTCTACATATGTACCACACTTGCGTTGGCAAACCTCTCATTCATCAGAGGGTATTGGGCATGGGCTTCTTCAATGCATACCCAAATACATTGTATAGCATCATCTGCTTTTTAACTGTACCATTTGAGTTACATCCTCTGTGAAAAGCAAAATTCATGGCTCATCCCTTGTCTGGGTCTCATTTATGCATGAATGACAAAGTGTGACAGTGTCCCAGGGCAGTATGCAGGGATTGGGTATGGGGCCTTCAGCAGAACCAGCAACTTCAGATAATGTCCATGAAAAATCCACACATGTCAGGACCCTGACAGTTCACACACAGAATCACAGTGCTCACAACATATTGATGGGCCATGTGTGGTTAATAGCTGCGAGAATAATCATCACAGAGGCTATGATGTTCCCAGATGCAGTGGGAATTGCAGAGGCTAACCTGTGTACAAATGTTGTAATGACACCTGCCGGAACATGACACCTGAGACATTATCTCACTCAGCACACTAAGGTTGCCCTGTTGACTGTCATTACACATTTTTAGTGACAGGTTGGGACCATCCCCATGTAGGTTCACATGTCCTCATCCACTTTACTCACATTGATCAACCAAGGATACTCAGTAGATACAGGAATAGCTGCTACTGACTCATGATGAGCCCTGGACCGAACTGCGACAAATTACACCCCAAACTATATACAGGATCATCATTGGACCACACACATGAACAAGACACCTATGTGCAATTGATCACTGGAAATATGTGCACACGTGCTGCCTTGTATGCTGGTCCACCACAGCCACTTGATAGTTGGGGCTCACTTCTATGGCCTCAACTGTGGTGTCATCATACATTTGAGATTCACCCTTGTCTGTCTGTGCAAACAACATGGTACCCACTTCCTCAATGCATGTGTATGACTCACTGTGGGATTCACCAACTAGTGCCTAGGAAGCTGTTACCAAAACTCTAGGACATAGGATGTTGAAAATGTGGACCATTGACATGAACAAGCGTCTGCCATCTATCTGGTGCATGCTTTGTCACATGTGGTGTCTACGTTACTCTAAATCTTGGAAGTCCACATTACGGATGTTGCTACATGTATGACTAACACATGCCCTCTCTCAGTTCCACAATGACTTGCATCTAAGGATTGGACACATGGACGTCACATTCCTACAAGCATATGTGCAATAATGCTTCATGTGATACACACACACTTGTTCAACAAATACATTAGTTGCCAAAGCACACACTTTGAGCCAAAGGCATTTAGGTATTGTACATATGTGTGTCACAATGCTATCCTCTCCTTATGCCAAACATGCCCAATTTGTGCAACACATATATGTTGGCCACACTTATGACCATCTATTGCGTCAGCCAACCATAAAAATACTGTGAAGGTAGTAGCGGATCATGGTCCGGTGCAGTCTGATGTCACACATGTGAACATGCACCATCAACACCATAGTGTGTTCATTCAGCCTATCTCTGATGTGTCCCAAATGTAACATAACATAAAAACTGAAAAAATGCCCAATACCAGTTAATGCACTGACATTTTGACGTTCCTAGCGTTCTGCGTCATTTTTTGGCCACCAATACAGTATTTGCGTCATTTTTTGGACGCACAGGAGTGAACATTAGGCCGCATCCAGATATTTGTACAGGCCATGTACTATTATTTGGATGCGGGCTAATTTTCACTCCTGTGCGTCAAAAAAATTGACGCAAATACAGTATTGTTGGACAAAAAATGGCGCATAACGCGAAAAAGGGTGGACATTTCATACAGGAAGTGATGTAATAGGATATCCTGTTTACAGATCATGTAGAGTAGGTGTACTTTCTCTTTCACTTTGCAGTCTATGATTCTTCTAGACTGTGTGGCTGTGTAGAGAGTGGTGTCCTGAGATTTTGTGCTTTTTTGTCCTGTGTGCTATCTGTATTGTCAATTTGTGAAATAAATATTGTTGGTGTATACTGTCCTACTGTGTTTTGTGTACATTTGTCCATTTACCTAGTGTTTTTGTTGTTTGTGGGAGTCTGTTGTGGGTAGTGGTAGTTTGGGGATAGTTGGGCTCTTTTAGTTGTTAAGTTTACTTTTCATCTTTATTTGTACCCCTACTTTCCCCCTTTTCCCCTTTCTATTTCTTTAACCCCTATTCCCTTTCACATTTCTACAATGTCTGGTAGGCCACGTCTTGGCAGGATGGGTGAAGAGGAGTTGGGGGGGTTCATATGGCTTGTGTGCCATTTCTTGCCACTCGTGATCGAGGCAAGGGGCAGGGTGATACAAGGGGTATCAAACAGAGGCGCGCAGAATCCGGTGGGGAAAGGTGCTGCATCACCTGCAGCGTGTGTATGCCAGCCAGAGGTTTGACCACCAGCTGAAGCACCGGTGGGCTGACCTCATCACCAGGGAGCAGGATCTCTTGGACCACCTGGGAATCGTGATTGGTGGCACTGTTGGTGAGTACTAATCATGTAAATGTGCATGATTAAATGCTCTGTAGTGACATAAGAGGATTTGTACTATGTCTGCCAGATAACTTGCTGACTGTGTGTAATGCTGGGGAAACATACAGGGATAATTGATGCACTACTGTAAGGATCACAATTGCTAGCTGTCAGGTAGCACGTGCTCAGCAAACTTACAGGATACTTTTCCGTGAAGTAAATTGGTGCGGCCTTTGTGTCAGACAACCAAACAAAATAGGAGCCAATCATGTCTATATAGGGCACTTTTGACAGAGAAGTAAAGATGTACCAACATATTGGCTAACTTTGTTGACGCAATAGCTAGACTGACTTTAGAATCACTACATGATGCAGAAAATGAGTGCTGCCTTCACGTCAATTGATAATAGCAAAGTGGCTCAGACATATGTCTCATGTGAGTCTGGTGAGTGTGGAAGGAAAGCGTTCACGGAACTACTATGAATGTTTGGGATTATTGTGTACCTTTATCTTTTTGGATATATGTCAGATCTGGATTTGGAAACATCGTGAAAAGGTGTAAGGTGCCCTCAGCTAACATCTTAGAATGTTTGTTGGAGTTAGTTGTGCCACATTCCAAATATGGATGGCAGTCCAAAGTATGCACATGGCTTCACATCTCCATGGTTGGTGCAAATCACCATAGCTGGGCCACATCAATTGAATCAAATGTAACAACAGGAGGGATTACAAAAGTCCCTGCCCTTCCCGCTGTACATTGTACCTATGTGTAATAAATGTGTCATGGCAACAAGGCATGTTTGACTGGTAATGCAGTCCTCGAGTAACCAGGCTTTGGATGTCTCTCTTGGATGCACATGATGAGACGATTACACTAATATTTTCTGGTCACCAATTACGGGGCATGTTTGCAACCACATGATAGTTAGGGCCAATGTATGTGTGCAGATATGTGTGTAACTGTTACAGGAGACCCATGCTATGTACAAGTTGGCTGTGATATATCAGATGCAGAATCATCATGTCTGAATGGCTGCCATTTCCTTATTCAGCCTACACATTGTATATGTTTATGAAATTGTTGCTCTGTGCACAGATTTTGAGCACATTTCTTCCTTCCATGCCTTACAGGTGGACCGGCACCCTACACTGTGGGAGAGGTGGCGACATTTGAGGACCCCGACCACTCCAGTAATTGTTGATATGTCTGTTATATGTTGTGTTTGCTGTTTATGGACTCGTGTGTGTTGAACGCATAGCAAGGTGTGATGCGTTGGGCAATCATTTCTCTTGTTCCATGAGTGGGATTTCACTTTCTCAAATGTTTTGAGTTGGCCAATGCGTATCCAATGGTATTATCTAGGGATTGTAGGTCATTCCTGTACGCCCCACTGTGAGTACTGTGGTTAGTCATGTGGATGACACTTGCATCAACAAGAGTCGCACTGGAAGTCAGCTCTGATTTAGTCAGCCTGTCAGACCCACATTCTCCAAGATTGGTACAGCAAATTGCTTTCCAATAGATTTCTGCTTCCCTATTTACCAACATACTTATGAAACTGTAGGTAGAACCTCCTAGCAGCATGTACTTCCACATGTAGTGCTACAAGTATGTGGAACTTGAGTGCAATGGCCTAGGTGTGCATGCAAATCATGATCATGAGTGTTCTTGCAACTCTGTGTCTGATGTAAGTCAGGCCTTACTGGAAGTATATGTTGTGTACCAAGTTCTGCATTTCCTGACATGTGTGGCCCTATGATTGGTCTAGGGTTTGCTGACTCCTAATTGTTGATAGACCTTACCTGTGGTGTGTGTGTGTACAGCCAAACACGTGTGGAGTTTTCTATACACTCCTCGGTGTACATGTTGTTGGAAATTGTTAGTTGTTTATCTACCCCCCACCCTCAAACACGGGCATGGGTTTGTGAATGGGGTACCTAGTACTGATGCTACCAGTATGTTACACATACATGTGAATAAATGACTGTTTGGTTGTAACCTAGTATACACACTCAGGTATGGCACTTGGTACTATACTGGTCAAGTCCAGTTACAACTTGCAGACCATGTGGCTTTAGTTTTGCAATCCGTACACTGACATTTGTAGCCCAGGTCTTGGCGGAGGACATGCAGCATGATTCTTAGCTGATAACTGGCAGAACTCAGATGGCAAGTCAAAGCCAGTTGTTACCCATCTTGTAGGTTATGGATGTGCTATGTGTGATGTGACCTTTGTAGGCTGGCCTGGCATGTACTTCCTCAGGGACATTCAATGATCTGTATTGTGATATGAGCGTTACAAGTAGAGTAGATGTATTGTCTGATTAACTTCTTGTGCCATTTCACACAATGCAGTTACTAATGTAGAATATTTGCATTTGTCTTCACAGCTGCAAACATGACTCCAGACCAGGTCCGTGAATTCCAGCGCCGGGCCATGAGATACCAGCACATCCTGCTGGTGGAGTCGGGGTTCAGGAGGATGGCCCGGCGATATCGCCACGAACGGGCCTCCAGGGCATGGAGAGCCTTCCCACAGGGTGGGCCTACTTTGCCCACCACAGCCACCACCAGCACAACCTCCACTTCAAGCCAGGTGGCCCCACCCACAGCTGGGACTGTTATCCCTACATCTGCTGGACTTCCAGGCCCCAGCATTGCTACAGGTGCAGGACAGCCCACTGGGCCTGGCTCCACACACACACAGACCTCCTCCACCGGTACCCAGACTGCTACAGCTCCATCTGTTGACCCTGCAGCCTTCCACAACATGGAACGGAAGATGGACCGTGTGCTGCGCTAGTTAAGGCACCTGAGCCGGGATGTGCGCCACATTAACCGGCGTGTTAAGTCAATCAAGAGGACCCTCCGCAGGGCCAACCTCTAGACTGTATTTGAAATGGAAATGATTCCCTCCCCTTCCTCCTCTTTCCTTGTTCTTATAGTTAGTGGGCTTAGGGGGCTTAGTGTTAGGTTAGTATAGGCTGTTACTTTAGTTAGTGTTAGTGGGTGGGGGGTCCTGATTCTTTCTATTTTTACTTATTAAGTGTGTGTGTGGGTGGGTGGGGGGCTATGTTGGGGTTCTTGTGTGTTTAAAAAACAAAATACCACAAAACAAAAAAATACAAAAAAATATATATTTGTTTAGGATAGTAAAGTATGTGTTTAGGTTAGTATGTGTTGTCCTCCATGTGTCCCGTCTCATAAGGGGGGTGGGGGGTGGATTTTTAGAACGTTTCGTTACATGTGATGAGTAAGTGTAGCTTAGGTTAGTTAGGGACAGTTGTGGGTAATGAGTAGTCAGGGTAGATTAGGGTAGGTAAGATTTTTCCCTCAGTTTCCTCTTCTGTGATTACCATTTAATAAATATTTGGTTAACCCTTAACAGTATGTGTAAAATGGTACTTGATCCTGGGTTTGGAATCAGTGTACATGAATTTTGTACTATTACATTTGTGTCCTATGCTACAAACAAATCCCAACTGAGCTGTACGATTGGCAGCTAGCCCAGAGCTACCTTGCAAAGTGCCCACCCTTCGTTGCAACCACCAATCACAGTTAATATGGATGACAATGTGTTTCTGTTGATAAGTGTGTTTTCAAAGTCACAAACAGTGCTTCCAGACTTGGTATTGGGGAAACAGTTTTAGGTCTGACCTCAGTGTGATGATCAAGGACACCCTTATAAGATGAGTTCTCATTGGCACTCTTGTATTCTTGTCTTCATGACTCTCATACGTCATTTGTGACACAGTTCAGCAGGATTACCTATTTGTATGTAAACTCAGACACCTTCATTTATGCAGTTTTTGTAGTGTTTGCTTAGATTAGTGTGCACTGTTATATGTGTTATTATTGCATGGTGACAACATTTTGCGTCCACTATTTGATGACTTAGATATCCCTTGAGGAAGCATTCTTCTGTCCAACACAGCATGATGGTGTATGGTTTCTCACTTCATCAGATCTTACCCTCAGGAAGGGCAGAGTATGATGCAATCATGGACACTGTGCTGATTTATCTGACTACATAATATCAGGACAGTTGTATTGACAAGCTACGTAATTTGACAGTAGGCACATTTCAGTTATCTACTGAACAGTTGATATGTCACATTACCCAGAGACAGATTTGTTGTGTAAGTGCTATTTATTGAAAAGTGCTGTAGTGCTATCTGTACATTGTCCATGATTGTGAGTCCATTATATTGTGATCCTACACAAGGGTTTACCAAAATGCTTTTGACATGCTGGGGTTGATGTTTCAGACAGTGCAGAGGGACAGTATTTGCCAATGAGTAGGAGAGAGACAATCACTGGGCTGGGTGACAAGATATACAGTGGTTTGCAGAACAGTGCTTGAGTACAGTTGTTGCAAGACTGGCAAGTTACAAAGCGCAGGACCTTGGTAATAGTTGGCCATGTGGCAGGGACTAGTGCTTCCGGGTACTTTTCCTTGTGAATGTGATCTGTTCCATGTCTTCTTCTTCTGATGTGTGTGTTGCCTCCTCTGTCCTTGTTGGTGGTGGTTGTGAAGGGGCAACACACACATCAATGTTAGAAGACGTGGAGTCAGACATCCCGGTCGCTGCCCCCCTTGAAGGTCTTAAGGGCAGTACTGCAGCAAGGAGGATCTGCTGGTTCTTGAGAATAGTAGCCACATCACAATGGTAGGCAGCCTGGTCGGCCCTGAGGGGTTCAATGTTGCATTTGTGCACGCGTTGACAGGATTGCTGTTGTAGGTGTTGGGTCAACTGTATTACAGCTGTGCTGATTTCCTTCTGGGTTTTTTGCAGTTCCTGCAAGATAGATGTTAGGGCTTGCATAGCTGCTGCTTGATCTGCAGATGACATAATGCACAAATGCACCCCCTCTAGGCTGGCTGCCATAGTTTGCATCCCCACCCGCACCTCCTTGGCCAGCTCCCGCTGTACTCCAACTACAGTTCTCTCAAAGCTGGTGCCAGTGTCATCTGAGTCCTCAGCTGTATTGGAGCTGGCAGGTCTTACAATTGGGGTGGTGGGTGGATCCTCTGCGATGGCTGCTTGTTCTGTGCTCCTCCTTGTGACTGAAGGTGGGATCCTTACCATTCCTGGCTTGTGGAGTGGGATCCTTCACTGTCTTGCCTCCAGGACTAGGAGGTGGCTCCACTGTCCCCATGGACTGTTTGGCTGAGGTGCTGGGCTAGGTCATTGGGACCCTGTTCTTACGAGCAGGAAGGGGGGAGGGGGAGGGAAGAGGTCAAGTTGGACAACAAAAAGCTTCTTAGGGACGGTGGGGTGGGAAGAGGGGGGAGGGATGGCAGTGGAGGCTGAGGGAGTGGTTGTTGGAGGTGTATGTCTGCTGGACTTGGGTACAGGTGTATGGGCAGTGTGCGTGTGTGAGGTGGATGGCTGCTAGGTGTCTGAGTGCTTGTGTTTGTGTCTTTTAGGAGGGGGGACAGACAGGGTGGGAGAGGACATGGGGGACGCATGGATGGATGTTGTGGAGGTGTCTGCTAGTGAGGTGTGTGTGTTGCTTGGTGTGGTGATGCTGGTGGTGGATGTTGATGCAGTGCATGCAGGTGTGAGTGTGGATGTGACTGTGAGGGAGGTGGAGGCGGAGGAGGAGGGGGAGACTGTGGAGGCAGTTGATGTGGTTGTGTATGCAACTGTCTGGTGTTTGCGTGAGTGCTTTGGTGCCTGTGTTTGACTGTGCCACTCTTGTGCGATGTCTTGTGTGCATGCTCATCTGTATGTGTGCATTGGATGGGTTGGGGTTCAGGAGACTGGGACTTGGAAGTGGTAGTTGAAGGGGGAACGGTATGAACAGGGACAAGGGCTGCCATCAGAGAAGAGGCCAGAGCCTGAATCGATCTCTGTTGGGCCGCCAATTCACTGTGGATGCCCTGCAGGAATGCATTGCATTGCTACATCTGGGATGCCAGCCCCTGTATGGCATTCACAATGGTTGACTGCCCTACGGAGATGGATCTCAGGAAGTCAATAGCCTCCTCACTCAGGGCAGCATCGCTCACTGGGGCAGGGCCTGAGGTGCCTGGGGCGAAGGTGTTGCCCACCCTCCTGGGTGAGCGGGCACAGGAAACTCTCTGAGGGGCTACTGGGAGGGCGGTGCTGGTACGTGGGATGGCGGCTGTTCCTGCAGCTGGGGAGGTCACAGAGGTGTCCGCCACCATCAGGAAGCTTCCATCAGAGGAGGTATCTGAGTCTGTTTTGCCACCTCCTGTCTCCGCCGTGGTGCTCCCCTCACCCTCCATCCCACTTGTTACCTCGGCACCGGTTGACTCTGCCTCCTGGTCCTGTGGAATGCAGTTCCCTCTGTCGCCAGTGTCTCTGTTCCTCCGCCAGATGATGCTAATGCACACATGGACAGGATGACAGAAGAAAAAATGGGGAGAGAGAGAAAGGGAGCACTAGGTCAATTACTGCACCAACACCACAGAAGGCATACACAGTATTGTCACACACAGGGATCAGGATTGAGCACTATACATTGCACCGCCAAACAATTGGCTAGATGCCACAGCAAGATAAGGGCTAACCACTGCCAACTGCACCCCTCCTGGGACCCTCTAAGCCCTGTCTGACATGGAATTCAACCTGGCTAGGTTACCTTGAGTTCCCTTTCAACCATTACCCTTGAGCTGGATCACGCTGTAATGTCTGGCCTGGCATTAAGGGGCACCCACTAACTGACATCCACCACCCGGATCCCATTCCACCTACCAATTATTGTTGTAACGGCCACTATACTCACCCCTTGGTGGCTTCTGTGATGCCCTCAAGCGCCCATCCAGCTCTGGGCAGGCCACCGCCAGTATGAGGGCCATCAGGGGGGCACCTGGCCCTCATTGAGAGGCCATCCCCAGCTGGGCCTCGTGGTCTTCCATGCCCAGAGCCTCAGGTCCTCCCACCGTTTCCGACAGTGGGTGCTCCGCCTGCCATAGACCCCCAGGGTCTGCACGTCCTTGGCGATGGCACGCCATAATCCCTTCTTTTGATTGGCGCTGACCTGCAGAGGCGATACAGATGGGAGAACACCATTACAGATACAATCCAACCTGTCACACATATGGCCCAACAATCCTGTTTCCATCACCATTAGCACACACATCGCCCGGCACCCACCATGTACACCACCACAAGACATTCCCCCTAATGACACGATGCATGCACACACATCTCCATGCATCCTTCCCACATGCAACGTGCCCAAGGTTATTCACCTCTTGGTCTGGAGGCCCATACAGCAGTCCGTACTGGGGTAGGACCCCATCCACCAATTGCTCCAACTCCTCTGCAGTGAAGGCATGGGCCCTTTTCCCAGTCACACAGGCCATGGTAGGTTCCAGACACAGGTCACAGCAGCTAACGCAGTGTAGGTGTTCTCCTGTTGAAGGTCAGTAAATAAGTGAGGATTCAGATAGAAAATGGCCATTACATCCGCGGTGGTGTATACTGTCACTGCCAGTGCTGATCCCCATTGGTCACTGTACTCCATAGATCCCCATATTATCCGATGAGGAATTGCACAGTGGTGCAAGACCGCCTTCTGCCACGACGCCAAACGTCGGTGGAGTTACCTCACTTCCACCTGTCACTACATACAGGACAGGCGGTCGCCATTTCATGGTGGTGGACAATGATCAGATTAACCTTAACTGCGTCATTGCCTAGATTTGCACATACCTTGCCATTCGCACTGTCCCATCACATAAATGCACTATGTACACTGAGGTGGTGGTTCCATTGTTTAAATTGTGACAACCTACTCACTCTTGTGTCCCTTAGATACCTACCGCAGCAGGTGAATAGGAGGAGAAGACAAAGCCCTGTGTAAAGCCCCCTTGTGGACATGGCTACACTAGAGGACAGGCACAGTGTACTGACTTATAGACTGGACAGGGCCACAATCACAGAGCTGTGTGCCCAATTGGAGCCTGACCTGATATCAGCTAACCGTCATCCCATTGGGATCCCCCTCTTGTGCAAGTGCCATCAGTGCTCCATTTCCTGGCAACTGGTTCTTTCCAAGTGACAGTGGGCTTGGAAGCAGGAATGTCACAGCCAGTGTTCTCAGTCGTGCTGGCAAGGGTTTTGTCTGCCTTGGTAAAACACATGTGCAGCTACATTGCTTTCCCTCAGGTGGAAGGTTTTGCCACTGTGAAGGTAGGATTCTATGCAATGGGGCATATCCCCAATATTATTGGGGCGATTGACGGTACACATATTGCGTTTGTCCCCCCCCCGCCAGAATGAACAGGTGTTCAGGAATTGGAAGATTTTCCACTCACTGAATGTGCAAATGGTGAGCCTGGCGGACCAGTACATCTCCCATGCCACTGCCTAGTATCCTGGGTCGGTGCATGACGCCTTTGTCCTGAGGAATAGGAGAATCCCAAATGTGATGGCCCAACTACAGAGGCACAGGGTGTGACTAACATGTGAGCCAGTGCCCCCACCCACTGTATGTCAGTGTATGCCTTCTGGTGTTATCCACACAGCATAGTGTA
Source organism: Pleurodeles waltl (assembly GCF_031143425.1). Lineage (NCBI taxonomy): Eukaryota > Metazoa > Chordata > Amphibia > Caudata > Salamandridae > Pleurodeles > Pleurodeles waltl. The sequence continues at coordinate 619,041,051 of NC_090449.1, read as the reverse complement.
AGACTAAATGTTGCCCCTCAATACTTGCTGGTGCCTCTGGCTACCCAAACCTATTGTGGTTCATGACCCCTGTGAGGAATGCCAGGACAGGGGCTGAGGACCGTTGTAATGAGGCACATGGGCAAACCAGAAGAATAATCGAGAGGAAGGTGCCTCCATCTGAAACGTGAATCCCTGTGCTACTCACCCGGAAAGGTCTGCAAGAATGTAGTGGCATGCTGGATGTTGCACAACCTGGCCCTCAGATGACAGGTGCCTTTTCTGCAGGAGAAGGAAACTGGAGATGTCCCAGTGGCAGCAGTGGACCCTGAGGACAGTGAGGAGGAGGAGGGAGAGGATAAGGATGTGGACAACAGAACATAAATTATACGTCAATACTTCCAATGTCACACAGGTGAGACAGTGGAACTGATCATTGCTCTGACTATTGATTTCATCTGTGTGACTGTAGCATGATGGCATTCACTTCCTTTGAATCTCATCTTGCTGCCACCTAGGGCTTCTCATTTTCCAGATGTTGGTGATATGACAACAAGGTCCTGATGTGATCACTACAGACAGTTACAGGTCATTAATTGTATGCTATCCCAGTGTTCAGATCATTTGCACTAGATATGACTGTTCCCATAAATGCACATTTTCAACACATAAAACAGTGTCACTCAAATTGTGTTCAAGGGTGTTTATTGTAGTGCAAATAATTGACGGAAAAGTGCAATGGAATGGAGTGATGATGGAGGAAGGTCCAGGGTATTGTTCCAGTCTGCTTGTAGCACAGGTTCAGTATCCAAGGGGCCATAGGAAGGGGAGCAAAGGCAGTTCATATTGGACAAGGTGACAGAGTGGGACACAAGGGGGACAATCAGGAGAGTCTCATTTCCTGGCAGTGGTCTTGGTTTCGGCAAGTGTCTCTGGCTTCTGTCTGGGTCGCAGGAGCAGGGGTGCTGGTTGCCTGTGAGTTGTGTGGCGGGGCCTCCTGTCCACTAGCTGCAGCAGAAGTGGTGGGCTGTCAATAGACTGGCTAGTGGTAGGGGCCCGCTGCTGTGCTGTCTATTCCCTCATGATGTTGGCCATGTCTGCCAGCACCCCTGCTAAGGAGATCATGGTGGTGTTGAGAGCCTGCAAGTCCTCCCTGATCTCCTGATGGTGTTCCTCCTGCAGCTGCATGTTCTCCTGCATGTTGTTCAGGATCTGGCCCATCGTGTCCTGGGATTATTGGTAAGCCACCAGGACATTAGTGAGTGCCTCCTGGAGAGTCGGTTCCCTGTGCCTGTCCCCCCGGCACACAGCGGTCTTCCCAGTGTCCCTGTTGCTCTCTGCCCCTGTCCCCTGAACGGTGTGCCCACTGGCACTGACTCCAGATCCCTGATTGTCTTGGGGGCGAGATGTGGTCTGGGTTCCCTGTACAGGTGGGCACACTGCTGATTGACATGTCCTGGGGACAGAGGTGTGGGGACACTGGGTGGGTGCTGTGGTGTTGGATACAGATCGGGGAGGCTCTGTGGTGGACTGTGAGTGGGCTGGGGTGACCGTCTGTCCAGTGGTCCCTGATGGGCCAGGTAGTTGATCCAGATCCAGAAGTCCAAGATTACTGTAATCACTGGGGGCATCTTTGTTTGGGGGACTGGATATTCGTGGCACCTCCTCTCCACTGAGATTGGCTGGGCCACCTGTGGGGATGTGAGTGATGCATTATGCTTCATGCCTGTGACATATTGTACATCCCTAGCTTCCCCTCTATCATTGCTGTTGCCCTGCTACCTTTGAATGTGTATGGTGATGTATTGTGGGATTGTTAGTTCCCCTATGTTGTGCATGCTTTGGTGATAGGTGTCCATGCAAGGCTGGGAGGGCTGTCCATGCACTGGTATGGCATGCAGGGCTTGGCATTGGAGTTAGTCATCTGCATTGGTGCAGTGGGTAGGATGGATTATGGTGATGTGAGAGGGTGAGGGGTGAGATGGCATGCAGGTATGGGGGATAAGTGGTAAATGTTGACTTACCAGTGTCCAGTCCTCTGGCTACTCCAGTGAGTGCTTCTGGATGCAGTATTGCCAAGACTTGCTCCTCCCATGCTGTGAGCTGTAGGGGAGGAGGTGAGGGTCCACCACCAGTCCTCTGTATGAAGAGCTGGTGCCTTGCTGCCATGGAACGTACCTTCTCCTGTAGGTCATTCCACCTCTTCCTGATGTCGTCCCTTGTTCTTTGATGCTGTCACACAGCGTTCACCCTGTCCATGATTCTCCACCTTAGCTCAATTTTCCTTGCAATGGATATCTGCTGGACCTGTGCTCCAAAGAGCTGTGGCTCTTCCCTGACTACTTCCTCCACCTTGACCCACAACTCCTTATCTGTGAAACGGGGGTGCCTTTGTGGGGCCATGGGTGTTGTGTGTGTAAGTGTGGGTGTTGGGTACTGTGGTTGGGTATGCGTAGTGGCGTGCATGAGGGATGTATGGGTGTGGGTGTGTAGTAGTCGCAATGGTCTTGAAGTCTGTCTAGCGGCAATAATTTGTATTTGTAAGGGGTTGTGGGTAATGTGGGTGTGTGTTTTACAGTGGTGTGGGTGGGTGGGTTTGGTGTGTGTATGGGTGTCAGGTGAGTATTTCTTTAATTGGCCAATGTTGTGTAGTTTAGTATTTCAGTGTCCATTCTGAGCGCAGCAGTTTGTACCGCCAATGGTTTACTGCATTGAATGTCCGGCGTGATGATTCATGGGTCAGAATGTGGTGGGCATTGTTTTGTTGGCGTAACGGTATGGGTGTTGATACCGATAGTTTACCACTGACCCTTGGGCTGGTGGATTTGTGTGTGTGGCTGGGTTCTGTCGGTTTGGTGTGTGTGTGTCATAATATGGCGGACGGATATCTTCCACAGTGGCGGTATGTTGGAGGCTGTCATCGTGGAGGTAAGCGGGATTTACAGCCAATGTCATAATAAGGGCCGTAGTGTCGTCTGCGATAGATATCATTCAGACAGACATGTCCCTTTTATATCATGGACAAAGTCAGCTGCATTCCATCATACAGTTAGGTTGGGGGTAACAGACTTTGAAAAATGGCAGAATTCGATGGAAGTACATTAACGGTAGTGAATTGTTCACAGCCTTTAATTGATCCAGGGAACAACAGACAATGGCTAAAGGGGAAGCAAGTTTCACCATGCTTCAAATAGAGAAGTTAGAACGGTTGCCTTTCACAGTTGCAGAAAGTCCTGTATGGCTCCTACATGGCATCATTAATCTGCCCATTTCCACATTTCATTTTTCAAAATGCCTATAGCATCTTGCTGTGGGCAGGTATGAGCGACTAGGAGATAGCTATGTTAAAGGAGAGTGAGAGTTGCCCTTTGAATACAAATGTCTGAACGGCGAAACAGAGGTCTTTCTCAGCGGAAGCGGATGCAAGACTACTGTTAGTCATTCAATGATCTACAAGCAGGTGTCCCTTTATGGCCTTTGCAATCCGGGGTTGCGAATTTGGCCTGTTTTTTGAAGGGTACTCCCATCCCTTTGATTCGACCAGCATTTCATGTACTTTTGAATGGAAGTTGTGTTTGGCTGAGCGACCAAAGCTGTTGCAGTATGCGACAATTAATTGCCTACGCAATTTCAGTCTCTAAGGTAGTTACGTGTTGTGGACAAGTTTTATTTCCCCCCACACAAGAGATAAAGTATCAGAAATGCGGCCTCACGTTGATACTGTTAATGTAAATTATGACAAGCTGAGCAGACTAAAGGTACTACTGTTCCAACAACAAGTTGCGTTGACATCAGCTAGAGAGACGTATGCTCACCAGATTGCAAGATCATCAGCCGAGATACAATCCCTATTAAATACCAACTTCCCCAAGCACTTTGGAGAGCTGGTATCCAGAATTTTCAATACCTCGAGCACTACTGGGATTGTCCACTTCTATAAGGCTGTTGGGACTGGATTTGTGTCCATCTTCCAGACTGTCTTCGGATTCATTCCATCGGCCATCCTTTCACTCTTTTCCAGTGTGTTTGGTGGCTTTAATATAATTTTGGCATTGATTGGCCGAATACTGTTGCTATTTCTTATGATTTGCAGTGGTTGTGTTTCTCCAGCTACTCAAAGCAATGGAGCCACTGCCACCAGCTCAACTGTGCTGTAAATGCATGGGTCAGGTCTTTAATGCTTTGTTGCTGGAAGAATTGGAGCGTGATTGGTCATTGCTATTCCAACCACTCTTATGGTGTGTGCAGCCAGTCTTTCACTGCGTATGGTGCCTCTTCAATCACTTCCCTACAGTGTATCTTGCTGTTACGCCAGTGCCTCATGTGAACCAAGCACTGCTGATGTCCCTCATGAGGGTTCATTCACGGTTGTGCCCTTGAAACTAAGGTTGATTTGCAAGGCCACTTATGAGCCCCTTGGTGAAAGATCTGCCTTTTTTTGGCACTGTGGAGAGTGTCACTCCTGCAGGTGGACCTGCAGAAGAGACTAACAAGCACAACTGCTCTGTGGATCTGTCTGCCTATCCTGTGATTGATCTAACATCTGACGATGTGGCCTCTTTCCTGAGGTCCTTTCCATTAGATGGCTTCAAAGATGCTCTTCAAGATCATGACTGTTGTTAGAAAAATTTGATGAACGGCTTACTATACCAAATTCAAAGTTTGCATTTCTTGCCTTTACTTTGGCCTGCTGTTCATGTCATGATCGACCTTATATCTCTTTGTATGTTTTTAGCTATTGATTTTTAACGTTTTTAAATGTGATTTTGTAGCTAGTTTTTATGCTTTTAGCTTTTAGTTAAGAGCATTTTTTAGCATTGGTTCATTCACCTTCGGTGGTGTCAATTTCTGGTGTCATACTTTTTACAGCAATGGAGAGGGTGTAGTGAATTCTAGTTTGTTTTAATGGGATACAGGAGTTAGCTTAGCCTTTGGCTTGCAGATTCATGCACCCGTCACCTAGTGATTTTTACCCTACTTAGCTAGCTCTGTTTTAGCGCATTTATTTAGTTACATCTTTTAAGATGGCTGCCTTGTTTTAGTTAAGGCCTATGTTTTAGTTTTCCGTTATCAGTGCCACCGCGCTAAGGCGTCAATATCAAGCGACAAAGATAAACAAACTGTAGGAGTCCACATTAGGTACTTTCCATCTTCACGCTTTCGAGGGAATTGTTTATATAAATTACTGTCCCAAGCATGTCTTGTTATCTATTGGTTGGGAAAAGACCTACGTCAGGGCTCAAAGCAGTTCTATATAAATACTCCACACTTAAACAGATAGTCAGAGGGATTCTGACCAGATGCCATCGCTGCTATCAATACTGCATGTCGCATTGACGCTGACCCAGTCTTCGTGTCCCTATGGAGTCTGAGCCGGAGACCTCATTCCAAAGTAACGAGAGTTGGGGCTCTTCTCATGGACATGGCATTGGCAGATTAGGTTTAACATACCTAGCTCTCTTTTAGGTTAGAGGTTAGGCTCATTATGTTAGGGTATTAGGACATATCTCATACTTTATGTCATTACATGTTATTGCAAGATGGTGGGGTCTTTGTATTAATGACTCTGGTCTTTACCATTCTGTTTCTTGCACTGTTCATTATCCTAATTATTGCAGACCATACAACTTATCGCAGATTGCAGTTTTGCTAAATAAAACCTATTGAAACTTTACTGCTTCTTCTTCACTGCCTTTGTTTGATTGAGACATGGTGTTTATGTGAAAAAGGGGTAATCTCTGTTTAACCACGACACTCCCTGAGATGTTACACTCTTGAGTCCATGCATAAAGGCTGCACAAATCACCTTTTACTGTTTGGGTTTTTGGTGAGGTGCTGCTTGTGAGCTGGGAGGGTTGGAACGACAGTTGAGACTTGTTGTAGGACTGGCATAGTCTCCTACAAACATAAGTACTGTCATCCTTAAACCATCAGTCGTGCCTAGAGCAAGAGTCAAACCACGACACTCTCAGACACTCATGCACAACCTCACAGGCCCTTTCAGACACCGATGTACCTATTCACAGATCCACCCAGACGCTCATGGTCCCACTCATGGACCTACTCAAACACTCATACACCCTCTCACAGACCCACTCAGACACTCACACACCCACTCAGAGACCCCCTCAGCAACTCATGTACCCACTCACAGACTGACTCAGGCACACACACCCACTCACAGACTCACTCAGTGACTCACGCACCCACTCACAGACCCACACAGACACTCATACACCTCTAACAGACCCGCTCAGTGACTCATGCACCCACTCATAGACCCACTCAGTGACTCACACACCCACTCACAGACCCACTCAGACTCTCACACACTGACTCACAGACTCACTCAGACTCTCACAACCCACTCACAGATCCACACAGACACTCACACGCCTACTCAGAGAGATACTCTCACACTGAGACACTCTCTCACACCCAGACACTCTCACACCCACTTTCACACCCACATAGACACTCTAACACCCACTTTCACACCCAGACACTCTCACACCTAGTCTCACACCGAGAGACATCCCTCGCACCTATTCTCACATCCAGAGAGACAGACCCTGCGGCTAACTCCCAGTGCGGAATAGGCTGGTTATAGGAGGTTGGTTATAATGGGGTTGGTTATGGGGGATTGCTTATAGGGGGTTGGATGCAGAGCCTGGCCACAGGCCAGGACCTGTGGTCACCCCCCCTCACATATGGCTGAAGGCCATGCACAGGGTTGGTGGTGTAAAGGGCTTTGTGAGGGAGGCAGGCCGCTTTGAAGCAACAGTGGGCTTTGATCGGTATCCAGTTAAGGTTTTTCAAGGATGGTGAGATGATTGTGACTTTTTACTCCAGAGACCATCCTTGCTGGTGCATTTAGTGTGGCTCCTAAAGGGGCCATGTCTAATTTCACGGTGCCAATGAGGGTGCTATTTCCGTAGTCTAATCTAGGTAGTACCATTGCTTGCGTGGTAGTTTTTAAATCATTCAGGAGGAGGAAGGGATTGATTTTGTGTGGGAGCATTAGGTTGAAAAATGCACTCTTCACTGAATTCCTTATGTCTAAGCTCATTTTCAGCCTAGGGTCCAAGATGATCCCCTGGGATTTGACAAATGGATTCAGCCAATGTCAATTTGCACTTAGGAGCATCAATAGTATTTATCCACTCTTGGTCCTGGGAGGTCTGGCCATTATTGGATAGCAGCAGGATTTCAATCTCATCTTGGTTGAGTTTCGGGTGGTTATGTGAGAGCCAGTTTTGGACTTTTGCATGAGTGGTGTTTAACCATCATGAGTCCTCTAGTGTGGAAAAGCTGGGTGTCGTCCGCATCGAGGTGGTGTAGGATGTTTGCTTGTTTGAGTAGGGTAAGAGGGCTTCCATGTATATAATGAAGAGTGTTGATGAGACGACTGAGCCTTTTTGAGGTCACAATATTTATTTTTATTTATTGTGAGCAGTTTTGCAGATATGAGGAGAATCATTTCAGAATCAGGCCATCAGCTCTGATCTTTTTTGTAGGAATTCTAGCAGCAGCTTGTGATCAACCTTGTCAAAGGCCACGGATAGGTAAAGGAGGATGAGTAGACAGCATCTATCGGTATCCAGCGATTTGTGTATGTCACCTGCTCTATCCAGTGAATCTGTTTCTATGCTACATCCTTTCCTAAAACCCGATTGGAGTGAGTCAAGATGATTGTTGGAGTCAATGTGGTTTTTGCCAGGAAAGGGAGTTTGGAGACAGGCCTAAAATTGCTGAGGCAATTAGAGTTAGCACCTGGTGACTTTAAGAAACGGGTGACTGGATTAGTTTGAGGCAGTCGGACATCAACCCATTGCTCAGGGAGCTATTTATAATTTTAGTCAGGAGAGGAGTTAGGGCGTGGTTGAGATTCTTTGCCATGGAGGCCTGGAGAGGGTCTGCTAGGTAAGAAGAGAGCTTGGAATTTACAATCATATCTGAGAAGTCCTCCTCTGTGAGCGAGTTGAATGTCCTCCAACTTCAGTGATTTGAGAGGTCTCCAAGGATTAAATTGTAACCTGAGCGCTCAGGGCTAGTGGCTTCCTCTTGGTAATTCAAAGGGAGAGAATTTGTGTTGATTTCCTCCATTCTTAGGGGATGGTTTGTGGTGGATCATAGAGTGTGTTACTTTTAGGAGAGTTTGATCTTCATGACTTTATCAAGAAGAAATTAATGATTTTTTCACTGTTTTTTTTGGAGACATGAGGAATTTTTTTTGTTTGTTTAGACGTTTGTTGTTTAATGACATTGAAAAGTTTTTTGGGTTGGAATTTTGCTTAGTCTAGTATTTTGCAGATGAATGTGGCTTTTTCTTTCACAATGTAGTTATTGTATTTTCTCTGTTTCACTCCAGCTGTTGAGGGTGGGTAGTGGGTGGTTTTGTTCTCCACAGTCTTTCTGCAGCTCCCAGTAGTCTTCTTTCTGCTTTGAGATCTTTGTTGACCCAGGATCATGAGAGAGTGTCTCTAACATTTTTTTTGTTTCAGTAGGGCTAGTTCATGTATTGTGGATGACATAGTTGAGTTATGGATCACACCACATTCCTTCTACATGTGTTTCAAATATGCAGACACAAAGTTTAAACCGCTGTCTGATACCACCTCCTTAGGAAACCCTACCCTGGTGAAAATACCCAGGAGGGCTTCTGCGACTGCAGGAGCAGTAATGGTTCTAAGTGTATAGCCTCCGCATGTCAAGTGGCATGATCCACATTCACTAGTAAGTATCTGTGTCTTAAAGCTGTTTGAGGGTTAAGGGGGGCAACAATGTCGACCCCTACCCTTTCTAACATTGCTTTGCCACTCTCTTAACATGTAATGCAGGCCTCGCAAAAGTCCTTAACTTTTTGGGACATTCCAGGCCACTAAAAGTGGTTAACTAACCTACTCTAAGTTTTATTTTAGCCCAGATGCCCAGCTAGGGGAATGTCGTGGGCTAGAGTGAGGAGAAATAGTCTGATCTGCTGGGGTACTACCACTCTCCTGTTTGCACCAGGTTTGAGGTCTCTGGCCTCAGTGTACCGGACCCTGTGGGTACCACGGACATTTCCTAGCTCTTCCTGTGCAGCTTGCTGCCTCTGGCCTTCATGAGTGGTACACATCCTCTGGCCCTGACACAAGTCTCCCCTGGAGGGTTCCTTTGGGCCCAAGAGCTCTGGGTGGTAAGGCCCAAGCTCTGCAGGCACAGTTCCCTTCAAGAAGTGAGTGAGTCCTCTTACTGAGAAGAGGGGTCCTGATCTAGGATCTGTTGTGAATGTGGTTCCCCAGTCTTCTTGCCTTTTCTCTTGGGAAACTGGTCCACTATTTCAGGATCCATCTCTCCTTTTTCCTTCTGAGGTTTACTGATAATCGTAGACTAGACACACGCCCAATTTGGGATCCCAGGCATTGCTGCATAGGTCTTCAGTTCTACTTCAGCCCAGGGGGGATACTCCAGATCATTTCCAAGCAGGCAATCTACTGGGATGGATGAGAACACAACCACTTCTTTTCACCCTACTACTCGCCCCCAATCAAGGGTTACCATAGCCATGGAATAGAACTTTGCCCATTTTCAGCATTGGTGACATGGTGAGATTTCCCTACTAGTAACTGATTTGAGTGGACCATGTGCTGAGTTACCATGGTAACACTAGCCCCTGTGTCCCTCAGTGCTTCCACTTTCTCCCCATTAATCAAACGGTGCTGCCTGTATTTTTGCATATTACTTGGCCAGGCATCACAGGATAATTCTACCCCGCCCTCAGTGACTGACGTTGCCTCTGTGAGCTCACTGACATGGTCAGGCCACACCTCTGATCCCATCTGGAAACTGACAACTGCATTTACTGCAGATTGACTAGAGGCATTATTTTTGTTTCTACAGCTAGAGTCTCTAGTTTGATGCTATTTAGTTTTGCAGTCATGGAACCAAGCCTTGCTGGGATCAAAGTGTTTTCCTTTGTACCCACCCCTAGACTGTGTGGAGTCTCTGGACCCACCCTCCTGTGCAGATTTTTGGGGCCTTGAGAAGACTCTTTGTTAGTTTTGTTTTGGCTCCCATCTTTCCCTTGGGGGGCTTCCTGTGTTCTTTCTTTTGTCTCCCACACCAGTGGTAGTCTTGGTTACCCTTGTTTTGACCCAATGGTCTGCCTTCCTCCCCAATTCTTGAGGAGAAAGTGGACCCAGGTCTACCAGATGTTGATGTAGCCAATCAGTGACACAGTAACTTAGCAAATTATCTTTCATGAACAGGTTGTACAGCCCACCATAATCTTGTACCTTATTCCCAGCCAACCAACCACCCAGCAGTTTTACTGAATAGTCCACAAAATCTACCCAAGTTTGTCTCTGGGTTTTTTGAGCCTCCCTGAACTTTATACAGTACTCTTCAGTTGTAAATCCAAAGCCCTCAATCAGGGTATGCTTCATGAGGTTATAGGATTTAGAATCCTCCTTCAGTGTCAGGAACCTACACCTGCACTTTCTTTAGAAAAACTCCCACAACAGTGTGCCCCAATGCTTTTGCTCAATTTCCCACCCAACACAGGCTCTTTCAAAGGCAGAAAACCATTTGACTATATCATCCCTTTCAGTGAAGGAGGGACAACTCCTTTTGGGAGTTTGATATTAAAGGATGTCTCACTCAATACTTGTATTCTTTCTCCAGAGATGGGTCCTAGGCCCAACTCTTTTCTCTGTTTCTCTATTTACAAAAGCTGGCTCTCTAAGTCCAGTCTCTTGGTCAGCCTGGCAATGTCCAGGACTGCTTCTATGGATGCCCTAGTGCTTCTGGTAGAGGAGCCACCCTCATCCCCTTTGTCCACAGGGTCTTCTTCATCCACCACAGATGCCTCATCATCTATCTCATCTGGGGGATAATCTCTTTCGTGCAGGGCCACCAGAAACCTGGGCCATCAGAAACCTAAGTTTCTCTGGACTGAGGCTTTTTCCAGGACAAATTTGGTACAGTTTGCAAAGTCTCCTTGGTTGGTGATAGCTATATGACTCATAAGGTTCCAGGTCGAGCTCCTGGTTCTTGGTCTCTGCATCTGTCTTTTTGTTTTTACTAAAGTTGGGATCTTTTTAAGAACTTGAAATCCCCTTTTTGGATAGGCTAACTAAAGTAAGGAATTTAAAAAGTGTTTGCTAAAGTTGTAGGGACCTAGCAAGGGCCCTAACAATTATTTTATACATTTTCAAAAAAATGTTTAGTCAATTGAAATCAAAAACTATTAAGCTAAAGGCAATTTGTTTGCCTGCCAAAAACAAAATGTATAGACATTCAGGCCATGCCACGGAGAGTATCCAAGCAGAAATCAAAAAGATATTGGATTTGGGTGTGATTGAACCCTCTGAGAGTCCCTGGGTTAGCCCGGTAGCTTTAGTCCTCCAACCACACTCCAAAGGAGAGAATGAGGTTTTGTGTGGATTACAGGGGCCTCAACTCTGTTACAAAAACAGATGCATGCCCAATTCCAAGAGCTGATGACAGACTAGGGATAGCCAAATATATGAGTAACTTTGATTTGACATCTGGGTACTGACAGATTAGTCTAACCCAAGGAGCAAGAGAGAGGCCAGCATTTTCTACTCCTAGTGGGCATTATCAGGTCACTGTTTTGCCCTTTGGACTAAAGAATGCACCTGCCACCTTCCAGAGGTCAGTGAACCAAGTCCTGGCTGGACTGGAATCTTTTAGTGCACCTTATCTGGATTACATAGCTGTCTATAGTTCCACCTGGCAGGATCACCTGATCCACCTAGGGAATGGCCTTGAGGCTCTTCAGAAGGCAGGTCTCACTATCAAGGCCATTAAGTGCCATATGGGGCAGGAAGAAGTTGTTTACTTGGGCCACCTGGTTGGTGGAGGCCATGTGCAACCTCCTAGCCTATGAACCAGATTATTCTGGCTTGGGAAGCTCCCACAACCCTGACACCGGTCAGGGCATTCCTTGGCTTGACTGGGTACTATAGGAGATTTGTGAAGGATTATAGCACCATACCTGCACATCTCACAGAATTAACCTCCAAGAAAATGCCCAAAAAGGTTAACTGGAAAGTGAATTGTCGAAGGGCCTTTGACACTCTGAAGAATGCTATGTGCTCTGCTCCAGTCCTACAAGCACCTGACTACTCCAGGCAATTCATAGTTCAAACAGATGCTTCTGAAATGGGGATAGGACCGGTCCTTTCCTAGAAAATTGATGATGGACATGGCTAGCCAGTTACCTTTATAAGCAAGACACAACTTCCTAGGGAACGCAATTGAAGGGAAGCCTTTGCTGTGGTTTGGGCCCTGAAGAAGCTGAGGCTATACCTGTTTGGCTCTCTTTCATAGTTCAGACTGACCACAGGCCTCTCACATGGCTACAACACATGTAGGGTGAAAATCGCAAACTGCTTAGGTGGGCTATTTCCCTACAGGGAATGGACTTTCAAGTGGAACACATACTTGGGACTGCCTATGCCAATGCAGATGGCCTTTCCAGGTCCTTCCACTTAGATGATGAAGACTCACTAGGGAAAGGGTAGTCTCATCATCGTTCAGATGATGGGGGGTACTGTGAGAAAAAGTCTCTTTTTGACATGATTAGCCCCCTCTTTTTGCCTGGTATATGATGCAGCCTAGAAGTTGTTAGTGCCCAGGGCGCCTTCTAACCCAGTTCCCTGGGTCAGAGCTCTTTCCCTAAACTGTTGTGATATATTGGCACAATAGGAGATACCCTTAGCTGCCCCCAAAAGCCCTAGTAAATGGTACTTAGGTACCCAGGGCAGGAGGTCCTAAGGGTAGGCCCATGAGGGCAGCAGCACTGATTGTGCCACCCTCTAGGGCCCTGCATTCAGGTGCACCCAGCACTGCTATTGCAGGCTGAGTGTCCTGATGCAAACCTAAAATGCAAACTTGACATGGCACACTGCCTGTGTGCCCTGTCCCTTATGCACTGCATGCACTATGGGTAAGACACTCCTCTGGCAGGCCTTCCAGTCCTAAGGTAGGGTGCACTGTACTGCATGTGAGGGCATAGTAGCATGAGCAATATGCCCCCAGTATGTCCTTGCCAAGCCTGGGATATAGTGAGTGAACAGAGCACCCGTTTTAATACAAGTTCTGTACACTGATCAATATGAGTTTCACAGCTACATGATGGCCACTCTGAACCCTAGGTTGTTTGGTATCAAACAACTCAGAAGAATAAATCGGAACTGGTACCATTGTTGGATTTATTATAAAATGTACCCAGGGGTCACATTAGAGGTGCCCCCTGCAAAAGCTAACTACCCTGGCATTGTTGCTCTCCGTCACATACAGCCTGCCACCTCCCGACACAAATCTGCACCCCTGGGGTGAGGGCCATTGCCCTCTGGGATGTAGAACAAAGCCTTTCCTGGGTGGAGGTGCTCACACCGCCTCCCTCAGGAATGTACACTGCCCTGTTGGTGAGCTTCAAAGGACTTACCGGCTTTGAAACTCGACCTACAGGCCTGATGCTAGCAGAAGATGGCCGCTCCCATTGAAAACCCCCATGATTGGTGGGAGCAACAGCTGGAAACTCAAACAGAGGACAGGAGGAGTGGCCTTACCTGGCATGCACCACCCCAGGGTGTTGCATGCGAGGTGGATTCTCCGTATCAATTTCCTCCATCTTGGATGGAAGGAAAATAGCCAATCAGGTGTATGGAAGTGACCCTTGTCCACAAGAAGTGGTCACTTTGTGGGCAGAGCAGCCCTAAGGTAGATTACCTATTGATCACTACCAGGTTTCCCCTAAAATGCCCACTAAATTCAGTATTTATAGGGTATCCCTAAAGCGAGAAATCTGATTCAACGGACAGAACAAGACCAGCAACAAGAAGATCCAAGGCACGAGAACTGTGGACCTGCTGTATCAAAGAAAATGCACCAAACCCTGCCTGCTGCACCCAAGATCCGACAATCGCCATAGGGAAGCTGCTGGACATCTGGAAAAACTCTTAAAAATCTGCAGAGGACATCCAGGCTTCACACATTGTCAGAGAACTCCCTCTAGAGTGGATGTACCACCCTAAATCCCCAAGAAATCAACAAGCCAGTGAGGACCACTTCACTGACCAGACAATAGGTCTAGAACCAAATGCCTCAGCCAGGCCAAATCCCACATCAACAATCATGAGGACCAACCCTGTCAATGTGCCAAGTTTGGTGACACTGCACTCTCTAGCGGCTGAACTGTACTAATACCCTGGGCACTGGTCACCTGACTTCGGACACCAAGAAAAACAGTTCACCTGGAACTGAAAAAGGACCAGGAAGATTCCACAGTTGAGGGACTTCAGAAACAACCTGGACCTCCAACCAGAGTGCCCCGTTGTCCTGCAATCGACCCTTGAACAGACCTACCTCCTGCTTCTGAGGGCATCCTTACGCACAGCTCCTGACTCACTGATTCGTTCTGCACACGGCCTCCTTGTGCCTTGCACCGAAGAACCAGCTGTGCCCTAAGAGTCCCCCAACCCTTGCAACCTCGACACTCCAAGGGGACACCCAGTATTCACCTTTAAACTTACCTCTGCAGTGCTTTTCCAAGTGGTCCCCCGCAGTGGCCCTGCGCCAGATCCAGAGACCTTGTCCCGCTGCTGCCGCCAAAACCAGGAGCTGCCTCAACTTATCCAGCTGGCACAGTGTGCCCACCAATGACCTCGACCAACCTGCAATGAAGAACTTGGTAAACCTACTGTGTGATTTTATATGTATTTTTGAATGGTTATCCTCTGTTGATTCTTATGGTGCATAGTCACGCCTAAAAATACTAATTTAATTAAACTTCAAAAATCCGTATCTCGAAAAGTACTTAACCAATATTGATTATCTTGATCTTAAAAATTACATGGAAATCTGAAATATTTGTTTTAATTGGTCTTGAGTTATTCCTTTGAGTGTGGGAGTTGCAAGATTGATGCTGTGAGTAAAACAAATGCTTTGCACTTCTCCAAGATAGGCAAAACGTTTTGAACAGCTTACCATACAAATTAGAGCATTATGTGGTCAAGTTTGTACCCCTGTAAACCAAAGTTTGGGTGCCTGGACCCCCTTCACAGCGTGCCTAGCTTTGCACACTACATAGATTCCCAGCCTCTTACACAGTGCATAACGAGTTTCAATAGATTGACTCCTTTGACAAAGTACAAGGTCAAGAACAAGTTTTGAATGAGAAGTCATACATTTATTAGGTGAAATAACGTTCACAAATTGCTATGGAGCAAAATGTGAACCATCATTGTCAGCATTCAGATCTATAGATTTTTCTATTCTTAGGGATACAAAAATCCAAGGTAAAACAGGTTGAACTTAAATGACGTTCCAACTTTGATGATGCAGCAAGACTTAAGTTATATACAGCAATAATAAATATCAACAGTAAATTATGACAGATTGCTAGGATTGTTTTAAAACTTCCATAGACTGGTGTCAACTAGTAAACCGAAAGAAACATTTATTATCTTTTGAGAGTGAGTTCAACTTAGTATTAAAATAACATAATTCAACCTGGGCATGGCCATTGGGCAAGGGGGCATGACTCCTGTCTTTACTAAGACAGGAGTCATTTAAATGGCGTCTGGGCGTCGAAAAAAATGGCGCAAATCGGGTTGAGGCGATTTTTTTGCCTCAACCTGACTTGCCCCATTTTAAGACGCCCTAACGCCATTTTCCCCCTACGCCGGCGCTGCCTGGTCTACGTGGTTTTTTTCCTAACGCCATTTCCATAAATACGGCGCCCGCATGGCGCTTCAGAATGGCGTTAGACGGCGCTAAATTCTTTGACGCTAAACTGCGTTAGCGCAGTTTAGCGTCAAAAAGTATAAATATGGGCCAAACAGTCTCAACATAAAGGCAAACTAAATCTCACTCCTCGTGGTCTGCCTCAGGTTACAGTATGCCTCCCCAGCCTTTCGCCATCAAATAAGAAAAGGATTACTATCATATCTGGCTTAAGACAGATTCAGTATTTAGACCGACTTGATTCTCCTTCCTTCCAATTCATATTGGGCTCACCTAATTTTCCACCCTTCTACGTTTAACCAGATTCCTCTAGATTGGACGTCATCGTATGTAAATTATTCTCACCTCATCCTTCGGGATTTTTTGCCAAAACCACACTAAGAGGTCTTCCCGACTTGTTTTTCCCCTTGTAATTATTTTTCGATGCTTTCCATATAAAATAAAGGCTTGAGTGGTTTCAATGCGGTTGTTAAAATACAGAAATAATTATATTTTGGTTTCAATTAGGTGGTTAAAATTCAGAAACAATTAAAATTTCAAAACCTATACTTCACTATGACTATCAAATACATTTTCATTTCACAGCGTGGTCTTTATAACCTGTTTTCATCTGTTTTACACTCTAGTTGAAAAGGCTCAAGGCTTGTGCAATTGTTGCCAGGAGCATAATTGCAACATGCAAGACACTAGACAGCTCCAGTTTCTCCAGAGTATCTCGGTCTTGTTTGGTCTTTGTTGAAAGTAAACTAACAGAGAAAGGAGGAAAGACGTCATTGTCAAACGATCACAAGAATGTGGTTTGTGGCCTGAAGTGTAGTCTTTGTTTTAAAGTGAGTAAATCTAACAACATGTCTTTCTTCGGAGGCTGCTACAATCAATATACTGATATGTGATAACAAAAGATTATTTAGAAACCTGCAGACAGTTGCTCACTTTTCGAATGCAGCTTTAAATATACATTTTTTTCATCCTGCAGCATAGATGTCATATCAGGCTTTTAATGTCTCCTTTCATTTCACAGTGGTAGAAAATCAATGCTCTGTAATGCGGTAGAGAGATATGAAATAACGTGAAGAGGAATACATTGATCCCTGAGACACATTCAATAAAAACGTTGTGCCAAATGTCAATATAGTTGCTTCTTCGGTTTAAGGCACCTCTTATGCCAATTGCTCAGTATAAACCTTTAGGTTTTCATGACCTGCTCAAGTATTTTTATTTACCTACAAACCGTATCCTGCAGTCTTGTTGTGATCCAGTATTTTCCAACGCAGACACATTTTATTTCAGCATTAAAACATGTCATTGAACTTGCAACAAGTAATGAACATTTTAGCATATTCTTCTGTTCTAGAAATGTGCCATTGAGTTACTATAATCAAGTTTATGTAATATCACAGTCACAGATTTTTTAGTTTAGAAGTTATTCCAGGGATGTCACACTATGGCCCAGATTTATTAACATTTTGTGTAGTGATTGTGCCACTTTTGTGGTGCAGCCATGGCACACATTTTTAGTTGGTATTAATAAAGCCATTCAAGGGCTGACTTGCATTGCCTTGCATGGCTTGGTAAAGAAAATGTAAAGCAACACAACGCTTTAAACTGCATTGCGTTACACTGCATCTGGGAGAAGTTCAGTGGCTAGAGTATGAACATTCTCATGCATCCACCCATGGCTTTTAGGTGCATTCCCAGATTTACTAAAGCTAATAAATCTGGGAATGCATCAAAATGGTATGCCTTCCCAAATGAGGTTTAACAGGGAGAAATATCTTTATTTCTCCTGGTTACTTCTGCATTCTGCATCACACATAGAAAGAGGAAATTGGCTAGCAAAAATGTTTTTGCACAGGAAGGTATCGCTTCCTGCACAAAACAACACTGTCCACCCTGACGCAAGGGTGTCTTCATTGTCACTAGATAGACACAAGTGCACCAGGCCTAGGAGGGAACTGAAGAGAGAGTCATATGTTAGTAGATTTGGTGCTTTTCAGCTCTCTCCCAACTTTGCTGCTGCCCTGCATAGCATGAACATTTGTTAAATGTGCAGGGACCCTTGTGTGGCTTGTAAATACTCACTAAGATGTTGCATTATGGCTGCACCAAAAAGGTGGCACAGCCACAACACAAAATGTTAGAAAATCAGGGCCTCTGTTTATTCTCTTTCATAATTCTATTATTTTATTTGTTATAATCACTTGCATTTAGGCTTCTTTGTAGTCATTTTAGTGGAAAGTTTGAGGTTGTTTAATACATTTAGGACAGGCTCCATTTTTGTTAAACTTTCGATTTTAGTTAGCTTGTCTGTGCTTTAGTTCACAGTGCCTATTTTGTCAACTTTTGCAGAAACTGTGAGACTGGTATTCATGTCTAAACATCCTTTACCCTGAATTGTTACACTGTCAGGTGCCACAGGTCTATTACACCCCCTCAATAGCTATATCTCAAGGTTTTAGCAGTAGACACTTAAAGAAAATCTGATATAAAGATTATGTAAATGCTTCAGGACTTTTTACATCTGTAACATATTTTGCATCCCAGTAGTTTAGTCTGGTTAGGTCTAGTGTCTTAAAATCCCCATTTGATTCTGTAAAGATAAGATAAGATTCAGTGCGCAATACCCTATATAAATCCTCTGAATCAACCATTGATTGAGAGAGAAACTTCACCCGGCGACAGATTCAGATGACATGGTACTAGGATCTACCTTAACAGAAAAAGGTTTTAGGGAGGCTCCTCCAAGGCTTAGGCTGCACTCCATGGTGCCAGGGCAAAGTTTGTACATGAACAAACACACTGGGCCTCATTCATAAGCATAAACTTCCACTTTTGTGTAAGTGTACTCTTTTTCTGTATTCATTTAGTAGGCCTGTCCTATCTTTTTAAGTGAGGAGTTCTCAGTCCCTGACTGCAGAGTCTCCACAGTTGCAAAGTTACTACTAAATCAGAGTTTGTGAATACCAAAAAGGAGTCAACTTACACAAACGTTTAAGTTTACCTTTATGAATCGGGCCCACTGTCTTTGCGCTTGAAATAGCTAGTAAGCTATTTTAGACGGACAACTAACCATGGTTTCCTTGTTATGCACACCACTTTTAAACTTCCAGAAATAGGCTAATTATGTATTGCTTTACTAGAACTGGCATAGCGCCTAGAGACAGCACAGTGAGTGTGTTAGAGCTACATACTGCCTTAAGGATATTAGAATTTTAACCTGTTGTTTTCACTGTTCATAAAATACTTAGCTGATCCCAATTTTTATTGTCTGTGATATTACCATTGCGTGCACTATATTTAGATAATATCTTGAAATACATATTCTATTTCCAGTGATCTTGAATGTGTAAGCCAGTAATAAAAGGCTGTTTGGATTACCACTGTGTCTCTGGATTTTTTATAGCACTGTTAGTAACCTAAAAACACCTCCTTTGCACAAATTAGAAGAGGGTGGTGTGGAGCTGCAGTTGAAATGGCATTTCTTTGTCATTGTGGTGCATTGAACTTAGTCTTTGCACTCGTGGTCTAGAAATTCCACCTTTGCACACTCAGAGTAAAACCCAATACTTAAATACTTATAACGTTGTGAGTTTTCATTGTAATCCATGTGGTTCATTCCGACTGTCTGCCACTGCAAGGGATTCCTGGCTGGTCGCGGGCACCCTTTCACCCCTCCTAAAGCACATAGGTCCAGATTTAAGAAAAGTTAGTGCCGCGTTTGTGCCATTTTTTTGATGCAAAAGTGGCACTAACTTAACAGCATATTTAGATTTTGATGCTAGAGCAGTCTAGCGTCATAATTTTTCACTTAGTGTCATTTTTTGAGAGCCCCACCACATCTTGAATCATTTAACGACGCTGATATGCAAAGTAGCGGTTCCCTCCTAAAAAAGTATGCTAACACACACCTAAGTCGATGGGATCTCAAAACCATCCCTCTCTGCTTTCCTTACAAAGGTTCTGGACACAATCATTAGACTCACACCCCACCACATCTGCTTCCCCAATGCCCAAGAACTGCAGCAGGACACCAAGCAAGGTTTATATCAGATGGCTTCCCACATGTGCTGGGTGCTATGGACTGCACTCTTGTCCAACTTGTCCCTCCTGCAGCAGCCGAACACCTCTACAGGAACCACAAACATACCCATTTCATCAATGTGCAAGTGATCGTGGACCACATTGGAATTATCACAAACATCCTTGCCAAATATCCCGGAAGCGTCCGTGACGCTTACATTTTCAGGCACTCCACTATAAACCAACAATTCCAGGATGGACAATATGTCAATGGCTTACATGTAGGTAAGATGTCATACAAATCTTAACACTCAGGATACAACAAACTTGTAGTACAAACCATACAAACATATCAAACATACTTGGACAGGGAAACACAGATGTATAAACCACAACACATAAGCCATATGCCACACTACACTGCATGCAATGCACATCACCCTCACATATGCCCATATCTACAAGTCCCTGAAACCACCTGACTGACACATCACTGGACGGACAGGTGGAGCGATGTCCCCTATGAATACAAAAGCTGGACTCAAACAAATACTTGTGTCCACAAGTTCAGAACAAAACACAGATCCCACACACCTAAACCACTTACCAAGGATTCACTCTGCCATGTGATTTGCAGTGGGCATTCAAACATCAAACAACACACATATTGGCACTGCCCCACATTAGCTATGCTGTAGAAGTCTTGGGCAGCACTGATATCTACAGTCATCCGAGTGGTCCCATCACCATCTACATATCATCTAAATATGATAGGTATACTCATTGTGTACAATGTTCCCTTGTGCGGTGCATAGTGCAGCACACATTGAAATACAACATTGCCATCAATGAAAGATCATGTGCAGGAATGGACACCTCACAGCACACCAACAAACACACTGGTATATCCCACAACTCCATACCATGATACAAGGTTACCAACAATAGACTGTGCCAGATTTACTACTGACTATGTACAGGGAGAGGCCAGAAATGCACATGAATGAGGATACATGGAACTTAGCAAGGCTCAACTCCTGATGCAGGGCACTGCTGAAAAGCACATCATACCCTGTCCTGTCCCAAGG
The DNA here is from genome assembly GCF_031143425.1 of Pleurodeles waltl. Taxonomy (NCBI): domain Eukaryota; kingdom Metazoa; phylum Chordata; class Amphibia; order Caudata; family Salamandridae; genus Pleurodeles; species Pleurodeles waltl. The sequence goes on along the minus strand of NC_090449.1, from coordinate 619,020,208 downwards.
ATGTCTGACAAGTCATGCATACATCACAATATATCCCATATAACTGTCCCACACTGGGCATAGGAACCTCATGCACACACATATGCCAGCCAGCAATTGCCAACAACAACACTTTGTGCAAGGGGGGTATTCTTAGGGCAAAGGGGTGGGATTCATATGCAACACACAGAAGGCTCAGGGAATACCGGCAACGTTCATGGAGGCGGATGGCTGTAAGGTGGCAGTGCTGCCAGCAGCAGCGCCACACCAGCAAAACGCCATCTACAGCATCATGAGCCATGATAAGGCCTGGCGGTGTTTTGCTGGCGGAAGCTGCTGCTGGCAGCAGCGCTGCGTCCTGTCTCCTGCTGGGGGACCCCCTGCAAGCAGGTAAGTCGGGTTCTCCAACAGGAGAGGGGGGTGGGGGATGTTGTGTGCATGTGTGGGGGTGTGTGTGACTGTGTTTGAATGCGTGCATGCATGTGTGCATGAGCGGGTGTGTTTGTATGTGCATGTTGTGTCGTGTGATTGTGTGTGTGCCTGGATGTATGTTCATGAGTGTTGCTGTGAGTGTGTATGAATGTGTGCATGCCATGGCAGTCGATGTGGTAACTTGGCGGTTTGGCTTTGGCCAAACCGTCAATGTTATAGTAGTGGAGGTATGTACCGCAAGACTGTTGGCGGTACTACCTCCACTATTACACCGACCACCGGGGTCATAATGAACCCCAAAATGTCTACATGTATTACACCCAATCAACTCGGAATGTGCATGTAAGTCAAGTAATGTACTAACAAGTCACAGACCCTTGCAAAAATGTATGTGTGAAGAATGACATAGAAATCTTGATTGTGTCATTCCCTCTGCTCATAGCTGACATGAGTAATCACAGTACCAAAATACACTCATTGGGAATGTTACATAGGTTGTGGAAAGCAAATGTGAGCATGTGGCCATGTATGAAAAATGATGTGAAGCCACAGTAGAACACTGGTGAGAGAAGATGGAAGGCTTGGAGGGCTGGGCCGGCTGAAATGATCTATGGATACTATTGGTAGCTCAAAATACCAAGGGTCTAGCCATGGATCTGTTTGTGGATGATCTCATCCTGAAACAGATGCAAGCATGTGGACTCCCAAAGATCCGCATCTCAGGTGCACCATGAAAGCCTGGAGCACACCCTTGGCCCATCATAGTAAAACTCATAAACGTCCAATACCGGGACGTGAGTCAGCAAGCAGCTCGCTGTGCCCTCCATTGCATATAGGTAAAGCTTGAGTTACCTTTGTCCACAATTTCTGTCTTTGGGTCCACAGGCTGTGTCACAGTGTCCTCTAGGTGGAGAATGCTCTGACGGAATGGGATCACAAGTATACAATGCCTTTTCTGGCACAGCTTTCATTAGTCACAGCATGCAAAACTCACATTTTAGCAAGCCTAGAAGCTGGTTGTGATTGGCTGGATTGCATGTCAGCTGGCAGGAGGGTCAAGACACTGCAACCACCCTAAGAAGTGTACAGGTGGCTGTATGGCAAAGGAGTATAGTGAAACACGTGAAGTGGAGGTGCGGGTCAAACATATAACGCCCAGTCTGGGGCATAGTCCAGATCACCTAAAAGGATCTTGGGACCCCTGGAGAGACGAGAGGGGCTTGTGGGATTGTAAATGTGCCACTGGATAAGCACCCTTAGCATCTTGTGGGTGGGCTGGGAGCAGGCTGCGATGGTACTAAATTGGAAAGCGGCAGCAAGATTGAGACAGAGGATATGATGCACCAACTTGGTAAAGACATTCTAGTAAGGGGCTGGGTGGAGGCCTGAAGGCTGTATTGATGCATACTTGTTGGCAGTATGTTTGTTTGGGCCATCAGGTGCTATGTATAGTTGGGAGTTGGGCAGTTAGGAATCTGCAGTGCAGTGTAGCAGGGAGGGGGAAGTGATGATTGCAGAAGGTTAATTGGATAGCTGGTGTTGTTGATTTTCAAGCAAGATACATACGCCCAGTCAACATAGCTGAGGCACACAGGATAATCACTCTCACAGTCTGAACCAAAAAACACCTTACAGCAAGTTAGTATGTTAAACGTAAGAATAGGATCCTGGAATTTCAATGGCCTACCAGAGAAAGTCAAACGGGGAGTGGTGTCCCAGTACATCATACCAGATTCCCCTGAGATAGGCTACAAGAGACTCTCCTCCCAGGCCATAGGTGTAATGCCCTTCTTCATTGGGTAAATAATGAGGCTGCTAATGTGGGCCATACCACCTCCTCTAGAGGAGTAGTAATGTTTGTGAGGAGAACGCTGCCCCTGGTCATTTGGCAAATATGGCCCGATCTGCTGGGTCCCTATTTGGTGCTCTCTGGGACCTGGCGGGGGACATCTTAAACATACCTTCAGTAGATATCACAACATGACTTCACAACTCCGTCCTACCAGCCCTGACCACTCTACTACACAGTCTTTCAGATGGGGAAGTGATTGTGTGAAGGGATCTCAACGCAACACCGAGTGATAGCATTCACTTATATCCCCCCAGCCCGCTGGACGCAGTCAGATGACCATTAGCAGACTTCCTCACTGCCCAGGGACTGGCATATGTATGGTGTACCCTAACCCAGCAAGGCAGCACTTCATCCTTTTGCTTGAGGGTGCATGATAGTCTTTCCTGAATTGTTAACTTTCTCATGCTGACTCACCAGCTGTTGAAAGTCAGTGAGGCCACTAACTTAACCAGGGGTATTTCTGACTATTCTCCCCTGTGGTGGTGTAGGGTGGGACGGAAAGAACAAACCCTACCGCATCATATTGAGGCCTTGGTATCTTAAAGAGCCAAAAAGTTGAGTATGGATGTTAGGTGCAAAAGACCATAATTTACAGGGAAACAGCACATCAGTCAAGTCTCCACTCAAATTGTTTGTGGCCTACAAGACAGTAGTCAAGGGGGTGGGTCTCACCATGATGGCACAAGGGAACCAACTAAGAAGTGACAAATTGAAGGCTCTTGAATGTGAGTTTTTGTCCCTTGAGGCTGGCATGCCTGATGAGGAGGGATCAAAGGGAGCCCACACCCTAGCCCTGAATCAAAATCAATACTGAAAAGGGGCCCAGGAAGCTGCAAATTTGCACCATATGGCAACACAGCAAAACATCAATGTAATGGGGGTCATAACAGGAAAAATATTGGCCTGGCTATGAGGCAGTAGATAGATAGGTACCTGGGATCCAGAAGTATTCAGGGGAACTTGCTAGTAGTGGACAAACCATGGCCCAAATATCTGGCCACTACTGTGGGAAAATCGATTATGCGAGGTATTTCACAACAAAAATGAAAGCAGGCAAGCTCCTGGGTGACATGCCCCACCCAAGCCTCACTACAGAGAATAGGGATGCCTTAGATGATGCACTTTCCCCGGAGGAAATCGTAAGAGCCATCAGGGATGTGAAGCCCGTCAAAGCATTAGGGCCCAACGGGGTAATAATGGAACCCACTAAGTTGACAGCCACTTAGCCTGCCTCACATCTGAAGCAGATGTATGAGAAGAGCCAGAAGGGGTGGGTTCTCCCATTAGACCAATGCCAGGCTTCCATAGTGGTCATCCACAAAGAAGGGAAACCCAGGGAGGACAGTGTCTGTATCATGGGTCTACAGACAAGAAACATTAAAAAAATATATCAATAACCTAACCAAGCATCCAATGAATAACCACACAGATTCTTGGCAAATCATGTGAAACAATGGGAACTGATGAGATATGTCCTACACAAACAAGCTGCCATTCCCCAGTTTATGATAGGGCAAGCCTGACATCAAGTCCCTCAAAGGCAACTACACATACTTTTCCATAGGATCACAAATGTGCAGGTGTATGTCTGTAGGGGACTGTGCATCTCAGTGCAGATGATCCATCATGAGGATGTGAGCTCACAAACCAACGCCCCCTCAAAATCCTGAGTAGGCTGCATTGAGCCTTGACACAGTCAGGGGCCTGCTGATTGAGCACAGTAAACTGAGCTGAAGTGACCACAGTCAACTGGTGTTCATACATGCAACAATGGCCCTGTATGGCCATTCAAATTGCACATTGAGGACTAGGGTGCCATCACTGCATGAGAGCACCGCTGCCATACATATTGTATTCAATTTCATCAATCTGCCAATTACATATATGTTTGAATAATTGAATTTAGAAAATGCATGTTGTTAACACAACATACCTAAATGTATCCACACATGTCCCAGCTAGGTGGACCAGGCTTGTTGCTGTCAATTTGCAGATGGACAAATGTGCACAATTAACATCATTAAATGCGTACATGTCACATGATTACTTACAACTGATCATGACTAGTACAAATGTCCCCCCATTGTGAAACGTGTTACACAGATATGAGTGCACAGCTTAGGATCAATGGCCTACATATAGCATAGCTATATGCGAGATTTGGTATTTGTCCAATCCCTAAACACATGCAGCACTTATGAGACATGCGGGGTCATTTAAACCCTGGCGGACGGTGTTAAAGCGGCGGTAAGACCGCCAACAGGCTGGCGGTCTTTTTTTCCGTATTATGACCATGGCGGTTACCGCCATGGTCATCCGCCGCTTCACCATTCCGCCCGCTGGGCTGGAGACCTGGGTCTCCAGCCCGGCGGCCGTCACAATACCGCCGCAGGTATTTCGACCCGGCTTACCGCCGTGGATTTCCAGCGGTAGGAACCGCCATGAAATCCATGGCGGTAAGCCCTATCAGTGCCATGGAATTCCTTCCCTGGCACTGATAGGGGTCTCCAACACCCCCCACCCCCACCCGACTCCCTCCCCTACACCCCCCACCACCCATGCCACCCCCCAAAGGTGGCAGGGCCCCCCTCCCCTCCCCGACCCCCAACATCACATAACTCACACACACACGACACGCACGCAGGAACCACCAACACACAAACACGCACACACACCAACATACATGTCTACATCCACACACTCAGTCAGACACGCACACCCATATACAGACATACACGCACACATCCATACAGACATACATACAGACATACACGCACTCACACCCACCCTCTACATACACAGACGCACACCCCCATGCACCCACACAACACACAACACCCCCCCACCCCCTCCCCTAACGGACGATCGACTTACCTTGTCCGTCGATCCTCCGGGAGGGGACGGGAGCCATGGGGGCTGCCCCGCCGACACCACACCGCCAACAGAACACCGCTGCGCCAAATCACAGGACGTGATTCGCTGGGCGGTGTTCTGTTGGCGTGGCGGTGGAGGTAGAGCAACCTCCACTTCCCTGCCGCCTGCCAGTATGGCTGTTGGCGGCTCTCCGTCGTAAAAAGGACGGAGAGCAGCCAACAGTCATAATACACTGAGTGGCAAACCGCCACTACTGGCGGTCTTCCGCACGGCGGTCCCTCGGCGGTCTTATTAAAAGACCGCCGAGGTTGTAATGACCCCCCATGATACATATATTATCACACAAAATACATGTCACATATATAGCTGCAATCACGCATGTCAGCACACCAACTCCAACATTTTGAATGAATGGGGAACAATATATTACATTGTGTTGCTCTGCATCATTACCTCTGCTCCTTACAACACACCTGAGTGTGCACATATGTGCACTCACATTGAAATGGCTGACAGGATCTTATGCCGGCCTTAGTCAACAGCATCCTTTGCGAAAGATTTGTTAAGGGTATGATATGCCAGAACATGGGCCTTCCTATCTTATGTTGGGTATAGTAACATACAGTCGGAATTCTAACATGACAATGTGGCAGACCCACAACATGAGTAGCATCCCCTTATGTACAATCAGTACTCATGTGCAAACATGTATGTGCCTAAGATTCTTCATAAACATGCACATTTGCAAACTGTTTCAGTCCTCACATGCATCACAAACATACATACATATGGTAACACATTCCTCTGTCACCGGTAGACAATAAAATATACATGCACACATGTAGCCATACCATCCAAAATACATAGATGCATAGCCCCTGTAACAAGGAATGTGAATGTGAGTGCACTATCAACCTTTCCACCTAAATGCACTCATGGAAGTTACCCGTCAAACATTTTGACGCATATGGTACATCTCCATACAGTGCAAATAACTAAAATGACGCATGGCACCATGCGCGTCCGAACTGTCTTCCTAAATCAGCCTTCCATCAAAAATCCACACATGCCTGGAATGTGTCAAAAGATTTGACACATACAATTGTCCTACAAACATTGCAAATTCTAAAAATGATGCCCGGCCTCTATGCGTCAATTGTAAAGCCAACAGGCCTTGTCAGCCTTCATGGTAAAAAATCACTCATGGCCATCATGAGTAAAAAAAAAAAAAACAGTGCATATCAAGAAACCAGACACATACACCCAGGAAGTGATGTAACAGGACTTCCTTGCTGCACACACGGTGAAGTGAATTTACTTTCACTTTTATTTTCCAGTCCATTCTGTCTGTGGTTGAGAGAGGTTATGTGGAGCTAGTGGTGGTTGAGGAGTGGTGGTTGGTGAGAGTTTTGTGCTGTGTCCTGTTGCTCTTCAGTCTTTTTTGATGTATTTGTGAGTTTTGTGTAGTGTAGTTGTCCTGTCATTGTATTGGTATTGTTCGGTGTTCGTCTTGGGGTAGTGTAGTTTTATGGGGTATTTGGGGTTAGGTAGGCTTATTTTATATATTTTTGGGGTCATTGGTTGCTGTGGAGGGAGACAGCAGGATATCTGGCAAGGGAAGGGCCTAGTGCATGAGCCCTCATGAACTGGGGTGGGGTGGGGGTTGGGGTTCATTTGGTTAGTGTGCCACTACCTCCCCAACATGTTGAGAATGGGTGGCCGTGTGATCTTGGCCTACCCTACCGAGGCCAGGAAGCTGTGCTGGGGGAAGGTTCTGTTCCAAATGCGCAGGATCTTCAAGGTGGACCACACAGACCACCAGATCAAGCACCAGTGGGCAGACCTCATTGCCAAGGAAGGCGATCTCCAGGATCATCTGGTGGTTCAGGTTGGTGGACCTGTTGGTAAGTAATCCTGTAACATTGCTACATCCTCCTTTGCATGTACATGACAATAGGACATAAGAAAAATAATAGCATTTCATGAGAAAGGGGAGGAAATCAAGGGGCAGAAGTAAGGAAAGTGTTGCTGCACCCAGTGCAGCGCCACTTTCCTTACACCCCTTAGCACCCCCCTACCGCCACCATGTGTGCTCTGTATGTAAGATACAGCACACAAATGGTGGCAGTAGTGGCTGCACACCTATTATTTGCCCCTAAGCATTGCACAACGAGCAGTGCCCTGTCCCTCAGTAAGTGTGACGTATGAATCAGAGACATGCATGTATGGGTGAGTCACATTGCTTTATATGTTTTTGGGTCTGACTGACATGTTGTAGATGGCAGTGGGTCATTCCAAACACTAAGTTGACTAGGTCACTCAGCTAAACAAGTGCAGTTGGGTAACAGTTGCCCATGCTCATATTTGTTCACGAATCATAAAGCTATGTTTTCCTGTCATGTCTTGCTTGCGGGCCTCCAAAGTACACTATAGGAGAGGTCTCCACTTTTGAAGACCCTGATGCAACCAGTAAATGCCACCTTGTATGTCACATATGTACATAGAGTGTTGTGTCTGAGATGATTTGATGTGTATTAAGCTGTGTACAGATGGCATGTGTGTCAATTTCAACACCATCATCTATCCTTGGGTATTGACACCATGTCTGATGGTGTGCTGAGTATGTGGAATTTATAGAATGTTGCACAGGATTAGTGGTTCTCAGTAAATGTTTTGTATGGCCACAAACACACTGATGTCAGTCATGATATGTGTCAGAGGTGCAGACTCTCTGCAATGCATGGATCTAGCAAACATATGTTTTCACAGCAACCGTTCCAGCACTGTGTGCCACACATTGCACAAATTTAGTCAGGACATGGTACAATGTATTTACCTTTGTATAGCTCTCCAAGTGCCTTTCGGAAGGAGACACTTGATCCCCCGGTGCTTCACTGCTCTTCAATAATGCAACTATGCACTGGACGTACAAGGAGCTCTGTTGAGAAGGAAACAGTCAGTTGAGTACACATTGAGATTTGCGCTCTTCTACAGATGTATGTGGGACAAGTCCATGGATTGTAGTGAATAAGATGTGTGTAGATGAAACAACAGGCTTTAGCCATCATGATAGTTGTGAACAAGCATGAAGTGTGCATGGTGATTGTGTACCTGGTAATTAGAAGGTGTATCAAGTTTGTGCAAAGATAGGGGCAGATACAGGTAACTGGCACTGCACCAGGTGCTGCACCATTTCTCTTGCGGTCCTTAGCTCCCCCCTATCTGTCACCCTCTGTGTGCTGTATATGATACATGGTGCACCATGGCACTGGGTATGTGCCAATGTCCTTAACATCTTGATGGACATGATGTACCATTCATGGTTAGTGCAAGAGAATCTAATGCTAACCCTGGACTGTACATAGGGGCCCATTGTGACCAATGTGTGCCCCCTTTTAGTTCCAGCTCTGAGCTGGCATTAAAACTAGGAATAAAAAAATGAGAGAGCCGAGTCTCGTAGATTGCAGTGAGCCATTTTGGCAGTCACCCTACCGGGGTAACGCAAACCTTGCATACATCATGGCTGGAACAGGCCTAATGTGGGGCAAGAGATGACGAAGTGGCACAATACAGGTATTGCACCACTTTGTTGAGATTCTGCTGACCATTTGGCCTTGTTGTGCCAAATTTGTGCCATATTGCTTATGACCTTATGCGGTGGAAGGAGGCGGTAGACCCTCTCACATGTTGGCCCTAGTGTGCTACTTTGGAGAGCCATTATCCCCGTGACACGTACCAAATACTGTAGATGATTTCTGGGCAGATTTGTAAGGACTTGGGTCTTGCCCTTGTTGTTGGCTTACTGTTTGACAACGTGTCATCACACAATGCAATTTACTATGCATGCTTGTTCTTCCTCTACCCAAAGCAGTTACTGATGACATGTTCTTCTCATGTTTTAGCTGCCACAATGACTCCAGTGCAAAAACAGAAGTTCCCTAAAAATGAGGAAAGGTTCCAGCACATTTGCAAGGTCCAGGCTGGTTACAGGAAGATGGCAAGGAGGTACCGCACAGAAAAGTCATAGCGGGCGTAGAAGGCCTTCCCTAATGGTGGACCAGCCAAACATTCTAAAAAAACCTCAACTAGAGGAGCGTCATTAGCACCTAGAGTCTGTGGTGCTCCTTCAGTCCGGCACCCTCAACATCAGCAGCACATCAGATAGCACCTGCACCATGACAATCGCCACCATCTGCCACTGGGAACAGCTTTGAGGGAGAAATGCAAAAAGACATGGCTGAGCTGAAGGCTAGGTTGGCCAGACTGGAGGCAGACAATGCCCGAAATGATAAAATGCTGAAATTCATAAACAGAAAGCCCAAGGAGCTGTGGCCACGCATCACTTCCATGAACCTTCTCTTCCCAAGTGTGCATCATTCAAAGTTTTAGTGGATTTTAGGGGGTTAGACATAGGGTAGATAAGATAGTGTAGGTTAGTTGTAGGATATAGGTAGTGTAGTTTGGGGGGATTTAGGCATCGTTTTTGTTTTGACAGTAGTTGGGTGGGGGATAATGTTTAGGGGAATATGTACAAAAAATATTTATAAAAACAAAAAAAAAGTATTTTTTTAAACAATACAAAAAATATATATTTGTTTAGAACAGAGGATTACTTAGTATGTGTGCAGTTTAGTACATGTTGTCCTACACGTCTATTGTCTCATAAGGGGGCTGGGGGACAATGTTTATTGAGTGGCATTATGGGGGTTATTACAACTTTGGAGGAGGTGTTAATCTGTCCCAAAAGTGACGGTAAAGTGACGGATATACCACCAGCCGTATTACGAGTTCCATAGGATATAATGGACTCGTAATACGGCTGGTGGTATATCCGTCACTTTACCGTCACTTTTGGGACGGATTAACACCTCCTACAAAGTTGTAATAACCCCCTATGTGTACAAGTTAAGTTTAGAATAGGATAGATAGCTGTAGGGTTAATTTAAGATAAGGTAGTATAGGTTAGCTTAGTGTAGGTTAGTGAGTAGGTTAGATTTTTAATAGCTTCTATTTTTAGGTACCAATAAATCCTGTTATATTTCTGCCAATTAGGTGTCCATGATGATTGACTGTCTGTGTGTTCTCATGTCTGTACTGGCCAAGTTGGGGAAATGCCTGAGGGTCTGCATTCAGTATTGATTTACATGTATGACTGTGTATCCCCAATGCCCCAAGACCTATCTAATTGACAGCGCTATGACATCAGCTACTCAAGACAGTTTTCAGCGCAGTTCCTGACACTCAGATTGTGTATAAATACAATATATTTGACATGTAATGATGCTACATCAATTGTCATTCATAAGATCTGCATATTATACTCCATCTTATTTGGGGTATGGATACTGGCAAACTGACAGCTGCCTGTCACAGTTTTGAATATGCTCTTCAGTTCCTCAGATATTTGTTGTATTGGTACAGTCTTCAGGGAAATTTCCTGAACTAGAAATCTGAACCATTCATGCCATATGTCATCTTGCATGGGAATATGTGCAATACATGCTAGTGAGACTCAGTAAGGTGTTTGTAGTCCACAATACTATCTGCCACCTTTATCATATTTGAGTCCTTGTGTGTGCCTTTGTGTCTGACATTTCTGTTCTCATTGACATTGCTTCATGCAATGCAGACATTCATATGAGTTGATTAAACACTGACAAAAGTGCATGATACATGTGATTATGGTGATTTATCTACATGTGCAAGTTTTTTTTCCAATGCAGTACAATGTCCAGTACACTGACCCCATGAGAGATCTTGAGCCATTTGATGTACTTTCAGAGTCCAAGGGTGAGGGACATGTCTTGAGACATGGGTAGGAGAAGTGTGTATTAGTGAGGAGGTGTCCAAATTGACAATAGGTAGGAATTGAGACAATGACAGTCCATAGCAGAGAAGTCAACTGTGGTTGAGTGAAGAGGGCACATTGCCTGCTGTCATAACACTTGCATGGTCTTAAGCACAGAACAAAGGAGATACTGTCCAGGTGGCACAGACTGGTGCTACCAGGTGGTTTCACGTGTGAATGTTGTTCTTTCCATATCTTCATCCTCTGATGTGTGTGGTGCCTCCTGTGCCATGGGTTGCGCTGTTGTTGATGTTGAGGGGGCACACATACATCAGGGGATAGAGATGTGGAATCAAAGGTCCTAGCAGCTGCCATTTGTGGGAACACATAAGGCATCACTGCAGCAAGGAGGAACTGCTGATTTCTCAACAGCGCAGCTACATCATGGTGGTAGGCAGCCATGTTTTCCCTGAGGGAGTTCACTTCCCACCTTATGGACTCCAGGGAATTTGGTATCACCCCCCAGCCTGTTTTCTATCGTGCTGCTGCCACTTTGCGAGGACAATTGTTGAAGCGTCTGCCTCATGACAGCAGTTATGTTGTCCAGGAACTGCTGGAGTCCACGTAATGGGGAGTGAGTGCCTCTATTGGCAGCTGAGTTGTCCTTATTTGGACTGAGGCACCTCTGCACTCCCTCTAGGCTTTCTGTCATGGTCTCCATTCCCACTTCCACCTGCTTGCCAGGCTCCACTGGACTCATACCACTGTCCTCTGAAATGTGATGTCTTGGCTTTCCGAGTCCCGGGCTGTGGCAGGACTGGTCGGTGCTGTGTGTGGATAGTTGGGTGGTTCATGTGGAGACCCCACAACACTGTCAGTCCTCCCTGCACTGGAGGTGGTGTCTGGAAGGAACCTACGACATCCTGGAGAGTCTCTTCATTTATGGTCGGCAGCTGGTCATCCATGACATCTGTAAAATACAGGACAGGCAGATAGGCAAGAAGTAAGGCATCATCCTCTGCAATGGGATAGGGAAATATTCAATCTTTGACTGTAGTGGCTGCTATCATGGTTCATCATTTACTTGCTACTGGTGGCTCAGAGACATGTTACAGACCCCAGGTTGTAGTTGTTTATTATGTGTTGCATTATGCATCTCACATGGGCCAACCTTTCAAGGTATTTTATGCATTAATCCCACACCACCATACTCCTTGCAGGCCCCTTGCCCCAGCCACTGACACCATGGTAGCATGTCATTTACATTCCTTTTCACCATGGTGGACATTCCCACAGTAGTGTAGTGAGTGTTGTCACTATTTTGGTGCTTTACTGCATTGGCACCATGAGTCATGGCACTAGGGCAGCAAAGTACAGGGAGGTCCATTGCTTACAATGCTTGTGTAACTTTGTCATCTGTCTTTAGCAGGCACCACACGTGCTAAATGGATGCCACAGTGCAACCTATATGGATTGCCAGCCCCATTAATTCATCCCTCCCAACATTATGGACATTTCCTTCCATACAGCCTATCTGTCACAGGCATATGTTGGTGTAAGGATATACAACGTGGATTAATGCATGCATTCTGAGAGATTGTTAATGTGGCACAAGGGGAATTGGCAGCTTGGAACCACATTAGCAACTATTTGTGTGATGGTACTGTTGCATTACAGGCTAGTGACATTGTGCCTGTAGTGCAACATTGATGCCACTTGTGCCTGTTCTTAAGGATGACGGCGTCCCTTCAAGCACAACACCAAACAGTCACACAACACAGACAACCTGTTACATGGTGAAATTGAAGCTACTTGTACAGCAGAACAAATAATGATCTCAGACATGCCCCATATGTTGTATATGTTCGCTTTTGTGCCCATTCCCGAATGGTACATGGAGGTGTGTGAGAGTTGTTTTTGTGGCACCCTGTGCGAGTAGCATAGGACATGTTGCACACTGAGGCCCTGATTTTTTTCTAAAGTGGCGCAGCTCGGTGCAAAAATAGCTGCACCACACTGCGCCACTTTTGAAACACAGGGATGGGCTGTATTTACAGGAATATGGTGCATCCCTGTGTTTCCCCCTGTGCCTGCGCAGGTTTAAGCTCCTGCACCAACGCAGACATCCTTGCACCATAGTTCAAGGGTGCTTGCGTTGAGGGAATAGATTGTTTATATGAAGGAAGGTGTCCAATCCTGCACATAAACAATCTACCATGGCGATTTGGCATTTCTGTATGTACAGCACACATAAGAAGGGCAATGACATGAAGAGGAATGAAAGCATTTTGCTTTGTTGTGTCATCCGAACACTAACCCTGGGTTGGTGTTGAATTTGGTCACAGCCTCAGGTTAACATGTAGCTTTGGATCTGGGGCAACAACAATATGCAATGGAAGTTGTTGTGGCACAGCCACACCGATTGTATGCCCCTTCCAGGTAAAGTGCTGTATGTGTAGGGGCCATATTTACAAAACGGTGTTAAGCCACAATAAGTAGATTAACAGTACGTTGTGTAGATGTCTGAGTACATAGTGCCACCACAGCGTCACTAAAAGTGAGGCTCCAGTGGCGATGGGGCCTTTTGATTCTGGCTGATGTGTCCCGATGTGACCCTTTTGCATGCATTTAGTGTGTTCTATGTGTCTCACCCTTCTGCCATTTGTAAAATTCCAGATAGTCCCCCCTGCAACTTACCATGCATTTGTGGTAGTTCTTGGTAGTCTCTGCCGTCCTGTCCTGCGATTGCAGTGAGCAGCTCCTCCGGGATTACTGCTGCCATTATCTCCTCCTGCTCATGTAGGTCCTCCTGGGGTGCAGGACTTCCACCTCCAGTCTGCAGTGCTGCCTGTCAGTTCCTGGCCAGTTTCTCCTTAGTTCTGTGCTTGCAATCGTCTCAGTGCTTCTCACAATCAGTGACACTCCTCTTCACCTCTGCTACGCTGTGGGCTTTATCTACTATTGCCTGCTGTACAGCCTCTCTCCTACCTATTGGCAATTTGGAGGTGATGAAGAGCTGTTGTTGGTGCTCTGTCACCTTGCTGACCAAGATGTCATTCTCCTCCTCACTAAAGCTACACTTCTGCTTCTTCTTCTCTTTCTTCTGGGACTTTGCTATTCCCTCCTTGCTGGTACTGGGCTGATTTGGATCTCTCTGGTGTCTCTCTGGGCCTACATTCTCCATCTTGCCTCCCTATTTTTTTCTTGCTTGCGTGTTTTTTTAACGCTAATGCTGTCAAATATGACACTAACAAGTTTATTGTCAAAAAGTGTGCCGCAAAATGTTCTAACGCCACTTTTACAGCATTAGCATAATTTTAATTTCTGCCACGTTGCAATGGTTAGCATCATTTTCTTTTTTTACGCTAACCGTTCCTTAGCGCCATGGTGCATCGTTTTTTAAATATGGCGCTAAGGAATGGTGTTAGCCCACGGCAATTGTTTTGACTCACAACTGCGCTAGCGCAGTTGTGCAACATTTTTCTTAAATCAGGGCCATAGTGCGTACTCGGGCTGCTAACTGCTCCATGCCTTTGTGGAACACAGTTATTTCATCCACGAGAAACCATTTGTCCCTTACGTCTGTATCTGTAACACAGTGCAGGCACAAGAGCAAAGGTATTGCCTGATGTGCATGAGGCTTTGTTTTTTTCACATTGAGGAAAGTGCATCCCGGTACAGTAGTTTTATAGACGGGGATGAACAACCATACGGAGCCCATTTTGTATTACAAAAGAACACCATGATTATGAGAAGCAGGCACAAAGACGTTCTGCGCTCCCAAGACATTTGTGAAATCAAGCCCTTAAGATTGATGATATTCGCAGGTAACTGGGGAGAGGGTGAGTTATCAGCATCAGAAGCTCAGGGTGGGAGTAATAAGTATGACCACCCGATTACATGAGTCTACACAAACAAATGGGAAGCATGCATGCTCACTGGGTGTAGGTGCTCAGTTTGCTGTTTGCAAACTGTCTTCAGAGAGACATGGCCAGGAAATGGCACCATTTGGTAGAAGCAGTGGGTTGCTACTATTTGAACCAAAAATAGTGTGATATAACAATGTCAAGTCAAAAAATAACATTGATCCCAATAACACATTTTTGATGATCCTACATAAAATGAAAAAATATTAGAAACTAAAATACAAAGCATTAACATCGAAATAACATAAAATAAGAGGCAACACACAAAAATAAGAAATCTCGAAAATCCTCTTTTCAAAATTAATGCGCAGAAAATATTGAAAGATTGCTACATTGACAAACAAATATTCAGGAAAATATTAGAGATCATTAATACATGTTGATATAACTGATAAAAGAATCTTATTTGTTATTTTCCAAATGAGAAAAAAAATTACAAACATTGAAAATAACCAGTGAAAATCAAACCAAAAGTTGATAATCAATAAGAATAAAATCTCAATTAAGAAACCACCATAAAAGAAGACACATCATCCCATTTTGTGTCTGCAGCCAAGCACTAAGACAGAAGCCTGCTACGCTGTCAAAAATAAATACAGGAAATTACTGCAAAAAGTAAGAACTTATTCAAATATGTAAAGATTTAAAACAAAACAAATAACTTCTAATGCTATATTTCAGCTCAGAGAAAACTAATTATTTTTCCAGCACTACTATCTCCATTCTCTTGCCTGCACAAAGACAAGAAAAGAAAACCTAAAAAGAAATTCCAAAAAGGTTAATTTGAAAAACAAAAGGCCCAAATTAAAAACAATGTAAAATGCAAGTAACCTAAAACTAATGAATGTGCTCATTATAAAGTAAAAGATACACAGAACCATTATTTAATGTTTTTTTTAAGTTTTAACTGAAACATAGATATTAACATGTCCAATCACCACTTTTTCCAGAGTCACAGGGAGGAAACCCCTTGCCCGTATATCTACCCTGAAGCTATAGTAAAGAACAAATCACCAAAAGACATTGATTTGTGGAAGCAGAAAAATATTATTCAAATGGTTGCTATAGAAAGGACATAATTATGAATGACCAAGTTAAAAAAACCTGAGCATAACCACCTACCAAATATGGTAAAAATCAATGTCAGAAACACAATTCAGGACTTAAAAGAGGCCTCAACTAGTTTGACATCTCCAAGTGGAGCTATACTTAAAGACCATGCATACAGAGCTTTTGCTGCAACAAAAATATGGCAACATTAACATAATGCTGAATTTGGCATGACTGGTTTATTTAAATCATGCAAACTTCAATTTTGCCAACACTAATCGTCCAATGACAAATACAAGAAAACGACATGCAACTCATATGGTCCCTTGTACCTACCAAACAAACATAATGCAAACAAACAAACATAATGCAACACACACTGAACTCTTAAACACAATAAAAGAAAAAAAGAAATTATTTCTCTCCAAATAAAATTGTTATAGATTTTGAACTTGTAATGATATACACAATAGCAGAAGGCTTTCTAAATGGCAAAGTACAAGGTTGTTATTTGCACTACAACAGACTCACATGGCACCCCCTTGAAAAACTACACTCTAACCATAGAATATTCTACAAACAGTGCACTCCATTTCAAAAAATAAAAAAAACGTATTACACTAGCTTTCTGCCACTCAAAATAGTAATCATCTTATTAATTGACTTTGCATTTTTCAAAGAAAATGAAGAAAAATGATGGCTACTCCTATCCTACATTGAGGACATATGGGTTGGTCGACTGCACTGCTCAGGATGCAGATATGAGTTGAGGTTCCACACTGAGTGGGGAACGTATATGAAAGTATCCTAAATAACAATCAAAAACCCACAATGCAGCAGAATTCTGTAATAACCTTTTTTCATGCAACAAAGTCAGACATCATCCAACACCATAGAACTTTAGAGAAATCATCAGAAAAGAATAAAGTAACCAAGGACTATGAATCCAACTATTCATATCCCAAACCCTAGGCAAACAAGTACAATACATAAATGCAATACTAAGCAATAAAGTTAACCTATGCTCAGAAATACCATCCACTAAACTACCTCGATGCCACAGTATACACACAATTATGATAGGTGACACCGAAATAACAACAAAAGACAAAAGTAAAATTACTAATAAAATAATAAATTCACTTTTAAAATATATTTATTCAAATATATTATACAAAATTATATTTAATGAATATAAATAATACACCTGAATATGCAAAAGCATCTTTATGAAAACCTGTTTGAAATTATACACAGCAATAAATCACAAAATATAAATTCCAATACAACTAAATACATCAAAAACAAACCAATAAAATATGGTCCCTGTTTCTTGAACACGTGCTTGAATTAAAGAAAGAAATATGGTTGGCAACCCTAATACTGGGTTGTCACAATATTAATATTATTATTATTTGCATTGTCATTCTTTTTGCACTTGTACAGTATCTCGCTTAGGAGGGCATCCCATACTCAGTAAAGGTTATGCCTATTTACCATGGACCAAGTAACCCGATGCCACACTGTACTGGTAACAGCTGCCCGTGATGTGTATGATTTTGCTCATTCATATGACAATGAATGTGTTTTACTGACAAGTGGTTGCAGGGCTTATCAAGGTTCTGGTCCCTAATGGCAGTCTGCTGCGTGTACTACCTAGAACATTTGTATATGCATTACACTGTTGTGTTTTTCCCCATGGTGGGCTTGGATTTTTAGTTTCATCACTCACATGAATTTTGGGTAGGTTTGTGTAATGGGGTGGCTAAACCTCTTGAGGCTCCCACACGTTTGGGGCCGATAGAGAGGTGCCCTGGTGGCGCTTCTGCAAATGTTGTGCTGTTGCAACGCAACGAAAAGCAGAACCAGAAGAAGACGTGTGCGGCGTCAAAGAGGAGTGCAGTGTCAGAGAGGAGTGCGACTTCAGAGAGGAGTGTGGAGTCAAAGAAGACGAGCACGGGCAGAAAGGAGGAGACAGCTATATGGAGGCAACCAGGAGAAAATGGATGGCCAGAACAGACAAAGAGGAGACCACGGAGGGCCGCACACTGACAGAGGATGGCAGCGACTGAGTTTAACATTGGAACCCGACAACCTGCCACATCCCTTGAGGGACGTGGCTAGAGCAGTGACATCCAAAAGACCCAGAGGAGTGCCTGAAAGAAAACATAATTAGAGACCATTAAAAGAGAAATACAAGGGAAAGAAATACAGTATTATACAGAAGAAGAAGTAAGAGAACTAAGAAAGAGAAGAATAAGGGGAAAAACAGAGATTGGAAAATCGGAGCTACAAAGAGGACTTCTGAGTCCATTTTTATCAAGTACTGGAAGCAGGGTAACCTAATAATACGAATAATAAAGGAAAGTGCGATAATATATACTGTATCGAACATTCTTTATAGTGTGAGACCTGTCGTAAGGGTTGAAATAGGGAAAGGGGAGGTTCTTAGCCAACTAGCCTACTACATCTTGGTGTCAGAAGTGGGATAAGTTCCTAAGTGGGAAAGGAACAATGGAAGAGAAACCTTCCCTTGAGGACATGATTAATCAACTGGCTGAGGGACAAAGACACTTACAAATAGTATGGAGGAACAACTGAGAGAAGCCAGAAGTGATAGAGAAACATTACAAAATGCCCTGAATTTTATTTTTTATTTTTTTATTATTGCTTATCAATAAATCTTGGTGAATTGTTGCTCATGATGCTAAAAAAGCTTGATTAATCATTGATTCTCAAAATAAAGGTTTTGATTAGAATTGTAACTAATGGGGAATAAAAACGATTAACCCTTTTGAGAGTGATGGTATTTTCTTGTTAGATAAGAATTTTATAGCGTTACATGTTGATTATGATGGTTATTGACATTTCACTGGTTACCGCTTAACTAGGATACTCTATGCGATCCAAAAGATTCATCGACCTATACGCGTCCCCTTGTAAGTTTACTTACTGAGGACAAGGCGCGGCAGCAGTTTTTGGTAGCAGCTTGATGGTTAGTTTCCTTAGGGAACTAGTTGGGTGGTGACTAGTGGGTATGGTAGTAGTTTAATGTTGAGTACAATTGTTTGAATTTTGTGAGGTTTGAATTTTGTTTTCTAAAATGTCAATGGTTGCAAAGATGATGCCCCCTTAAACCCAGAAATGACTTTCCCAGATCCTGGATCCCGTTGGTAAGATTGAGTATGTCGTCGGTGTATTTTGAGATAGTACGAGAGTAGTAGATTGCGCTTGCACAGGCTTAAGCAAAATCGCAGGTGAATTCTGATGTATGTGAGGAAAAAGTAGGGGGTCTGCGTACTTAAGGGTTAGTAGGAGTGTGCATACTCCAAAGTGTGAGTGTAGGGAAGTCGTCGAACTTCATATGTGTGTGGCGCTTTGTGCTCCAAAAAATTGTCCACATGGTTGTTGGTGATGTACGGACCCTGCGTGGTCTAAGATTCCAGAGTATATTGACAAGTATAGGAGAAACTTCGTTATATGTTGTAATCTGTCTGGTTTAGTAGGTTGATCAGGCGTGGTTAGCAAGCCGGAGTGAATGTTAGACGAATAAAGGAAGCTTTAACTGAGATTTGGCGAGTCCTATGTGCACAAGGACAGACCCATTGATCAGTTAAGAGTAAAGTTTGAGGGTCGAATTGTACTTGCGAATGTGGGAGACTGAGAAAGAGGAATAGCTAAAGAGCCAGAAAGTGCCATTAGTGAAAATCCGTAAGGTCCCTGAAGCGATTGTGTCCCTTCTTGTAGTAAACCAGCAAGTTTGTTTTAGTTATTATTTGGTGAAGATGCTGGCAATAAATCATATTATTTGAGTGGAATTGAGTCGAGGAGGACAAGCCGCAAGACTTTGTCAGCCGCTGTGGGTCAGAGTGATGGCAGTGTGTGTCGCGCTGGGATAGGTCAGTTAGTGAGAAGAGCCACGACTGGATTGGCAGCTGTGCGTGAGAGGCAATTGGATGAGTAAACGGGTGAAGGGAATCTTGGGAGTAAAAGTCATTTCATTTATTGAATTTGTAGTACACAAAACAGGCAAAATGTAGTTTTTCAAGGCATTTAAGATTGCGATGAAGGGTGATTTATACATCAAGGTGTCAGTGGGGGAACCAACCCCCCCCCCGCAGGATACTCCGGCGCATCTCGTCATGACAGAAAAAGGCATAGCTTTGTGTCTTTCGTTAAAGCAATGGAGTAAATTGACTAAGAATCAAGGGACATTAGCTTTTCCAGAGCATGGAACGTTCAATTTGAGAATTTTGGACCAGTTGCGATCATCATTGTATGACATGAGGCCGTTACCGAGACCAGCACAGTTTGAGGCTTTAGCATTTTAGGAGTTAGTGGCCAGACAGCAGCAAGAGCTAAAATTCAACAGAATCAATCAATCAATCAATCATTGAATTTATAAAGCGCTCTATGTACCCGTGAGGGATTCAAGGCGCTGGGGGGGGGGGGGAGAGCTGCTGTTACTGATCGAAGAGCCAGGACTTGAGGAGTCTTCTGAAGGTGAGTAGGTCTTGGGTCTGTCGCAGGTTGGTAGGGAGAGTGTTCCAGGTCTTGGGAGCAAGGTATGAGAAGGATCTTCCGCCGGAGGTCTTTCGTTGGATGCGGGGAACGACGGAGAGGGCGAGGTTTGCGGAGCGGAGCTGACGGGTCGGGGTGTAGAAGCTGAGTCTGTTGTTCAGGTAGGCAGGTCCGGTGTCGCGGAGTGCTTTGTGAGCATGGGTAAGAAGATTGAAAGTGATCCTCTTGTCCATGGGGAGCCAGTGAAGGTTTCTCAGGTGGTGGGAGATGTGGCTGCGGCGGGGTACGTCGAGGATCAGCTGGGCGGAGGCGTTTTGGATGCGTTGGAGGCGTCGTAGGTCTTTTGCTGGGATGCCTGTGTAGAGTGCGTTGCCGTAGTCTAGCCTGCTGCTGACGAGGGCCTGTGTCACCGTTCTTCTTGTTTCTGTCGGGATCCACTTGTATATCATTCGGAGCATGCGGAGTGTGTTGTAGCAGGAGGAGGAAACTGCGTTGACCTGTTTAGACATGGTGAAGGAGGAGTCGAGGACGAAGCCCAGGTTGCGTGCGTGGTCGGTCGGTGTCAGTGGGGTTCCTAGTGAGGTAAGCCACCAGGAGTCGTCCCAGGCGGAGGGGGTGGGTCCGAGGATGAGGACCTCCGTCTTGTCCAAATTCAGTTTCAGACAGCTGCTTCTCATCCATTCGGCGATGGATTTCATTCCCTCGTGGAGGTTGGTTTTGGCGGTGCGCGGGTCCTTGGTGAGGGAGAGGGTGAGCTGGGTGTCGTCGGCGTAGGAGAGAATGTTGAGGTTGTGTTGTCTGGCCACTTGTGCGAGGGGCGCCATGTAGATGTTGAACAGCGTCGGGCTGAGGGATGAGCCTTGGGGGACGGCGCAGATGATGTCGGTGGCTTCGGAGCGGAAGGGGGGGAGGCGGACTCTCTGGGTTCTGTCAGAGAGGAATGAGATGATCCAGTCAAGGGCTTTTCCTTGAATTAAAGTTTTGTGGAGGCGTGTTTTCAGGGTGCAGTGGCAGACTGTGTCGAAGGCGGTAGATAGGTCCAGGAGGATGAGGGCTGATGTTTCGCCGTTGTCCATTTGGCACCTGATGTCGTCTGTGGCGGAGAGAAGGGCGGTCTGAGTGCTGTGGTTTTGTCTGAAGCCGGACTGGGAGGGGTCCAGGATGTGTCGTTGTCTTCGAGGTGGCTGGTTAGTTGTGTGTTGACGATTTTTCAATGACCTTCGCTGGGAAAGGGAGTAGGGAGATCGGTCGGAAATTCTTGAGGCCGTTGGGGTCTGCTTTGGGCTTCTTGAGGAGGGCGCGGATTTCGGCGTGCTTCCAACTTTCCGGGAATGTCGCTGTTTCGAAGGAGATGTTGATGATCTTCCGTAGTTGGGGCCGATGGTAGAGTCGGCTTTGTTGTATACGTGGTGGGGACAAGGGTGTGACGGAGATCCTGAGTGGATGGAGTTCATGATCTTGCGTGTCTCTGTGTCGTTGACGTTGGTCGAGGAGGTCAGGCGGTTTTCACAGGTGGAGCTTTCGGGAGTGAGGGTCTGGCGTGGGTGTGGCGTTGAAGCTGTTGTGGATGTCAGTGATCTTCCGGTGGAAAAAGGTGGACAGCGCGTCGCAGAGTTCTTGGGATGGTGGAATGTCGTTGACGTTGGCACTGGGGTTGGAGAGTTCTTTCAATATGCTGAAGAGCTCTTTGCTGTCGTATGCGTTGTTGTACAGGCGGTCTTTGAAGTGGGATCGTTTGGCTTGTCTGATGATTTGGTAATGCCTGCGGGTGGCGTCCTTGTGGGCTGTGAGGCTGTCAGGTGTGCGCTCGAGGAGCCATTCCGTTTTTGGTTTCCGGCAGTCGCGCTTGGAGTTTAGGAGCTCGTTGGTGAACGAGGTGGCTTTTCTTCTGGCTTGGTTGTTGGTGGGTTTCTTGAGTGGCGCGAGGTTGTTGGTGCAATCGTTGATCCACAGTGTGAGGTTGTGGACGGCGGTGTCTGGGTCGGTGGGGTCAGAGGGTGGGTTCTGGGCAAGGGTGTTGGTAAGCTGGTCTTCGGTAACTTTGCTCAGGGATCGGCGGGGTGGTTGTTGGGTGCGATGGTGCTCGGTATGTTTCTTGTAAGTGAAGTGGATACAGTGGTGGTCGGTCCAGTGGAGTTCGGTGGTATGGTTGAAGGTGACGTGGGCGCTTGAGGAGAAGATGGGATCAAGCGTGTGGCCGGCGATGTGGGTGGGTGTGTTGACGAGTTGTCTGAGGCCGTGGTTGGTGAGGTTGTCGATCAGAGTTGTGGAGTTGGTGTCGTTTTTGTTCTCCAGGTGGAAATTTAGGTCCCTGAGGAGGATGTAGTCTGTTGAGGTGAGTGCGTGAGTGCTGGTGAGGTCAGCGATGGATTCGCTGAATGGTGTTCGTGGTCCGGGAGGTCTGTAGATGAGTGTTCCTCTGAGAGTGGTGTTGGGGTCGGTGTGGATACGGAAGTGTAGGTGTTCGGCGGTCTTGAGGGTCTCTTCCGTGTGGGTGTAGACTTTGAGGGTGGATTTGTGGGCGATGGCTATTCCCCCTCCGATTCCATTGGTGCGATCCCTTCGGATGATCTTGTAGCCGTCCGGGATGGCTATTGCGATGTCGGGCGCCGAGGAGTCGTTCCACCAGGTTTCGGTCAGGAAGGCTACGTCTGGGGCAGTGGAGTCGAGCAGGTCCCAGAGCTCAATGGCGTGCGGAGCGGGTGTTGAGGAGTATGCAGTGGAGGTGGGTTGTTCCGGTCTTTGTAGGTTTCCTTGTTCTGTCGCAGGTGAATTAGAAGGCGTGGCAGGAGAAGGGTCCGTTGGTGTTCCTTGGTGAGGACTGGAAGCATGCTGTGATGTGGCCGGGATTGAGGGCGTTGAGCTGGTTGGCCGTGTAGCGGCTTCTGGAGGTGCGGGGGTCACGCGGACCGGGGGGGTGGCGCTGGGTGCGGTCCAGGTGCGGACGGGCGCATACGGGTTTGCCTCTGGCATGCCTCAGGCGCAGCGACCGCCATTAAGAAGGGAGGGGGGAGGAAGGAGCAGCTGGGAGGCGGGAGGGAGCGGCGAATGGGGGCGCGAGGGGGGCGGGGCCACAGGGAGGCAGCGGCGGGGAAGCGGCTCAGCGAGACCCGGCAAGGGGAGCGCACAAGGGGCAAAAGCAGGCAGAAAAACCAGGAAAAAGGCACAAAAGGAAAACGGATTAATAAACGGCACAATAAATCAAGGCACAGAAAAACAAGTCACAATAACAAAACGGCACAATGCACAAGTCTAGCGACACTTACCAAGCCCACTAGACACCAGGAGTGAGGGGCAGGCGGATGCCTGCGGGTGGAGTAGGGCCTCGAACACACAAACAGCCGCGGGGGTCAAGGACACGGGCACAGCTAGGTGGCCCTGCGGACATGGGGGAGCGATCTCCTGACCAAAGGCAGAAGGGTGAAGAAGATAGAAAAGTCACTAGTAGAAGCTAGGTGGGATTGGGAGCAAAAAAGATGGAGGATGGCAACTATGAAAGAGATTAAGATGTTCCCAGCAATCACAGAAGGTGATGATTCAGACAAAGGGGATAGTGCCAAGGAAGAGGAGAGTGAGGAGAAAAAGAAAAGAAAAAAGTCTTATGTGGATGACGATGATTCTGATGTTGAGGATCTCATTACTCAGTTGCTGAGAGATAGACCTCTGCCTATGACGACCTATGCAGGGGGTCCAGGGACTAGTGCTACAGCCCCTCCTGCTACTCCTGGAACATCCCAGGGAGCTGTGGCAGCTGTACAAGCAGAAGGAGGACAGTTACCAGGGGCAGTACAAGGTACACCAGTCACAGGAAAGGGTGCGGTAGCTCAGGCGCAGGTACATACACCTTTGGTAACAAGGGTTTATCCAGATGTGCCACTTGAGACTGTTTCAAATATCGTAGTGCCGAGGGAGCAGGTGCTTCTGAAGCCAATGTTGGTCCAGACTGACCCGACTCCAATGTTATTGCCACCAGCTCAGACGCAGGGTATGTCGAAGTTTAACCCGTTGACCGGGACTTTGGTAGATCTCACACCAGTTATGAACCAGACAATGGGAGTACCACTCACACAAGGTGCAGATGCTAGGACAGCCCCAGATGCAATATCGCTACTGATCACTGTTGGTCCAGCGGTACCTTTATATGCACAGAAGAAAACTGAAGCAGGGGAACAGACTGAGATGTCACAGAGTTTGGTGAGAAGGGGAGTGGGAGATTCAATAGACTCAACATCATCTTCAGGACCTTGTCCTGGTGAGTTCAGATCTCCTACAGGTTTTAGTCCACTTGTAACATTGCCGGATGTGGTAAATGTCTCTAATACAAATCAGAGTTTGAGACTCGTGACACCACAAGTCTTGGGTACAGTGGCACAGCAGCCTGCCGTCCAGAATGTGAGTAATATCTCATTACAAGGGTTAACAGCTCAGTAGTTAACTAGTTGGCTGGATAGTTTAAAGTCTTCACAAGGTGCATCAAAAGGGGAAGATCAATTGAACCGAGTGGGACTAAATATCAAAGCAAATGAATTAATCGAGGTAACAATGGGATTGAATAGGTTAGAATCCTACACTGAAGAAGAGCTGAGGTATTTGTGCCCAGGGATTACAAAAGAAGTAGGGAAAATACACCAGAAAGTAGCGGATATAGCAGAAAAGCATGACATTGATCTTAAAAAGACGAAACATTTGAGACGAAGTTACAGATTAGATTTTGAGGCAAAAGATTTTGAACACATGAGATCAGCAGGAATGAAACCACATTTGAGGGACTTGCTGCAGAGTGCACAAATTTGGGTAGCATTAGAAAAGTGGGAAGGCAGATGGGCAAGGAAGAAAGAGAAACGAAAACGAGATTCTCAAGAAGAAACAGAGGGAGCAGAGAAATGGGTTCAGTTTGTTCATGTCCCGTGGCACCAAAGTAACATATTGGTGGTCATTACAACCTCGGCGGTCTTTTTACAAGACCGCCGAGGGACCACCGTGCGGAAGACCGCCAGTGGTGGCGGTTTGCCGCTCTGCGTATTATGACCGTTGGCAGCACTCCGTCCTTCTTTAGATGGAGAGCCGCCAACAGCCATACTGGCGGGCGGCGGGAAAGTGGAGGTTGCTCCACCTCCACCGCCACGTCAACAGAACACCGCCCACTAAATCACGTCCTGTGGTTCGGCGTGGCGGTGTTCTGTTGACGGTGTGGTGTCGGCAGATCAGCCCCCATGGATCCCGTCCCCTCCCGGAGGATCGACGGACCAGGTAAGTCGATCGTCCGTTACGTGAGGGGGTGGGGGGTGTTGTGTGTTGTGTGGGTGCATGGGGGTGTGCGTGTGTGTATGTAGTGGGGGTGTGCGAGTGCGTGTATGCGTGCGGTGGTGTTGTGAGGTTGGGAATGAGTGCATGTATGACTGTAGGTATGTCTATATGGTTGTGTGCGTGTATGTTTGAATGTGGGTGTGAGTGTCTGACTGTGTGTGTGGATGTTGGCATGTATGTCGGTGTGTGTGCGTGTATGTGTGTTGGTGGTGCCTGCATGCATGTCGTGTGTGTATGAGTGATGTGATGTTGGGGTCGGGGTGGGGAGGGGGGCCCTGCCACCTTTGGGGGGTGGCAGGGGTTGTGGGGGGTGTAGCGGAGGGTATCGGGGTGGGACTGGGGGGTGAGGGAGACCCCTATCAGTGCCAGGGGAGGAATTCCCTGGCACTGATAGTGCTTACTGCCATGGATTTCATGGCGGTTCCAAACCGCATGAAATCCATGGCGGTCAGCCGGGTCAAAATACCGCCGGCGGTATAGTGACGACCGCCGGGCTGGAGACCCTGGTCTCCAGCCCGGCGGGCGGAACGGAGAAGCGGCGGATGACCATGCCGGTAACCGCCATGGTCATGATTCACAAAAAAAGACCGCCAGCCTGTTGGCGGTCTTACCGCCGCTTCTCCGCCTTCCGCCAGGGTCGTAATGACCCCCATTGTCTTTTACAAACAATTATCCCAGATTGAGAGAGAAGCCAGTTGAATGGTATCAACAGACTGAGAGGTTCGTGAAACTCTCTAAGTGTTTGTGGGAGGACTTGAATACCTTATTCGAGATAGTTGTGCCATCCGACTTATGGGTCGAATGTAAGAGGGCAGTAGACTGGCCAACAAGTGAACCTGAAAGGAACAAGATTACAGGCGCACCATCACCTGAGGTTTTGAAAAATTATTATAAGGTGATTGAGTTCCTGAAAACTAGGATTTCTCCTAAAAACATTGATTGGCAGAGGATTGACAGGACAGTCCAGGAAACTAAGGAGTCAATACATACTTATTATGAAAGGTTACTAAAGGCTTCCAAGGAGTACAGTGGCAAGGAAGCGGTCGAACCAAAAGACATGTTGCATTTTGTGTTTAGATTTGTTGAAGGATTGAGACCTGAAGTAGGGCAGATGATTAAGAATCACTTGATTCGCTGGCAGTCAAAGCAGATTGATGAGGTGTTGCAGTATGCTAAATATTGTAGTGATGAGATTGAATTGAAACAAAAGAAGTTAAAAGAAAAGGCAATGGTGATGCAGATTAAGGCAGCACAATAAGGAGTACAAGGTGCTTTAGTGCCGCCGATGCCACCACAACAGAGAGCCGTCACGTTTCAACCTCAAGTGAGAGGTAAAGGACGTGGGATGGATATGATGCGTGGTCCAGATCTAAGCACTGTGGTTGTTCAGAATGACATGCAGGGTATGTAAAGGATGTTGCCATGTCATTTGTGCAGAAACGTGGGACACTGGAAGCGGCAGTGCCCATTGATGGTGCAGGAAGAAATGGTTCAGCAAAGCGATATTGGTTCAGCTCAAACAGTAAGAGTCCCAAGAATGAGGGGCATAGTTCCGAATGCTCAAAATCGAGGTCTGAATTTCTTTCTTAGGTGGCTCAATCGCAATTTACTTCCTTAACACCAGTACAGCAGCAGGTTTCTATGGTGCCTAGACAGCAAGTGCACATACCCCAAGCACCGATGGAGCAGCAACAAGTTATGCTTACTCAACAGGTCACAGGTCAGAGACCAGACAATAGTAACAATACATTTCACAGTGAGGATGAAATAAACGATGAATGGATGAGTGACAGTTCAGATGAAGGAGCTTGTATTCTCGCTGCGTCCCTAGAAGTAGATCACAGAGGGCCTTTTGTGAAGGGAAAAGTAATGGGAAATAAGGTCTCATTCCTGGTTGACACTGGAGCTACGCGCTCCACAGTGAGGAGTGTGGAAGTACCAGATTTACCCCTTTCCGGCAGGACAGTTCAAGTTGTGGGAGTGGAGAATAAGCAGTTAACGAATCCTATCATGCAACCGGTGCAAGTTGAACAAATTACTTGGGATTGCACAGATTTGTGGTGTGCGACTCAAGTCCTGTGTCCTTATTAGGCAGAGATTTATTGTGTAAGACCAAATGTTCCATAAACTGTACAGATGCAGGAATAGAGGTCCAGACAAATAGTGATGATGAGGAAGAACAGGCGTCAGCCATGGTACTTAATAATGCTCACGAAGAATACCCATTGATTGAAATGTTTCCGATGTTCACACTGAAGGAGTTGCATGTAGACCTGCAGTGAACAGTTAAGGAGAAGGTTTGGGATTTGACAGGGAGAGAAGTGGGATTGATCAAATGAGTGGAACCTATTAAAATCACTTTGAAGCCGAATGTTGAGTTCCCAAACCTTCCACAGTATAACATAGCACAGGATGTGAAGATGAAAGTGGCGCAGATAATTGGAGATTTCCTGAAGCAGGGAGTTCTAAGGGAAGTGTTGAGTAGCCCATGTAATTCACCAATAATGGGATTGAAAAAGCCTTGTGGGAAGGTACAGGTTGTGCAGGACTTCCGAAAAGTGAATTACATGGTGGTGAAATGTTGACCGATTGTGCCCAATCCAGCAGTGATACTGTTTCAGATTCCTTGTGAGGCAGAGTGGTTCAAGGTGGTTGATTTGTCACAAGCTTTCTTTTCAGTGCCACTTCATGAGGATAGCCAGTTTCTTTTCAGTTTCAAATTCCTAGATAAAGTCTATAGCTGGTGCAGGCTTCCACAAGGGTATACAGAGTCACCATCCTTGTTCAATCAGATTTTGAAGAAGAATTTGGAGTCATTGGAATTACCCTTCCAATTGACTCTGGTGCAGTACATTGGTGACTTATTGATTGCCTCCAGAACAAGGGACGAGTGTAAGCACAACTTGATTGCCCTCTTGAATCATTTGGGAGACTTTGGACACAAGGTCTCGCCTGTGAAGTTGCAGTATTGCCAGAAGTCTGTCAAATACTTGGGTCATCAAATTTAGAAAGGGCTGAGAAGAATTTCCCGAGAAAGGATTACAATGATTTTGCAGAGAAATCCCCCTACTTCCCAGAAAGATGTGCGCATGTTTTTGGGAATGGTAGGATATGTAGACAATGGATTCCGAATTTTGCTGAGATAGCAAAACCCCTACAGCAGTTAACACACAAAGGAGTTACAGATCCCATTAGCGTAGATGAGGATCAAATGAGGGCTTTCACTGAATTGACAGAGAGTTTGTGCAAAGCTCCAGCATTGGAAATGCCTGATTATACAAAGTCTTTCACATTGTTTTGTCATGAACGTGACGCTTGTTCTTTGTCTGTTTTGACACAGGTCCATGGAGGTGCTTATCGCCCGGTAGCCTATTTTTCAGCTACCTTGGACCAGGTTGCAGCAGCTTTACCAGGTTGTCTGCGAGCAGTAGCCGCAGTTGGTCAAAGTCTTTCCCAATGTGAAGGGGTGGTCATGGGATTCCCAGTGACGGTAATTGTACCACATTCTGTTGATATTTTACTGCCAAGAACGAAAACACAACATTTGACGGGGGCCAGACTGACAAGGTATGAGACGAGCATATTGGGAGCTCCAAATGTAACTTTGAAAAGATGTACAGTGTTGAATCCAGCAACATTATTGCCAAGTGACACTGTTGAAATTGAAAAGGAGGAGGATATAGAACATGATTGTCTCGAAGTGACTGAATTATATACAAAGCCTAGACCTGATATCAGCGATACTCGATTAGAAGAAAATGATCAAATTGCCTTTGTTGATGGTGCATGCCTTAGAGATGGAACAGGCACTTTGAGAGCAGGATATGCTGTATGTACTATTACAGGAACCCTAGAAGCATCTTGGCTTCCTGGTGTATATTCAGCACAAGTAGCAGAACTGGTGGCTCTTACTAGAGTTTGTTATGTTTCTACCAGGCTGCAAGTGACAATATACACTGATAGTCAGTATGGATTTGGAATTGTTCATGATTTTGGTCAATTGTGGTCGCAAAGAGGTTTCATGACCTCAAGTGGAACCCCAGTATGAAATGGTGACAGGATAAAAGAATTACTGTATGCAATTCAATTGCCTGAGGAGATTGCTGTGGTAAAATGCAGTGCGCATCAAAAAACACCAGATCACATTTCCTTGGGAAATGAGTATGCAGATCAGGTTGCAAGGTTTTGCGCCCTGAACTGTATATCGTTTAAGGACAAGTGGGAATTGATGCCAGACGAAGAGACCAGTTGTGCAAATTTTGCATTAACAATAATCGATACTTGAGAAGAATTTAAAACATTACAAGAAAATGCAGACAAGGATGAGAAAAAGCTGTGGGCAAAGCTGAAATGTGTATAAAGACCAGATGAAATCTGGGTATCTGAGGAGGGTCAGATGGTATTGCCGAAATTTCTGTTGACTCAGATGGCTCAGTATTAACATGGTCAGGCACACATCGGAAGGGATGCCATGATTAGATTGTTCAAAGTTGACTGGTTCAATCCAAAATTTAGACAAGCAGCTGAAGCAGTATGTCACAGATGCGTGATCTGTCAGCAATTAAACGTGGGAAAAGGGACTGTAGTAAACTTGAACTACATTGGAAGAGCAGGAGGACCATTCAGCAGAATGCAATTGGATTTCATTGAGATGCCTGCATGTAGTGGACTGAAGTACGTGTTGGTGATTGTGTGTGTGTTTAGTCATTGATTGAAGCATACCCCACCCGCAGAAATTTTAGTCTCACAGTTGCAAAGTTACTCCTTGGAGAACTGACACCAAGGTTTGGATTCCCGATCTCTTTAGAATCAGATAGGGGATCACACTTCAATAAAGAAGTGATTAAGCTCTTATGTACAGCACTAAACATTGAACAGAAACTCCACTGCAGCTATCGTCCAGAGGCTTCAGGACTTGTAGAGCAAATTAATGGTACTCTGAAATCAAGAATTGCCAAAATGTGCACAGCCACAAATCTGAAATGGCCGGATGCATTGCCTTTAGTATTGATGTCCATGAGAAATATACCTGACAGGAAGACAGGATTGTCTCTGCATGAGATTCTTATGGGAAGAGCAATGAGATTGCCAGCAATACCAGCCAATGCTCTTGTCAATATTATAGATGATATGGTGTTGGACTACTGCAAGGGTCTAGCTGATGTGGTTCGATCTTTTTCTCAGCAGGTACAAGCCGTTACCCTGTCACCTATCCATGACCCATGCCACAATCTAAGAGCAGGAGACTGGGTCGTGATCGAAAAGCATGTGCGAAAGACTTGCCTAGAGCCACGTTGGAGTGGTCCATATCAAGTGGTGCTGACAACTACAACAGCTGTGAAGTGTGCAGGTTTGCCTAATTGGATGCATGCAAGCCACACAAAGAAAGTGGTGAGTCCTCAGGATCATGAAGAAGTGTTGCTGAGAACGCCAGCAGCTGCAAAACAAATAGTTCTACCTGAACCAGAACCGGAGCAGGTTGATCTGGAAGTAGACCCAGAATTGGCGGAAGATGGATCGATCACCCCGGTAAGAGACGAGGGTGTGGAAACTCAGGAGGAAGAAGGAAGTGTTGAGCAGCCCATATAACTCACCGATCATGGGTTTGAAAAAGCGTTGTGGGAAAGTTCGAATTGTCCAGGATTTTAGACAAATAAATGACATGTCGCAAGCCTTCTTTTCTGTGCCTCTTCATTAGGACAGCCAATTTCTCTTTTGTTTCAAGTTTTTGGACCGAGTTTACTGTAGTTATCGAATTCCTCAAGGGGTTTCAGAGTCACCTTCCATATTAAATCAGATCTTGAAAAAGACTTTGAAGTTGTTGGAATTGCCTTTCCAATTGACCTAGGTACAGGACATTGATGGCTTGCTTATTGCCGGCAAAACAAAGGACGAGTGCAAGTATGATACGATTGCTTTGCTGAACCATTTGGGAAATAATTGTCATAAAATGTCCCCACTTAAATTGCAATGCTGTCAGAAAGAAGTGAAATACTTGGGTCACCAGATTGAGAAGGGCTCGAGGAAGATATCCAGAGGAAGGCTTACAACCATATTGCAGATGAATCCCTCGCCCACACAGAGAGATGTCAGAATGTTTCTAGGGATGGTAGGCTATTGTTGCTAAAGAATTCACAATTTTTCAGTTAGGCAGAAGCTGACTCATGAGGTAGTCACTGATCTGATAGTGTTAGACCAGACTGGAATAAAAGCGTTCACTGAATTGAGAGAGTCTGTGCAAGGCTCTGGCTTTGGGTATGCCTGACTACACGAAACCTTTCACATTGTTTTGTCATGAGCGTGATGCATTTCCTTTGCCTGTCTTGACACAGGTACATGAAGATGTAAACTGCCCAGTATCATATTTTTCAGCTACTTTGGACCCAGTTGCAGCAGCCTTACCAGGTTGTTTGCACACAGTTGCAGCGGTTGGACAAAGCCTTACACAGTGTGAGGGCATTCTGATGGGATTCTCCTTGACTATAATGGTCCCTTACCCGGTTGAGATACTACATACAAAGACGAAAACCCAATATTTGACTGATGCAAGATTGACCAGATATGAAACAAGTATTCTGGGGTCACCAAATGTGTCATTGAAAAGATGTACAGTGCTGAACCCGGCAACGTTACTTCCTAATGCAAATGTTGAAATTGAAAAGTTGGAAGACGTTGAGCATGATTGTCTTGAAGTAACTGACTTGTGCACAAAACCGAGACCTGACATTAGAGATACTCGATTGGAAGAAAAACAGACATGGAAATCACAAATCTACAAAAGTAACATCTCCTTGGCCCAGCACGCTGGAGCGGTACTTAGATTTGCTAAAGCCACAGGCAATCATTCTGTGAGCTCTGCACTGCTTGCTTATAAAACCAAAGCAAGGACTGCAGCACTTTACAGCGCAGAGATCTGGGGATTTAGAAAGACCCCATTAATACAAGTAACCGAGAATAATTTTTTACGCCGATTACTTTGCTTAGGCACTGCCGTACCAATGATTGCGTTGAGAACTGATCTACAAATGAGAAAGGTCGAGGATTACATTGCATTGGCCCCAATAAGATATTGGATCCGTATCTGGGCAAAAGAGGAACTCAAACCATACAGAGATACACTCATGGACATCATGAAGCTACAAAATCATCGAAAATTGCCTTGGTTTAAACACATCTCAACTACCCTGGCTGCTATTGGCCAAGAAGACCTCTGGCTTCATCCAGGGAAAATCAGAAGGCCAAGTTTATCTGTCATTAAAAAGGCATACTGGGACCAAAAGACCCAGAGTATGTGTGAGATACTTAGCCCTCTACTCAAGCGGTACATTTTGTTCAATCAAGAGCTTAAACCAGCATTTTTCATTGACTGCATTTATCCGGAAGAAAAAAGGGCTCTCTATTTTAAATTTCGTATGGGTACATTACCAGTGACGGCGGTGACTAACAGATGGCAAGCCGTCTCACAGCGTCGGTTCAGACTGCTGTCCTTGCCTTCATGGTGGTCAAGAAACATTATCCCACTTCCTTTTATTATGTAATTTTACGCTTAAACTCCGCAAATTGTACTTACGTCCACTTTTTAGATCATACGGAATCAGGAAATGTAATGAGGCGGAAGTGCTTTGTATGCGATCAGATGAGAAACATATTGTGGCGAAGGTTTCAACTTATATATTGGAAGCATGGAAACTACGTTCATTAATGTACTCACAGTTGGCCTAAGTATAATTACTTGTGTTATTCTAGCTATCATTTATATGGGAAACCGTTGAAGGTTGCTGATCAAACCGGGCTAGGTCCTGGGTTATTATTATATTGCTGGCAGGTATCGCAAGAACCCAAATGATTAGTGCAAGAATAGGATATTTAAATTTTAGATCTATAATGCTTTTAGAATAATTAAAGAGTCTTATGCCAATCATGGCTAATTATCAAGTTTTATGATATTGCAGGGTATATTGGATTCACCTAGGGCCATGTAAAATCAAAAACTCAAGTATAGTCTTTCTTTTATTAGAATGTTTTATTTAATGTAATTTTATTGCGTGTGATGAATTGATACTTATTGTGTACTATTGTTAAGGCCGGATAGGCTGACAACAATTAAATAAATGGTAAATGGTAAATGGTAAATGATACTCGATTGGAAGAGAATGACCAAATTATCTTTGTTGATGGTTCTTGTCTAAGAGACAATACAGGGACAATGAGAGCAGGATATGCTGTGTGCACAATAACTGGTATCATGGAAGCTTCTTGGCTTCGAGAAGTGTATTCTGCCTAAGTAGCAGAACTGGTAGCCCTTACTAGAGCGTGCCATGTTTCTGCTAAGCTGAAAGTTACAATCTCTACGGATAGCCAGTATGAATTGGAATAGTCCATGATTTTGGCCAGCTGTGGTCATAGAGAGGATTTATTACCTCTTCTGGTTCACCAGTAAGAATTGTGAGCGAATTAGAGAACTGTTGAGTGCTGTTAAAGTGCCTGAAAAAATTGCCGTGGTGAAATGCAGTGCACATCTGAAGTCGCAGGACTTCGTGTCATTGGGAAAAGGATATGCGGATCAAGTGGCAAGATTTTGCGCATTGAACTGAATATCGTTCAAAGATAAATGGGAACTGTTACCCGAAGAAGATGAAACATATCCAAGTTTTGCATTGAAAGTAATTGACACGTTGGAGGAATTGAAAATATTACAGAATAATGTTGACAGGGAGGTGAAACGTTCATGGAGCAAAATGAAATGTGTACAGTGACAAGATGAATTGTGGGATTCAGAAGAGGGTCAATTGGTTTTGCCTAATAGTCTGTTGTCTCAAATGGCTAGGTATTATCATGGTCAAGCACATGTTAGGAGGGATGCCATGATTAGATTGTTCAAGCATGATTGGTTCAACCCATGGTTTAGACTGGTTGCTGAAGCAGTTTGCCATCGTTGTGTCATTTGCCAACAAATGAACGTGGGGAAAGGGACATTGGTTAATTTGAGCCACATCGGAAGAGCAGGAGGTCCATTCAGCAGGATGCAGATGGATTTTATCGAGATGCCTGGGTGTTGAGGTTTGAGATATGTATTGGTGATTGGTTGTATTTTTAGTCACTGGATTGAAGCTTACACTACATGAAGAAATGACAGTCTCACAGTAGCGAAACTACTGCTTAGGGAACTGATACAACATTTTGGGTTTCCAGTCTCTTTAGAATCAGATAGGGGAAGTCAATTCAACAATGAAGTAAATAAATTACTGTATGCAGCATTGAGCATTGAGCAGAAGTTGCATTGTAGTTACCACCCTGAAGCACCAGGATTAGTGGAACAGATAAATGGTACCTTGAAGTCAAACGTTGCAAAGATGTGTGCATCCACGAATCTGAAATGGCCCGATGCACTGCCTTTAGTTCTGATGACAAAGGGAAACACCCCCGACAGGAAGACAAGATTGTCGCCGCATGAGATCCTTATGGGCCGAGCCACGAGGTTGCCATCGGTGCCTGCAACTGCACTTGTCAACATTACAGATGACATGGTGTTGGACTGCTGCAAAGGTCTGGCTGGTGTGGTTCGCTCTTTCTCCACCACACTGACACCAATCTGAGGGCTGGTGACTGGGTTGTGGTCCGGAAACACGTGATGAAAATGTGTTTGAAGCCATATTGGAAAGGACCTTTCCAGGTAGTTCTGTCAACTACCACAGCTGTGAAGTGCACTGGAGTTCCAAACTGGATCCATGCCAATCACACGCAGAAAGTGATATGCCCAACTGATGAGGAAGCTGCGTTGTTGAAAGTACCAACACTGGCAAAACAAGTCACAGGGCCGGAAGGAGAACAAAGGAGAACTGAGACCAGATCGGAGACTGTTGAGGACGGTTCATTCACCGCTGTGAGAGACGAAGGAGAAGACCTCCAGAAGGATGACGGAGAGCCTATCTCAATAGAGGCAGTAGGAGAGCCTAGTGAGAGGAGGGCTTTCCCAGAAGCAGACAAACAGAAATTGCCAGACCCCAAAGGGGAAGGAGTTGAGGTGGATCAAAGACACTATGATCTGACTCCTCCTGAACCAGTTGCAGGTCCGTCAAGAGAAAACACCAGAGAGCAAGGAGATATTTCAAGTTCAACACTGAAAAGAACATTGACCAAGGGTCCACTGAAAGGAGATAAGTGGACGGAGTCACAAGCAAAAGGAAAGGAAGTTGTTATTGAAACAACAATTGAAGAAGAAGAGACTACAACAAGTCAGTAGATCTAAGTGAAGGAGAATTGAATGGTGAATTGAATGGTGATCAAAAGTTGAAAAGAAAGAGAATATCAAGTCAAAGATATGCAGGTCCTGAATGGGCATACACAGCTACAAGTGAATGGCAGAAATAATTTTTATCTTTTTGTTTTGATAGTGACATTCTGGCTCAGTATTTTGGCACTTGAGGGAAGCTGACGAACTTAACTGTCGAAATAATCTGAGAACATTTTTGAGAAAGAGACTTTTGAAAGTAACAGGAAAAGACTTTGATAATTTGATTTGACCTTTTAAAACCTGATTTTGACAAGCCGCTTACCGACTTTTGATAAGGGATCCTGGAAGAAAGACTGAAAGCTGTAAATAACTGCTGAAAGAATTTGTTTGTTTTAGATTTTTGCTGCAGTTTTTTTAAAATTTCTCTTCTGCTTTCTGATTCTTTACAGATCATGAGTGATATTAGCCAGCAGAGTAGGAAGAATAGGTGCTGTAAATATATGAGTATTGGTTTGGCAATTGTACGTGGGATATTGTTTGTTGTATTGATTGTGGAATGACTGTTCTTGATAAGAGTGAAGCCAACCATACTTCTGCTTTTGAAATGACTACTGTATAAACAGCAATAGAGAAGTTTAGGTTAGATGAAAAGTATTTTTATGAGGGTACTAATGCGCAAGGAGAATTTTCTTCTAATGTCTTCTATCGCTTGCTGAGTATGTTGAGACAATGGATGCAAGGAATTGTCACGTGTGTACGCAGAGTCCTTCATCAGTCAAAAAAGGAGTTACTTATCATAGTTTGACACTAACAGCGGGATATGTTGAAGTTTGTTACTAACAAGATTCTATAAACAGGAGTACATCCAGTATTTCTACTCCAATTATGATATGGTCTTTTCATTTGTCCCTATAATTAGGTGTTTGAATAGAGAAGCTTAGGATAATGACATAGGCCTTCATTACGACCGTGGAGATCGGTGATAAAGTGGCGGTAACACCGCCAACAGGCCAGCGGTAAGTACTGCCGAATTATGACCATGGCTGAAAGATCTCCGAAAGACAGCCAATGTACCACACCAACCACCAGTGCGGAAACAACAGGCACCCTGGTGGAAGCCACCTACAGCCAGGTGGAAGTCAAAGTTCGTCCACCATATTAAGACCCTGCAAACGGCCACCTTTTCCGGGGCGGTACCAACAACATCAAAAGCTGGCGGAAACATAGCTCAGAAGTGAAAGGACTCACCATTGGAGACACAGGGAACAACCAAGCCACCATGGAAGCAGAACTACATGTATTTCCGATGATATTCAACGTTCTGCTCCACCATGAACACCAACACCGGCGAAGACGACGATGGAAAGTAAGCTGCCTAGCACACTAGCGAGGGAGGAAAATGACAGTGACACACACACACCCAATACACACCCCCATACACACAGCCAGATGTACAATAAAGCAAGTTAATCCCCCTAAATCGGCTGAATAATGCAAGGACAAAACAAATTTACTAAAGTGAGTGAAATAGGATCAACACAGTATAAAAATAACTTAGCCAATGTTACAGATTTCTACAAATGTACAAGAAAAAGGGACACTGCCCAGTCCTCAGTTCGCGTAGGCCACATGGCCACAGGGCAAAGTCCAAGGCCCCACTTGTCACCTGCATAAATATGGAGAGAACACTGCAGGGGCATCAGTTGGCAAATAGGCAGGCACCTCGGGGGCACCTCAGCCGGGAGCGGAAACAAGACCACTGGTTCTGGAGGGAGCAACAGGCACTGGGCTTGGTCCTGGGGAGTGCAAAGCCACAGTCTCTCAAGTGGGTGTCTCCCACACTGGTTCTGGAGGGTGCAACATGCCCTGTGCTTGGTCCTGGGCCGTGATGGGCCACAGTCTCTCGAGTGGGTGTCTTGCCCACTAGTTCTGGAGGGGTGAACATGCCCTGTGCTTGGCCCTGGGGAGTGATGGGCCACAGTCTCTCGAGTGAGTGTCCTACCCACTGGTTCTGGAGGGGGCAACATGCCCTGTGCTTGGTCCCGGGGAGTGCATGGCCACAGTCTCTCAAGTGGGTGTCTCCCACACTGGTTCTGGAGGAGGCAACATGCCCTGTGCTTGGTCCTGGGGAGTGATGGGCCACAGTCTCTCGAGTGGGTGTTTTGCCCACTGTTTCTGGAAGGGGAAACATGCCCTATGCTTGGTCCTGGGGAGTGATGGGCCACAGTCTTGCCCACTGGGTCGGGAGTGGACAGGCCACACAGCAGCCCATGGAAGCAGGATCACATTGCATCCGTCGGCGGTGACGTCTGTACTGTGGTGGTGGTGGTGGTGGTGGGAGGCTCCTGCACATCCCCTGCACCCTCAGATGGATGCACTGTGGTGGTGCTAGTGGTTGGAGGCTCCTGCACATCCCCAACACCCTCGGATGGATGCACTGTGGTGGTGCTGGTGGTGGTGGTGGGAGGATCCTGCACATCCCCTGCACCCTCGGATGGATGCACTGTGGTGGAGCTGGTGGTGGTGGTGGGATGCTCCTGCACATCCCCTGCACCCTCGGATGGATGCACAACCATGGTTGGTGGTGGGGGCTCTGGGACAGCTGCTGGCGCAGGCTCCTGGCCCTTCTTTCCTGCTGGTACAGAAACCTTGCCCTTTTGGGTGGTGGGTGCAGGCTCCTTCCCCTTCTTGCCTGGTGGTGTAGGCTCCTTGTCATTTTGGGTGGCAGGTGCAGGCTCCTTGCACTTCTTGACTGCTGGTGCAGGCTCCTTCCCCTTCAGTATATGTGGCCTGGACTCCTTTCCACCACGAGTATTTGTGGCTTGAACTGGGCCCGTGGACTGTGTGGCTGAGGTGCTTGGCTGGGTTTGTGATAGCCTGGCCTTACATGCAGGAAGTGGGTAGAGGTAGGGAAGAGGTCAATGGTGGATAAGAAATGTTTCTTAGGGATATTGGAGTGGGAAGAGGGAAAAGGAATGGGAGTGGAGGATGGGGCAGACACAGTGGGAGAGGACACAGGAGGCATGTGCATGGATGTTGTGGAGGTGTTTGCCAGTAAGGTGTGTGTTCTGCTTGGTGTGGTGATGCTGGTAGTGGATGCTGATGTAGTGCATGCAGGTGTGAGTGTGGACATGACTGGGAGGGAGGTGGTGGAGGGGGAGACAGTGGAGGCAGTGGATGTTATAGTGTCTGCAACTGTATGGTGTTTGCGTGAGTGCTTGTGGGATGAAGTGTGGTGCGTGTGTTTTCCTGTGACAATCTTGGGTGTTGTCTTGTGTGCATACTCGCCTGGCTGTATTCTTGGGATGGATTGGAGAAGAGGAGAATGGGATCGGGAAGTGGTAGTTGGAGGGGGGATGGTAGGAACAGGGAGGCCAGAGCCTGGATCAATCTCTGTTGGGCTGCCAATCCACTGTGAATGACCTCCAGGAATGCAGTAGATTGTTGCATCTAGGCTACCAGTCCCTGGATGGCATACACAATGGTTGACTGCCCTACAGAGATGGATCTCAGGAGGTCAATAGCCTCCTCACTCAGGGCAGCAGGGCTAACTGGGGCAGGGCCTGAGGTGCCTGGGGCGAAGGAGATGCCCACCATCCACCCATCCCCCTTACACGAGGCCTTCACACACAGAACTCCATGCATTCATGCCACATGCATCATGCCACAGTGTACTCATCTGTTGGTCTGGAGGCCCATACAGCAGTCCGTAATGGAG
Organism: Pleurodeles waltl; assembly: GCF_031143425.1. Lineage (NCBI taxonomy): Eukaryota > Metazoa > Chordata > Amphibia > Caudata > Salamandridae > Pleurodeles > Pleurodeles waltl. The sequence goes on along the minus strand of NC_090449.1, from coordinate 618,980,527 downwards.
TATGACCCCATCCACCAGTCTCTCCAACTCCTCTAAATTGAAGGCTGGGGCCCTTTCCCCAGTCACACAGGCCATGGTAGGTTCCAGACAAAGGTCACAGAAGCACATGCAGTGTAGGTCCTCTCCTATGGAAGGTCAGGCAACAAGTAAGGAATATGATAGAAAATGGCAGTCACATCCATAGCGGTGCATACCGTCACCGCCGGCGTAGATCACCATTGCCCACTGTACCCTATAGGGACTCATTTTAACCAATGAGGAATTGCACAGCAGTTCCCGACCGCCTCCCGCCACGGCGCACACCGTCAGCGGTCTTACCTCACTTCCACCTGTCCCTCCAGACAGGACAGGTGGATTCCATTTCAGGGGGGGCAGACCTAAGGAATAATGCTGCGTCACTAGATAAATGGGCACATACTGTAAAACTGTAAACTGTAAACTTCGCACTTGTATAGCACACTACTCACCCGTTAGGGTCTCAAGGTGCTGTACGCATGCCGCTGTGGAACCCCTCCTGGCTTTTCCCTGGGAGGCGCCCACTCCTGGACTGCCCCAGGGTGAAGTCAGGCATCCAAGCGCTGTGAGGGCCGTTGTGGACAAATCACACTGACCCATTACATGTTTACAGAATGCAAACTACTGCTGTGGCTCCATTGTTCAGTTTGTGACAGCCTCCTCACTCTTGTGTCCTATAGATTCCTACTGCTGCTGATGAATAGCGGATGGAGACATACCCCCTTGTACAGACCCCTGGTGGACTTGGCTACACTGGAGGACAGGCACATTATCCTTACCTATAGACTTGACAGGGACTCAATCACAGAGTTGTGTGCCCGATTGGAGCCTGACCTGATATCTGCTATCCGTCACCCCACTGGGATCCCACCTCTTCTGCAAGTGCTATCTGTACTCGATTTCCTGGGAACTGGTTCTTTCCAAGTGACAGTGGGCTTGGCAGCAGGAATGTCACAGCCAATGTTCTCAATAGTGCTGACAAGAGTGTTGTCTGCCCTGATAAAACACATGTGAAGCTACATTGTTTTCCCCCAGATTAAGGATTTGGCCACAGTGAAGGCTGAGTTTTATGCAATAGGACATATCCCCAACATAATTGGGGTGATTGATGGTACACACATTGCATTTGTCTCCCCCCGGCAGAATGAACAGGTGTTCAGGAATTGTAAGAGTTTCCACTCCATGAATGTTCAGATGGTGTGCTTGGCGGGCCAGTACATCTCCCATGTCAATGCTAAGTATCCTGGGTCGGTGCATGATGCTTTTGTCCTAAGGAATAGCAGCATCCCAAATGTGATGGGACAACTACAGAGGCACAGGGTGTGGCTAATAGGTGAGCCCTGGTTCACACCCAGTAGATGTTGTTGTATGCCTATGGTGTTGGCCATATGGGAAAGTGTGTTGTCCCTCAAGTGTGTTTGGGTGACTCTGGTTACCCAAAACTATCATGGCTGCTGACCCCTGTGAGGAATGCCAGGACAAGGGCAGAAGAATGTTATAATGAGGCACATGGGTGAACCAGAATGATCATGGAAAGGACCTTTGGCCTCCTGAATGCCAGGTTCCGGTGCCTCCATCTAACAGGTGGATCCCTGTGCTACTCAACCAAGAAGGTCTGCCAGATAGTAGTGGCATGCAGCATGTTGCACAACCTGGCCCTCAGACGGCATGCCCCTTTTCTGAAGGAGGAGGAGACTGGAGATGCCCCTGTGGCAGCAGTAGACCCTGTGGAAAGTGAGGATGAGGAGGCAGAGGATGAGGATGAGGACCACAGAACATCAGTCATATAACAGTACTTCCAATGACACACAGGTAGGACAGTGTAACTTTACATTTCAATGACTTTGGTTGTAATTTGTGTGGCAATGGCATGCTGATATTCCCCACTTTTATGCCCACTTACTGTTCCCTCTGGCAATTCATTTTGCAGATGTTGATGATCTGACAAATACTCCAAGTGTGATAACGACAGCCAGCTACAGGTCATTAATCTATGCTCATCGTATGTACAGTTAATTAGCAATGTTTGTACCTGTTTCAATGAATACATATTTGATATACATAACATATTCCAAAGAGATGTTTTTCAAAGGGTGTTTATTGAAGTGCTAACATATAGGTGGAAGTGCAATGGGATGGGGTGATGATGGAGGAAAGTCCAGGGTATTGTTCCAGTCTATTTGTAACACAGGTGCATGGTCCAAGAGAACATAGGAAGAGGAGCAATGGCTGTTCAAGGTGGACAAGGTGACTGAGTGGGACACAATGGGGACAATCAGGAGAGTCTCATTTCCTGGTGGGGGTCTTGGCAAGTGTCTCTGGCTTCTGTCTGGATCACAGGGAAAGTTTGTGGGGTGGTTCACCTTCTGCAAGGGGAGGGGTGCTGGTGGCCTGTAAGTCCTGTGGCGGGGCGTCCTGGCCACTAGCGGCAGTAGAAGTGGAAGGCTGTTCAGATGTCTGGCTAGTGGCAGGAGCCCGCTGGTGTGAGACTGCCTCCCTCATAATGTTGGCCATGTCTGCCACCACCCCTGCTATGGAGATCAGTGTGTTGTTGATGGCCTGCAAGACCTTCCTGATCCCCTGGTACTGTCCCTCCTGCAGCCACCTGTTTCCTGCATGTTGTCCATGATCTGGCCCATTGTGTCCTGGGAATGTTGATAGGCTCCCAGGATCTCAGAGCGTGCCTCCTGGAGAGTCGGTTCCCTGGGCCTGTCCTCCCACTGGCACACAGCAGTCCTCCCAGTTTCCCTGTTGGCCTCTGCCTCTGCCTCTGTCCCTGAACCGTGTGCCCACTGCCACTGACTCCAGGGTCCTGGTAGTCTTTTGTGCGAGGTGTGGCCTGGGGTCCCTATAGAGGTGGACACACTGATGATTGACGTGTCCTGGGGACTGAGGTGCGGATACGCTGGGTGGGTGCTGTGGTGGTGTTTCCAGATGGGGAGGCTTGGTAGTGGTCTGTGACTGGGCTTGGTTAACTGGCTCTCCAGTGGTCTCTGATGGGCTAGGTAGATCATCCAGATCGTGAAGACCAGAGTTACTGTCATCACTGTGGGCCTCTTCAGTTGGGGGACTGCATAGTGGTGGCAGCTCCTCTATGCTGACATTGGCTGGGGTACCTATAGGGATGTAAATGATGCGTTATGGTTGATGTGTCTGACATATTTTGCGTCCGTGGCTTCCCCTCAATGGTTGGATTTGCCCTGCCAGCTTTCACTTGTGTATGTTGGTGTTTGGTGGGATTGTTAGTTTACCTATTCTGTGCATGCTTTAGTGATGAGTGTCTTTGCAGGGCTGTGAGGGGTGTCCATGCATTGGTACAGCATGCAGGGCTTGGCATTGGGATGAGTGAGATGTGATGATGGAGTGTGTGGGATGGAGTGGAGTGATGGGAGTGAGGGTGATGGTATGTGGTGGCATACAGGTAGGGGGGTGATAATAGTAGAGAGTTGACTTACCAGAGTCCAGTCCTCCTCCGACTCCGGCCAGGCCCTCAGGATGCAGTATTGCCAAGACTTGCTCTTCCCATGCTGTGAGTTGGGGGGTCCATCGCCAGTCCTCTGGACAGCAAGCTGGCGTCTTGGTGCTATGGAACGTACCTTCCCCCGTAGGTCGTTCTACCTCTTCCTGATGTCATCCGTAGCTCTGGGGTGCTGTCCCATGGCATTGACCCTGTCCACAATGCTCCGCCATAGCTCCATCTTCCTAGCTATTGATATCTGCTGCACCTGTGCTCCAAATAGCTGTGGCTCTACCCTGACAATTTCCTCCACCACGACCCTTAGCTCCTCCTCTGTGAAACAGGGGTGTCTTTTTGATGCCACTTGTGTTATTTGAGGTGTGTTGGTGAGAGTGTTTTGGATAATATGTTGGGGTGTGTGATGTGGAGTGCGTGAGTGGTGTATAGGTTTGAGTAGTGTGTGGCTCTAGTTGTGTCAGTAATCTTGGTATCTCTCTGGTGGCAATGCTTTGTAATCGTAAAGGGTTGTGGGTAATGTGGGTGGGTGTTTTATAGTGATGTGGATGTCGTGGTGTGTGTATGGATGTAAGGTGTGTGTTGTTTGAATTGTCCAATGTGGTGTTGTTTTGTATGTGGTTGTCCATTGAGAGTACCGCCAATGGTTTACCACCGTTGAATGTCCGCCATGGTGATTCGTGGGTCATAATGCGATGGACTGTGTTCTGTTGGCGTATCGGTGTGGGTTTTGGGACCGGCAGTTTATCACTGACCTTTGGGCTGGCGGATTTGTGTATGTGGCTGAATTGTGTTGGATTGGTGTGTATGTGTCATAATATGGTGAACGGATATACGCTGCCACTGTAGTATGTTGGCGGCCGTCAGCGTGATGGTAAGTGGGTTTTACCGCCAATGTCATAATGAGGGCCATAGTATTAGTTAGAGGTTTCTTTGAACCTACACTAAAATTTGGCACAGCTTACGCTCCCAGGAACAATTTAACATGCTTGCTTACATCTTTAGAGAAGAGCTTCATAGATCACACAGATGAAAGGAGAAAGGCATTGGAGGAGAAGTTAGAAAAAGGCTTAGAGAAAAGGACTTACAAGAATGATTATGCTTATAGTAGAATTAAAACACAAGGGAAATTAGCTCTAGATGCGCAACACAAAGGAAAACTTTGCATATATAGGCCTACATCAAGCACTAACACTTTATTTGTGGGAATGAGTAAATGTAGACATTTGATTTTGTTTCAGAGTAAATGGACATTTATGCTGAATGGCCAGGATGCGGTGATTCCTGGGATATATTGCATCTGTGGTCTAAATGCCTATTGCCGTCTTCCAAGAGGATGGTATGGGACATGTTATTTGGGAATAGTTTTCCCAAAGATCTTTCAAATGGATGACTTAAAGAAGTTTCCAAAGGTGGCTGAATTACATCATATGAGACAGAGGAGAGAGTCTCATTCTGGTATAGTGGGAGATATATTTGAAGCAATGATTTCTTCAGTGGGAGTTGTTCTGAATTTGATAAAGATTTGAAAGTTATCTACTATTGTAGATAACATGCTGAAAACAAAATTCAGGAGCCATACTCTTGATAGATACTGAATTGAAAGAGCTATGACTCTTCAGAATCACCTTGCATTAGACATTCTTTTAGCAAAAGATGGTGGAGTTTGTAGAATGCTGAATTCTAGGCATTGTTGTTTGATCATTCATGATAATAGTAAATAAATTAGAGGCTTACTTACTAACCTGACTAATGAAAGTGCTGATTTGAAAGAATTGAAAGAACCAGGTGTTTGGGAAAAAGTTGGCAAAGGTTTTGCATCAGTGGGAAATTTGCTCAGCAACATTTGGAAAGGAATCTTATTGAAAATTATACAAGGGATATTAATTGTCATGGTTTGCCTAATTGGAATATGGAGAATATGTAAATTATGTAAAAGAATACAATTGAAAAGGTCAAAGAAAAATCAGAGGAGGAAAAAAAGAAAATTGAAAAATTGTTGAGGGACAATTAAAAAAGGGAACAAAAGAATTTAGGGATTGAATTGACAGAATTTTAGCTGATGAAAAAAATTGTGATAGTTTAGTGTGATGAAATATTTAGTCATCAGAGTAGGGATTGCAGAAGCAGGTGTATTAATAATAATTCTGAATGAGTATTCATGTATGTTATGGATTTGTGTAGAAAATGTAATAATATCGAGAAGAATAATGCACTCATTTGAAAATGTGATCACGATGAGTGGCCGCTCACAAAGTGTACCTCTTAATGTTTTATTAAAATGAAATATGGAGCTTTTCTTTGATTAATGTAGTGATGTATCATATTAAGGGTTATGCATTATGTATTAGCTTTAATATATTTTAGGCCTTAACTTAGCAGAGGTCCTGGACTAGTTGCACGGCCTCATGTCAAGCTGTATTTTTTAAACGTTTAATAAAATGGCTGTTCAGAGAATTAAACTGTGATTTTCCATTGTACTGTCTAAGGCCCGTATTTATACTTTTTTAACGCCGCATTTGCGTCATTTTTTGACGCAAAAGTGACGCAAACTTACAAAATACAACTGCATTTTGTAAGTTTGCGCCACTCTTGCATCAAAAAGTGACGCAAAAGCGGCGCAAGGAAAGTATAAATATGGACCTAAATGTGCTGGTAGCTAAAAGTATTTTCTCATGAGAAACGATTGCTAGAAGATGCTGTTCTTGTTAAATGTAACATTATAAATGTAATGTTTGTAAGACTGACTTTCTCAGGAGGAGAACAATGGAGACACTGACAGGAGTACAAGCTGCAACAATATTGTTACCTGATGAGCCAGATGATGAGGACATTACAAGAGAAGCCAATCAGCGACATGTGAAAAAAAGTAGTGGTAGAAATCATAGATTTGTTGTTTTAGTTTTATTGGACAAAGTGTGAACATGCGATCCCTTGACCAATAGGGACTTGGGAAGTAGTTTTAGGAAATCTAACTTAGCCGGACTGCACCAAGAGTAGATGTGCCATTCTCCCCCTTTTTCTTGAGGGTTTACCTCTATTCTTTCGAATTGCTTAAAGAATTTGCATTTTCTGAACTTTAATGCTGAATCCTGATGCCTTGCTGACAGAACTGATGTCCTGATGATGACGACTATCTTAGCTTGCCGATCCACTTAAGGAGCGGTATAATACTACTGATGTTTTTCTTAAGACTGTTTGCTTTTTCTTTCTAGGTACCAACCGCACTATTTTGATTGAGCTATAGTTAGTTATTTTCCAAATTTGTGAGTTTACTAAATTGTTTTGTATGAAGCCCAACATGCTGATGCTAATCTGCTGTTATATAAGGATTCCTTACTAATGAAAGTTTGCTATAGAGAATAACGTTTGATGTCTTTCCTTTGCTGAATATAAATGTTTGTGATGTCATTGGCACAGTTGTTCTTGTTAATCAAATTGCACTGTAACTTTAGAATGTGAAGTGGTTCAACCTCTGATTAGATTAAGTTTCTTTCGCTGTTTTGGACAGCCAGTGAGGCGTTTGCATGTGTATTACCTGATTTTGAGATTATCTTCATGACATTAGTGTTGTTAATACAGGGAAATAACTATTCTAACTTTTACTGAAGGTGTGGTTGTTCGTGACCTTTCAGTCATGGTGTGTGACAATGTCTGACTCCAATTTATTACTAACGCTATTGGTTTTCATTGATTGATGATGGTATTGATTAGTTATTGATTATTGATCTGCATGTACTTGAGTTATTGTGGGAACATCTTAAATACGAGTCAAAAGGTTCATTGACTTATTCACATCACCTTGTAAGTTTACTTATTAAGGTCAGATGCGCTAACAGACGTGGTAGCAGATGTGATGGTTTGTCTCCCTAAGAGACCATCATAGATGTCCCATTAAGTTTTGTATCCTTAGGAGCCCATCATAGATGTTCAGTATAGGTGGTAGTAACAGAGATAGCAGTAAGATTGATGGTTCGTCTCCTTGAGAGAATTCACACAGATAGTAACAGCTCGATGGTCTGTCTCCCTAATAAATCATCATAAGTGTTCACAGAGACGGTAGTAGAAGGGCATAAAGATCAATGGAGATGGTAGTAGATTGATGATTTGGTCTTTTGAGAGTTCATTATTATGGACATTTTGATTTATTTTTCAATGATACAAATTGAAGAGCAATGTTCCCTTAAGTCCTGAAATGACTTCCCCAGAATCTTGGATCCTGCCAATGGTTGTTTGAGGATGTTCTCGGCATTCTAGTGTTAGAGTGAATGAAGTAGGTTTTGCGCTTGTACAGCTTATGCAAATCGCAGTTGAATTGTGATGTTTGTGAGGATTTAGTGAGTTTGCATACTCCAAATGAAGTTGTAGAAGGAGTGTGGTACTCCGCAGTGTCAGAGTAGGGAAGTTGTTGAACTTCACATGTGTGGCAATTTGTGATAAAAAATTATCCACATGGTTGTTGATGTATGAACCCTCATACAGTAGGTCGATTGGGCGTGGTCGACAAGTCAGAGTGTGAGTAAAAGTGAGTGAAAGAGAATGTTTACTGAGATCTGGCAAGTCCATTGTGCACCAAGACAGACCCACTGAAAAGTTGAGAGTAAAGTTTTGGGTCAAATTTTCCTTGCGAATCTGGGAAGCTGTGAAAGAAGATTGAGAAGCTGCAAGAGCAAGTGCTGTCAGTGAAAAATCCGTAAAGTTTCTGGAGCGATTGTGTTACCTTTCCTGTAGTAAACCAATAGATTTGGTTTTGATTTTGGGTTTAGTGCTCCCAATTTTTGCCTTAGTTTCGTGTGAATCAGAGTTGGGAGGACAAGCCGCAAGACTTTGTCAGCCACAGTACATGTGAGTGCGACATCATTGTAGCCGCGCTGAGATAGGTCGGTTAGTGAGAAGGGTCGCGCACAGATTGGCAGCCGTCTATGAGAGGCAATTGGTTGAGAAAGTGGGTGAAGAGAACTCTGGGATTAAATGTCACTTCCTGATTTGATTTTGAATAACAAAAAGGTCGAAAAGATGAAATTGTTCAAAGCTTTAAAGAGTGCCTTAAGGGAAGATACGTATTACAACTAGTGAAGGCAAGGCTACACAGCCAGAAGGTACACCAGCTTACATTGTAATGGAAGAGAAGGGTGTTGTACCATGTTTTTGGCTAAAACAATGGTGCAAAGTGACAGAGAAAGATGGAAATTTAGCATTCCCTACAGATGGAACCTTCAATTTGAGGGTTTTGGAGCATTTGAAGATGGTTCTCTATGAATCGATGCCCCTTCCGAGACCAGCACAGTTCGAGGCATTAGCGATCTGGGAGCTCGTAGCCAGACAGCAACAGAAATTAGAGCGGAGAATGAGAAAAGCAGAAAATACATTAATAGAGGCTAGGTGGGACAGTGATCAGAGAGTTTGGAGGACAGAGAATTTGCACGGAATTAAGTTGTTTCCAGCAATTACGCAGGATAATGTGAAGGAAGGAAGAAAAGCTACTAGAAAGGCTAACAGAAGCCCGTCCGAAAGTAGGGAGGCTAGAAAGTCTTCAACAGTGGAGGAAGAATCAGACGATGATGAATTTATTTTATAGTTACTGAGAAACCATATGCAGCACATGAGAGTGGTCTGAGCACCAGAGCTGATCCTATAGCTCCGACACAGGTAAATGGGACAGTGAGTCCAGCGCAGGTTAATACTAGCCTGACACAGAATATGAATCAGGGTAGTCTTAATGCGCCTACTACCCCAGTGGTGCAAAATCAGGTGCAGCTGCCACAGGTCCAGAGAATTTACCCTGATGCACCCATTATGGAAACGGCTATGAACTTAATGGTGCCTACAGAACAGGTTTCCCCGAGACCGATGTTGGTTCAGACAGAACCAACTCCACTTTTGCTGCCCCAAAAGCAGCCACAAGTTATGGCGAGATTCACTCCATTAACAAGGACACAGTCAGATATGTCTTTGATGATGAATCAAAACATGAGAGTTACTCTCCCACAGAACTTAAGTACCAGACCAACCCCAGATGCCATATCTTTACCTATTACTGTTGGTCCGGGCGTACCCTTATTTGCACAGAAGAAACCTAGCATATGCGAACAGGGTGCCATGTCACAGAATGCAATGGGGAGAGGACATAACGAAAACACTTGAGCAGTCTCTCCTGTGGGACAGACTTTTGACGGCTTGAGATCATTGCTGGACCTTAGTCCATTCAGAGCACTTCCAGATACTATGATGGGGTCGAATGTTAGCCAGAGCTTGAAATTGCTGACACCGCAGAACCCAAATGCAGTTGCACAGCAGGTGACACCTATCCAAGCCAGCAACATCTCGTTGCAAGGTTTGACTGCGCAGCAGTTGACTGAATGGTTAGACAAGCTGAATACCCCGCAGAGTGCTCCTAAGGGAGAGGAGTATTTGAATTACGCAAGGCTAAGCATGAAAGTGGGTGAGCTTATTGAGGGAACAATGGGTATGAACAGGTTAGAATCCTACACAGAAGCAGAGTTGAGATATTTGTGGCCGAAGATTACAAGGGAAGTGAGCCAGGTGCATCTGAAACTAGCAGACTTGGCAGAGAAGTACGGCATAGAAATAGAGAAAATGAAGCATTTGAAAAGGAGTTACAGATTAGATTTTGATACTAAAGATTTTGAACACATGAGATCTGCCAGAAAGAAGGCACACCTTAGGGAATTGCTTCAAAGTGTCCAGACCTGGAAATCATTAGACAAATGGGAAGGCAAATGGGTAAAGAAAAGAGACAAAAGGAAAAGAGACTCTGTGGAGCTGACTGCAAATGTGCAGCAAGACCAGGATCCAATGAAGATTTTACCAATGAGAGAGATTCCAGGAGGGAATGTTGTTAATGTCCCTTGGAGCAGGAGGGATATTCTATCATTCACAAATGATTATCCAAAATTGAGGGAGAAGCCAATAGAATGGTTCCAGCAGACATATAGGTTTGTAAAACGTGCAAAGTGCCTGTGGGAGGACTTGAACACTTTATTAGAAATAGTGGTCCCAGCTGATCTGTGGATGGAATGCAAGAGGAGTGTAGATTAGCCGACAAGAGAACCAGGGAGAGATAAAACTATAGGTGCACCGTCTCCCGAGGTAATGAAATATTACTATACGGTGATTGAATTTTTGAAAACGAGAATTTTGCCCAAGAATATTGATTGGCAGAGAACTGACATGATAGCTCAGGAGCAAAGGAGTTGATACATTCGTATTATGAGAGATTGTTACAGGCGTTCAATCATTACAGTGGTACAGAGACAATTGAGGTGAAGGACATGATTCATTTTGTGTTCAGATTTGTAGAAGGATTGAGACATGAAATTAGCCAGATGATTAAGAGTCATTTAATTTGCTGGCAAGCCAAGCCGATTGATTAGGTGTTGCAGTATGCAAAATACTGTAGTGATGAAATTGAGTTGAAGCAGAGAAAGCTAAAGGGAAAGGCAATGGTGATGTAGATCAGTAATTCCCAACCTTTTGACTTCTGCGGACCCCCACTTTATCATTAATGGAACCCAGGGACCCCCTCTGATTCATCATTGGAACCCGGGGACCCCACTGAGTTATTACTAGAAGCTTGGGACCTAATTTGTCATTATTTGTTAATATTGTTTCATTTTCTAAGCAGTCATGGACCCCCTTAGAAGGCTTTGTGGACCCCAGGGGTCCCCGGACCACAGGTCTGGAAGCACTGATGTAGATTAAAGCTGCTCAGACAGACATGCAAGATAATTTTTCACAGCAGCAACCACAGCAGTAGCAGGGAACACGATGTTTCAGCCCCAGATGAGAAGTAGAGGTCACAGAGGTAATGTGAATTGTGGTCCTGCCGAATCAGTATTTGACTAACCCGATTACAGGACCAGTTCAGGTTAAAATTGGCAACTTCCAGTGATTACACTAATTTGTAGTCTGAAATTCAAGTCCAGTATCTCTACTGGGGTGAGACTTGCTGTGTAAAACGAAAAGCTTGATTTCTTGTTCAAATGATGGAATTGAAATTCAGATGAATAGCAATGATGAAGATGACCAAGCCCCAGAGATAGAGTTTAAAACTACAAATGAGGAATACCCTCTGATTGATTTCTTTCCAGTATTCACGGTGAAGGAGCTTGATCCTGACTTGCAGGAAACGGTCAACAAGAAGGTGTGGGATCTGACAGGAAAAGAAATAGGTCTGATGAAGGGAGTTGAGCCAGTTAAAGTTACTGTAAAGCCAAACGCTGTTGTTCCTCAAATTCCCCAATACTGCATGCCACACGATGTTCTTATTATCAAGGTCGCCCAAATAATTGCAGAATTTTTGAAACAATGGGGTTTGAAGGAAGTGTTGAGCAGCCCATATAAGTCACCGATAATGGGTTTGAAAAAGCCTGGTGGGAAAGTTCGAATTGTCCAGGAATTGAGACACATAAATGACATGTCGCAAGCCTTCTCTTCTGTGCCTCTTCATTAGGACAGCCAATTTCTCTTTTGTTTCAAATTTTTGTCCCGAGTTTACTATTGTCATCGAATTCCTCAAGGGTTTTCAGAGTCACCTTCCATAGTCAATCAGATCTTGAAAAAGACTTTGAAGTTGTTGAAATTGCCTTTCCATTTGACCTAGGTACAGGACATTGATGGCTTGCTTATTGCATGCAAAACAAGGACGAGTGCAAGTATGATACGATTGCTTTGCTGAACCATTTGGGAAATAATTGTCATAAAATGTCCCCACTTAAATTGCAATGCTGTCAGAAAGAAGTGAAATACTTGGGTCACCAGATTGAGAAGGGCTCGAGAAAGATATCCAGAGGAAGGCTTACAACCATATTGCAGATGAATCCCCCGCCCACACAGAGAGATGTCAAAATGTTTCTAGGGATGGTAGGCTATTGTCCCCAAAGGATTCCCAATTTTTCAGTTAGGCAGAAGCTGACTTATAAGGTAGTCACTGATCCGATAGTGTTAGACCAGACTGGAATAAAAGCATTCACTGAATTGAGAGAGAGTCTGTGCAAGGCTCTGGCTTTGGGTATGCCTGACTACACGAAACCTTTCACATTGTTTTGTCATGAGCGTGATGCATTTCCTTTGCCTGTCTTGACACAGGTACATGGAGATGTAAACCGCCCAGTATCATATTTTTCAGCTACTTTGGACCCAGTTGCAGCAGCCTTACCAGGTTGTTTCCACACAGTTGCAGTGGTTGGACAAAGCCTTACACAGTGTGAGGGCATTCTGATGGGATTCCCCTTGACTATAATGGTCCCTTACCCTATTGAGATACTACATACAAAGACGAAAACCCAATATTTGACTGATGCGAGATTGACCAGATATGAAACAAGTATTTTGGAGTCACCAAATGTGTCTTGAAAAGATGTACAGTGCTGAACCCGGCAACCTTACTTCCTAATGCAAATGTTGAAATTGAAAAGTTGGAAGACGTTGAGCATGATTGTCTTGAAGTAACTGACTTGTGCACAAAACTGAGACCTGACATTAGAGATACTCGATGAGAATGACCAAATTATCCTTGTTGATGGTTCTTGTCTAAGAGACAATACAGGGACAATGAGAGCAGGATATGCTGTGTGCACATTGACTGGTATCCTGGAAGCTTCTTGGCTTCGAGAAGTGTATTCTGCCTAAGTAGCGGAACTGGTAGCCCTTACTAGAGCGTGCCATGTTTCTGCTCAGCAGAAAGTTACAATCTATACGGCTAGCCAGTATGAATTTGGAATAGTCCATGAATTTGGCCAGCTGCGGTCATAGAGAGGATTTATGACCTCTTCTGGTTCAACAGTGAGAATGGTGAGCGAATTAGAGAACTGTTGCATGCTATTAAAGTGCCTGAAAAAATTGCTGTGGTGAAACGCATTTCGTGTCATTGGGAAATGGATATGCGGATCAAGTCGCAAGATTTTGCCCATTGAACTGTATCTCGTTCCAAGATAAATGGGAACTTTTACCTGAAGAAGATGAAACATATCCAAGTTTTGCATTGAAAGTAATTGACACGTTGGAGGAATTGAAAATATTACAGAATACTGTTGACAGGGAGGATAAACGTTCATGGAGCAATATGAAATGTGTACAGTGACAAGATGAATTGTGGGATTCAGAAGAGGGTCAATTGGTTTTGCCTAATCGTCTGTTGTCTCAAGTGGCTAGGTATTATCATGGTCAAGCACATGTTAGGAGGGATGCCATGATTAGATTGTTCAAGCACGATTGGTTCAACCCATGGTTTAGACTGGTTGCTGAAGCAGTTTGCCATTGTTGCATCATTTGCCAACAAATGAACGTGGGGAAAGGGACAGTGGTTAATTTGAGCCACATCGGAAGAGCAGGAGGTCCATTCAGCAGGATGCAGATGAATTTTATCGAGATGCCTGTGTGTTGAGGTTTGAGATATGTGTTGGTGATTGGTTGTATTTTTAGTCACTGGATTGAAGCTTACCCTACATGAAGATATGACAGTCTCACAGTAGTGAAACTACTGCTTAGGGAACTGATGCGACATTTTGGGTTTCCGATCTCTTTAGAATCAGATAGGGGAAGTCACTTCAACAATGAAGTAAATAAATTACTGTATGCAGCATTGAACATTGAGCAGAAGTTGCATTGTAGTTACCACCCTGAAGCACCAGGATTAGTGGAACAGATAAATGGTACCTTGAAGTCAAAAGTTGCAAAGATGTGTGCGTCCACGAATCTGAAATGGCCCGATGCACTGCCTTTAGTTCTGATGACAATGGGAAACACCCCCAACAGAAAGACAGGATTGTCGGTGCATGAGATCCTTATGGGCCGAGCCACGAGGTTGCCAGCGGTGCCTGCAAATGCACTTGTCAACATTACAGATGACTTGGTGTTGGACTACTGCAAAGGTCTGGCTGATGTGGTTCGCTCTTTCTCTCAGCAGGTGGAGGCCACCACACTGACACCAATCCATGACCTAGGGCACAATCTGAGGGCTGGTGACTGGGTTGTGGTCCGGAAACACGTGATGAAAATGTGTTTGGAGTTGCGTTGGAAAGGACCTTTCCAGGTAGTTCTGTCAATTACCTCAGCTGTCAAGTGCACTGGAGTTCCAAACTGGATCCATGCCAGTCACACGCAGAAAGTGATATGCCCAACTGATGAGGAAGCCGAGTTGTTGAAAGTACCAACACTGGCAAAACAAGTCACAGGGCCAGAAGGAGAACAAAGGAGAACTGAGACCGTATCGGAGACTGTTGAGGACGGTTCAGTCACCGTTGTGAAAGACGAAGGAGAAGACCTCCAGAAGGATGACGGAGAGCCTATCTCAATAGAGGCAGCAGGAGAGCCTAGTCAGAGGAGGGCTTTCCCAGAAGCACACAATTTTAAGAGACAAACAGCAATTGCCAGACCCCAAAGGGGAAGGAGTTGAGGTGTATCAAAGACACTATGACCTGACTCCTCCAGCAAGGAGATATTTCAAGTTCAACACTGAAAAGAACATTGACCAAGGGTCCACTGAAAGGAGATAAGTGGACGGAGTCACAAGCAAAAGGAAAGGAAGTTGTTGTTGAAACAACAATTGAAGAAGAAGTGAATACAACAAGGCGGTAGATCTAAGTGAAGGAGAATTGAATGGTGATCGAAGGTTGAAAAGAAAGAGAATATCAAGTCAAAGATATACAGGTCCTGAATGGGCGTACAGAGCTACAAGTGAATGGCAGAAATAATTTTTATCTTTTTGTTTTGAGTGACATTCTGGGTCAGTATTTTGGCACTTGAAGGAAGCTGACAAACTTAACTATTGAAACAATCTGAGAACATTTTTGAGAAAGATACTTTTGAAAGTAACAGGAAAATACTTTGATAATCTGATTTGACCTTTTAAAACCTGATTTTGACAAGCTGCTTACCGATTTTTGATAAGGGATCCTGGAAGAAAGACTGAAAGCTGTAAATAACTGCTGAAAGAATTTGTTTGTTTTTGATTTTTGCTGCAGTTTTTTTAAATTTCTCTTCTGCTTTCTGATTCTTTACAGATCATGAGTGATATTAGCCAGCAGAGTAAGAAGAATAGGTGCTGTAAGTATATGAGTATTGGTTTGGCAATTGTACGTGGGATATTGTTTATTGTATTGATTGTGGAATGACTGTTCTTGATAAGAGTGAAGCCAACCATACTTCTACTTTTGAAATGACTACTGTACTAACAGCAATAGAGAAGTTTAGGTAGTATGAAAAGTATTTTTATGAGGGTACTAATGCGCAGGGAGAATTTTCTTCTAATATCTTCTATCGCTTGCTGAGTATGTTGAGACAATGGATGCGAGGAATTGTCATGTGTGTACGCAGAGTCCTTCATCAGTCGAAGAAGGAGTTACTTATCATAGTTTGACACTAACATACGGGATATGTTGTAGTTTGTTACTAACAAGATTCTATAACCAGAAGTACATCCAGTATTTCTACTCCAATTATGATATGGTCTTTTCATTTGTCCCTATAATTAGGTATTTAAATAGAGTAGCTTAGGATAATGACAAAGGCCTTCATTACGACCCTGGAGATCGGTGATAAAGTGGTGGTAATACCGCCAACAGGCCGGCGGTAAGTACAGCCGAATTATGACCATGGCTGAAAGATCTCCGAAAGACAGCCAATGTACCACACCGACCACCAGGGCAGAAACAACAGGCACCATGGTGGTAGCCACCTACAGCCAGGTGGAAGTCAAAGTTCTGTCCACCATATTAAGACCCTGCAAACTGCCACCTTTTCCGGGGCGGTACCAACAACATCAAAAGCTGGCGGAAACATAGCTCAGAAGTGAAAGGACTCACCATTGGAGACACAGGGAACAACCAAGCCACCATGGAAGCAGAACTGCATGTATTTCCGATGATATTCTATGTTCTGCTCCACCATGAACACCAACACCAGCGAAGACGACGATCGTAAGTACAGCCGCCTAGCACACTAGCGAGGGAGGAAAATGACAGTGACACACACACCCAATACACACACCCCATACACACAACCAGATGCACAATAAAACAAGTTAATCCCCCTAAATCGGCTGAATAATGCAAGGACAAATCAAATTTACTAAAGTGAGTGTAATAAGATCAACACAGTATAAAAATAACTTAGCCAATGTTACAGATTTCTACAAATGTACAAGAAAAAGGGACACTGCCCAGTCCTCAGTTCATGTGGGCCACTTGGCCACAGGGCAAAGTCCTAGGCCCCACTTGTCACCTGCATCAATACGGAGAGAACACTGCAGGGGCATCAGTTGGCAAATAAGCAGGCACCTCGGGGGCACCTCAGCCGGGAGCAGAAACAAGACCACTGGTTCTGGAGGGAGCAACAGGCCCTGTGCTTGGTCCTGGGGAGTGCAAAGCCACAGTCTCTCAAGCGGGTGTCTCCCACACTGGTTCTGGAGGTGCAACATGCCCTGTGCTTGGTCCTGGGGCGTGTTGGGCCACAGTCTCTCGAGTGGGTGTCTTGCCCACTAGTTCTGGAGGGGTCAACATGCCCTGTGCTTGGTCCTGGGGAGTAATGGGCCACAGTCTTTCGAATGGGTGTCTTACCCACTGGTTCTGGAGGGGGCAACATGCCCTGTGCTTGGTCCTGGGGAGTGATGGGCCACAGTCTCTCGAGTGAGTGTCCTCCCCACTGGTTCTGGAGGGGGCAACATGCCCTTTGCTTGGTCCCGGGGAGTGCAAGGCCACAGTCTTTCAAGAGGGTGTCTCCCACACTGGTTCTGGAGGAGGCAACATGGCCTGTGCTTGGTCCTGGGGAGTGATGTGCCACAGTCTTGCCCACTGGGTCGGAGTGGACAGGCCACACAGCAGCCCATGGGAGCAGGATCACATTGCGTCCGTCGGTGGTGACGGCTGCACTGTGGTGGTGGTGGTGGGAGGCTTCTGCACATCCCCTACACCCTCAGATGGATGCACTGTGGTGGTGCTTGTGGTGGGAGGCTCCTGCACATCCCCTGCACCCTTGGATTGATGCACTGTGGTGGTGCTGGTGGTGGTGGGAGGCTCCTGCACATCCCCTGCACCCTCGGATGGATGCACAACCATGGTTGGTGGTGGGGTCTCTGTGACAGCTGCTGGTGCAGGCTCCTTGCCCTTCTTGCCTGCTCGTACAGAATCCTTGCCCTTTCGGGTGGTGGGTGCAGGCTCCTTCCCCTTCTTGCCTGGTGGTGTAGGCTCCTTGCCCTTTCGGGTGGCAGGTGCAGGCTCCTTGCACTTCTTGCCTGCTGGTGCAGGCTCCTTCCCCTTCAGTATATGTGGCCTGGACTCCTTTCTACCACGAGTATTTGTGGATGGAACTGGGCCCATGGACTGTGTGGCTGAGGTGCTTGGCTGGGTTCGTGATAGCCTGGCCTTACATGCAGGACTGGGGGAGGGGTTGGTCAATTGTGGATAAGAGATGTTTCTTAGGGACATTGGAGTGGGAAGAGGGAAAAGGAATGGGAGTGGAGGATGGGGGTAGACACAGTGGGAGAGGACACAGGAGGCAGGTGCATGGGTGTTGTGGAGGTGTTTGCCAGTAAGGTGTGTGTTCTGCTTGGTGTGGTGATGCTGGTAGTGGATGCTGATGTAGTGCATGCAGGTGTGAGTGTGGACATGACTGGGAGGGAGGTGGTGGAGGAGGAGGAGGGGGAGACAGTGGAGGCAGTGGATGTTGTAGTGTCTGCAACTGTATGGTGTTTGCGTGAGTGCTTGTGGGATGAAGTGTGGTGCTTGTGTTTTCCTGTGACACTCTTGGGTGTTGTCTTGTGTGCATACTCGTCTGGCTGTATGCTTGGGATGGGTTGGAGTAGAGGAGAATGGGATCGGGAAGTGGTAGTTGGAGGGGGGACGGTAGAAACAGGGAGGCCAGAGCCTGGATCAATCTCTGTTGGGCCACCAATCCACTTTGAATGCCCTCCAGGAGTGCATTAGATTGTTGCATCTGGGCTGCCAGCCCCTGGATGGCATTCACAATGGTTGACTGCCCTACAGAGATGGATCTCAAGAGATCAATAGCCTCCTCACTCAGGGAAGCAGGGCTAACTGGGGCAGTGCCTGAGGTGCCTGGGGCGAAGGAGATGCCCACCCTCATGGGTGAGCGGGCACGGGCAACTCGAGGAGGGGCTGCTCGGAGGCGGTGCTGGTATGGGGGTGGTGGTTGTACCAGTAGCTGGGGTGGTCACAGAAGTGTCTGCCACCACCACAGAGCTTCCATCGGAGGAGGTATCTGTGTCTGAATTGTCCCCTCCAGTCTCCGCCGTGGTGCTCCCTTCGCCCTCCGTCCCACTGGTGCCCTCAGCGTCAGTGGACTCTGCCTCCTGGGTCCTGTGGGATGCAGCCTCCTCTGTTGCCGGTGCCTCTGCTCCTCCGCCAGATGATGCAAATGTACTTAAGGACAGGATGACAAAACAAGAAAGGGGGAGAGAGAGACAAAGGATACACTGGGTCAATGGCTGCACCAACACGACCGCTGGCGTACACAGCACCCTCACACACAGGGAACAGGCCTAAGCACTATGCATTGTACCACCACTGACATGAGGAGAGGCACACACCGCCAACTGCAGCACACCTGGGACCCACACAGCCCTGACTCGTAGTGGATGCTTACAAGCCAGGTAGGCAGAATTATCCCTTCAGATCCCTAGCCACCAGAGTACCTACGCTGCTATCAGGCCTTGCCTGGGGGCACCCACTGACACACATCCACCACCCGGATACCACCCCACCAGCGGTAAGTTGTAATGATAGCCACTGTACTCACCCTCTGGTGGCTGCTGTGAACTCCTCAAGCACCCATTCAGCTCTGGATAGGCCACCGCCAGTATGCAGGCCATCAGGGGGGGTCAGGGTTTGACTGGCACACCTTCCTCGTTGGGAGGCCATCCCCAGCTGGGCCTCCGCCGTCTTCCGTACCCAGAGTCTCAGGTCCTCCCACCTGTTACGACAGTGGGTGCTCCGCCTGCCATAGGCCCCCAGGGTCCGCACGGCCTTGGTGATGGCACGCCATATACCCTTCTTTTGATGGGCGCTGACCTGCAGAAGCAATACACACAGGAAAACACCATTAGACAAACAGTCCAGCCTGTTACACATATGGCCCACCATACCCGTTTGCATCACCATTGGCACACACATAGGCCAGCACACAGTGAGTACACCGCAAAGAGGACATCCACCTATCCCCCTTACACGAGGCCTTCACACACATAACTCCATACATTCATGCCACATGCATCATGCCACAGTGTACTCATCTGTTGGTCTGGAGGCCCATACAGCAGTCCATAATGGGGTATGACCCCATCCACCAGTCTCTCCAACTCCTCTAAAGTGAAGGCTGGGGCCCTTTCCCCTGTCACACGGGCCATGGTAGGTTCCAGACAAAGGTCACAGAAGCACATGCAGTGTAGGTCCTCTCCTATGGAAGATCAGGCAACAAGTAAGGAATATGATAGAAAATGGCAGTCACATCCACGGCGGTACATACCGTCACCGCTGGTGTAGATCACCATTGCCCACTGTACCCTATAGGGACCAATTTTAACCAATGAGGAATTGCACAGCAGTTCCCGACCGCCTCCCGCCATGGCGCACACCGTCAGCGGACTTGCCTCACTTCCACCTGTCCCTCCAGACAGGACGGGGGGGGCAGCCCTAAGGAATAATGCTGCGTCACTAGATAAATGGGCACATACTGGACAAATCACACTGACCCATTGCATGTTTATAGAATACAAACTACTGTTGTGGCTCCATTGTTCAGTTTGTGACAGCCTCCTCACTCTTGTGTCCCATAGATTCCTACTGCTGCTGATGAATAGCAGATGGAGACATACTACCTTGTACAGACCCCTGGTGGACTTGGCTACACTGGAGGACAGGCACATTATCCTTACCCATAGACTTGATAGGGACACAATCACAGAGCTGTGTGCCCGATTGGAGCCTGACCTGATGTCTGCTATCCGTCACCCCACTGGGATCCCACCTCTTGTGCAAGTGCTATCTGTACTCGATTTCCTGGGAACTGGTTCTTTCCAAGTGACAGTGGGCTTGGCAGCAGGAATGTCACAGCCAATGTTCTCAATAGTGCTGACAAGAGTGTTGTCTGCCCTGATAAAACACATGTGAAGCTACATTGTTTTCCCCCAGGTTAAGGTTTTGGCCACAGTGAAGGCTGAGTTTTATGCAATGGGACATATCCCCAACATAATTGGGGTGATTGATGGTACACATATTGCATTTGTCTCCCCCCGGCAGAATGAACAGGTGTTCAGGAATTGTAAGAGTTTCCACTCCATGAATGTTCAGATGGTGTGCTTGGCGGGCCAGTACATCTCCCATGTCAATGCTAAGTATCCTGGGTCGGTGCATGATGCTTTTGTCCTAAGGAATAGCAGCATCCCAAATGTGATGGGACAACTACAGAGGCACAGGGTGTGGCTAATAGGTGAGCCCTGGTTCACACCCAGTAGATGTTGTATGCCTATGGTGTTGGCCATATGGGAAAGTGTGTTGTCCCCCAATATTTGCAGGTGACTCTGGTTACCGAAAGCTATCATGGCTGCTGACCCCTGTGAGGAATGCCAGGACAAGGGCAGAAGAACGTTATAATGAGGCACATAGGTGAACCAGAAGGATCATGGAAAGGACCTTTGGCCTCCTGAATGCCAGGTTCCGGTGCCTCCAACTAACAAGTGGATCCCTGTGTTACTCAACCAAGAAGGTCTGCCAGATAGTAGTGGCATGCAGCATGTTTCACAATCTGGCCCTCAGACGGCATGTCCCTTTTCTGAAGGAGGAGGAGACTGGAGATGCCCCTGTGGCAGCAGTAGACCCTGTGGAAAGTGAGGATGAGGAGGCAAAGGATGAGGATGAGGACAACAGAACAGAGGATGAGGACCACAGAACATCAGTTATACAACAGTACTTCCAATGACACACAGGTAGGACAGTGTAACATAACATTTCAATGACTTTGGTTGTAATTTGTGTGGCAATGGCATGCTGATATTCCCCACTTATATGCCCACTTACTGTTCCCTCTGGCAATTCATTTTGCAGATGTTGGTGATCTGACAAATACTCCAGGTGTGATAACTACAGCCAGCTACAGGTCATTATTCTATGCTCATCGTATGTACAGTTAATTAGCAATGTTCGTACCTGTTTTAATGAATACATATTTGATATACATAACATATTCCAAATACATGTTTTTCAAAGGGTGTTTATTGAGGTGCTAACATATAGGTAGAAGTGCAGTGGGATGGGGTGATTATGGAGGAACGTCCAGGGTATTGTTCCAGTCTATTTGTAGCACAGGTGCATTGTCCAAGAGAACATAGGAAGAGGAGCAATGGCAGTTCAAGGTGGACAAGGTGACTGAGTGGGACACAAGGGGACAATCAGGAGAGTCTCATTTCCTGGTGGGGGTCTTGGCAAGTGTCTCTGGCTTCTGTCTGGATTGCAGGGAAATTTTGTGGGGTGGTTCACCTTCTGCAAGGGGAGGGGTGCTGGTGGCCTGTGAGTCCTGTGGTGGGGCGTCCTGGCCACTAGCGGCTGCAGAAGTGGAAGGCTGTTCAGATGTCTGGCTAGTGGCAGGAGCCCGCTGGTGTGAGACTGCCTCCCTCAAAATGTTGGCCATGTCTGCCACCACCCCTGCTATGGAGATCAGGGTGTTGTTGACGGCCTGCAAGACCTCCCTGATCCCCTGGTACTGTCCCTCCTGCAGCCACCTGTTTCCTGCATGTTGTCCAGGATCTGGCCCATTGTGTCCTGGGAATGTTGATAGGCTCCCAGGATCTCAGAGCGTGCCTCCTGGAGAGTTGGTTCCCTGGGCCTGTCCTCCCACTGGCACACAGCAGTCCTCCCAGTTTCCCTGTTGGCCTGTGCCTCTGTCCCTGAACCGTGTGCCCACTGACTCCAGGGCCCTGGTTGTCTGGTGTGCGAGGTGTGGCCTGGGGTCCCTATAGAGGTGTACACACTGATGATTGACGTGTCCTGGGGACAGAGGTGCGGGTACGCTGAGTGGGTGCTGTGGTGGTGTTTCCAGATGGGGAGGCTTGGTGGTGGTGTGTGACTGGGCTTGGGTAACTGGCTGTCCAGTGGTCCCTGATGGGCCAGGTAGATCATCCAGATTCTGAAGACCAGAGTTACTGTCATCACTGTGGGCCTCTTCAGTTGGGGGGCTGAATAGTGGTGCCACCTCCTCTATGCTGATATTGGCTGGGATACCTATAGGGATGTAAATGATGTGTTATGGTTAATGTGTCTGACATATTTTGTGTCCGTGGTTTCCCCTCAATGGTTGGATTTGCCCTGCCAGCTTTCACTTGTGTATGTTGGTGTATGGTGGGATTGTTAGTTTACCTATACTGTGCATGCTTTAGTGATGAGTGTCCATGCAGAGCTGTGAGGGGTGTCCATGCATTGGTACAGCATGCAGGGCTTGGCATTGGGATGAGTGAGATGTGATGATGGAGTGTGTGGGATGGAGTGGAGTGATGGGAGTGAGGGTGAGGGTATGTGATGGCATACAGGTAGGGGGCGATAATAGTAGAGAGTTGACTTACCAGAGTCCAGTCCTCCTCCGACTCCGGCCAGGACCTCAGGATGCAGTATTGCCAAGACTTGCTCCTCCCATGCTGTGAGTTGGGGGAGGAGGTGGGGGTCCATCGCCAGTCCTCTGGATAATGAGCTGGTGTCTTGGTGCTATGGAACGTACCTTCCCCCGTAGGTCGTTCTACCTCTTCCTGATGTTATCCGTAGCTCTGGGGTGCTGCCCCATGGCATTGACCCTGTCCACAATGCTCCACAATGCTCCGCCATAGCTCCATCTTCCTAGCTATTGATATCTGCTACACCTGTGCTCCAAATAGCTGTGGCTCTACCCTGACAATTTCCTCCACCATGACCCTTAGTTCCTCCTCTGTGAAACAGGGGTTTCTTTTTGGTGCCACTTGTGTTATTTGAGGTGTGTTGGAGAGGGTGTTTTGGGTAATATGTTGGGGTGGGTGATGTGGAGTGCGTGAGTGGTGTATAGGTTTGAGTAGTGTGTGGCTCTAGTTGTGTCAGTGATCTTGGTATCTCTCTGGTGGCAATGCTTTGTAATCATAAATGGTTGTTGGTCATGTGGGTGGTGTTTTACAGTGGTGTGGGTGTGGTGTGTGTATGGATGTCAGTTGTGTGTTGTTTGAATTGTCCAATGTAGTGTTGTTTTGTATGTGGGTGTCCATTGTGTGCGGGCAGTATCTACCGCCAATGGTTTACCACCGTTGAATGTCTGCTGTGTTGATTCGTGGGTCATAATGCGATGGACTGTGTTCTGTTGGCGTAACGGTGTGGGTTTGGGGACCGCCAGTTTATCACTGACCTTTGGGCTGGCGGATTTGTGTATGTGGCTGAATTCTGTTGGATTGGTGTGTATGTGTCATAATATGGTGAACGGATATACGCTGCCACCGTGGTATGTTGGCGGCCGTCAGCGTGATGGTGAGTGGGATTTACTGCCAATGTCATAATGAGGGCCATAGTATTAGTTAGAGGTTTCTTTGAACCTACACTAAAATTTGGCACAGCTTACGCTCCCAGGAACAATCTAACATGCTTGCTTACATCTTTAGAGAAGAGCTTCTTAGATCACACAGATGAAAGGAGAAAGGCATTGAAGGAAAAGTTAGAAAAAGGCGTAGAGAAAAGGACTTACAAGAATGATTATGCTTATAGTACAAGTAAAACACAAGGGAAATTAGCTCTAGATGCGCAACACATAGGGAACCTTTGCATATATAGGCCTACATCATGCACTAACACTTTATTTGTGGGAATGAGTGAATGTAGACATTTGTTTTCGTTTCAGAGTAAACGGACATTTATGCTGAATGGACAGGATCCGGTGATTCCTGGGATATATTACATCTGTGGTCTAAATGCCTATTGCCGTCTTCCAAGAGGATGGTATAGGACATGTTATTTGGGAATAGTTTTCCCAAAGATTTTTCAAATGGATGACTTAAAGAAGTTTCCAAAAGTGACTGAATTACATCATATGAGACAGAGGAGAGAGTCTCCTTCTTGTATAGTGGGAGATATATTTGAAGCAATGATTCCTTCAGTGGGAGTTGTTCTGAATTCGATAAAGATTTTAAAGTTGTCTACTATTGTAGATAACATGCTGACAATTTTTTCAGGAGCCATTCTCTTGATAGATACTGAATTGAAAGAGCTATGACTCTTCAGAATCGCCTTGCATTAGGCATTCTTTTAGCAAAGGATGGTGGAGTTTGTAGAATGCTGAATTCTAGGCATTGTTGTTTGTTCATTCATGATAATAGTAAAGAAATTAGAGGCTTACTTACTAACCTGACTAATGAAAGTGCTGATTTGAAAGAATTGAAAGAACCAGGTGTTTGGGAAAAAGTTGGCAAAGGTTTTGCTTCAGTGGGAAATTTGCTCAGCAACATTGGGAAAGGAATCTTATTGAAAATTATACAAGGGATATTAATTGTCATGGGTTGCCTAATTGGAATACGGAGAATATGTAAATTGTGTAAAAGAATACAATTGAAAAGGTCAAAGAATAATCAGAGAAGGAAAAAAAGAAAATAGAAAAATTGTTTAGAGACAATTCAAAAAGGGAACAAAAGAATGTAGGGATTGAATTGACAGAAATTTAGCTGATGAAAAAATTAGTGAGTGATAGTTTAGTGTGATTAAATATTTATTCATCAGAGGAGGGATTGCAGAAGCAGGTGTAATTATAAAAATTATGAATGAGTATTCATGTATTCTGAGTTATGGATTTGTGTAGAAAATGTTATAATATTGAGAAGAATAATGCACGCATTTGAAAATGTGATCACGATGGGTGGCCGTTAATGTTCACAAAGTGTACTTATTAATGTTTTATTAAAACGAAATATGGAGCTTTTGTTTGATTAATGTAGTGATGTATCATATTAAGGGTTATGCATTATGTATTAGCTTTATTATATTTTAGGCCTTAACTTAGCAGAGGTCCTGGCCTAGTTGCACGGCCTCATGACAAGCTGTATTGTTCAAACGTTTAATAAAGTGGCTGTTCAGAGAATTAAACTGTGATTTTCCATTGTACTGTCTAAATGTGCTGGTAGCTAAAAGTATTTTCTCTTGAGAACCGATTGCTAGAAGATGCTGTTCTTGCTAAATGTAACATTATAAATGCAATATTCGTAAGACTGACTTTCTCAGGAGGAGAACAATGGAGACACTAACTGGAGTACAAGCTGCAACAATATTTTTACCTGATGAGCCGGATGATGAGGACATTACAAGCGAAGCCAATCAGCGACATGTGAACCAAGTAGTGGTAGAAATCATAGATTTGATGTTTTAGTTTCATTGGACAAAGTGTGAAAATGTGATCCCTGACCAATAGGGACTTGCGACGTAGTTTTAGGAAATCTAACTTAGCCGGACTGCACCAAGAGGAGATGCGCCATTCTCCCCCTTTTTCTTGAGGGTTACTTCTATTCTTTCGAATTGCTTAAAGACTTTGAGTTTTCTGAACTTTTATGCTGAATCCTGATGCCTTGCTGACGGAACTGATGTCCTGATGACAAAGACTATCTTATCTTGCTGATCCACTTGAGGGGAGGTATATTACTACTGATGTGTTTCTCAAGATTGTTTACTTTTTCTTTCTAGGTACCAACCGCACTATTTTGATAGAGCCATAGTTAGATGTTTTCCACATTTGTGTGTTTACTAAATTGTTTTGCATGAAGCCCAACATGCTGATGCTGTTAGATAAAGATTCCTTACTAATGAAAGTCTGCTATAGGGAATAACGTTTGATTTCTTTCCTTTGCTGAACATAAATGTATGTGATATTGTTGACACAATTGTTCTTGTTAATAAAATTGCATTGTAACTTTAGAATGTGAAGTGGTTCAAGCTCTGATTAGATTGCATTCCTTTCGCTGTTTTTGACAGCCAGTGAGGCTTCTGTATGTGTATTATCTTATTTTGAGATTATCTTCATGACATTAGTGTTGGTAATATAGGGAAATTAATATTCTAACTTTTACTAAAGGTGTTGTTATTCATTACCTTTCAGTCATGGTGTGTTACAATTTCTGACTTCAATTGATTACTAATGCTATTGATTATCATTGACTGATGGTGTAATTGATTAGTTTTTGATTATTGATCTGCATGTACTGGAGTTATGGTGGGAACATCTTAAATGCGAGTCAAAAGGTTTATCGACCTATTTGCGTCCTCTTGTAAGTTTACTTATTAAGGTCAGACGCGCTAACACAGTTATGCGTGGTTATGACCACGGTGTAATGGCTGTTTCCCCATCTTAGCCAATGAAACTACCAGCCTTGCTACAGTAAAAACGACAATTGTGAGTTTTCACTGTCAGAGCATGTAAAACATAAAAGGAATACGTCCTTCTTTTTTAATATTCTGCACCCTACTGTATGGACTTGTAAGGCGTGCCTTAGATGAGACATATACATATTAAAAAAGAAGGTTTTAACTTGGCAAACGGTTTATTTTGCCATGTCGAGTTTGCAGGTTAAAAGCTGCCTGACTAGGTTGTAATAGCAGACCTAGCCACATGTTTCCAGTGGGCCACTGCAGTGGTTGCACATTTAGAGATGCAGCCCACTAGTGACATATAACTTACAGGTCATTGGCACTCTGGGTACCATTAATTAGAGACTTATTGATATGTTAAGTATGCCAATCAGGTATTAACCAATTGCATAAATATTTTGAGGGCCGTAGCACTTTCACTGGGCCCTGGTCAGCAGTGATCAGTGCACTTCAGAGTCAAGGTACCAGGAACATCTTGCAAAATGTGAGGGCAAAAAGTAGGGGGGTGATCCTTCAAAAAGTGCAGTTTCCTCACAATAGAAGACATTCTTCTCTGAAGGGTTAATAATTACAATAACCTTAAAAGGATTTCCCAACTTGTTACAGAGCAGATTTGACTACAAAAAGAGCATTGTGTCCTTCATGAGGAGAATAATCAATAAGGGACATTGTTCACTATTGGCACATCAACATCTGGGGCATAACCTTAGGAAATTATTTGAAACATTTATTTATTAGATAGTATTTGATTGAAAAAAACAGTTTGAAGCACACAAGAAAAGCTGTTGCCAGTAGCTCCAAATCTAACATTGACAAGGTTGTGAATATGGAGATGTGTGAGGAGGTAAGCAAGTGCTGGATCCATTCTCTCCTAAGAAGGATTTACAGAAACGGTATCTATCATCGAGTAAACTGTCATCTTGCAGTCAGTTAATCCATGTATCTGCTGTCAACGTTTTAAATATTTCATTAGGATGAAAGACCATCTCAGCATGCCCAAATTCCTTCCTGAATCTCAGTTGGATGAAAACAATTATCATGCTATAGTTCAGCTATTGTAGCACCCAGGTAAGCACCACCTTTGGGATAGGAGGAAAGCTGTTTATTTAGTAAATTTGTACTGAAACACCTATGAGAGTTCATAATAAAACCCTTTGATTTGTATAAGAGCAAGAGTAGAGCTGATTACAAAAGGAGGCAAAACTTTTAGCGCAGGTTCTTCTTCACAGACCATAAGTAATGGGTAAGTAAAACGAAGATTGCAAAGCTGGCAGCATAAAAATGAGAATTAAGAAAAACATTAAAAGGTAGATAGCATTATGTAACTAGGTCTAGATTTTTAGGAAGGAAAAATTCTCACATCTTGTGCATCAAGGCCTACATATCAGAGGGCAGTCCAAAGTGTTGCATCGAAGATTACACAATTCACAATAATTAGACTGCCAGATTTGTTGGGGCACTATAGATAAGAGGTGAAAAGGTGCCCAACACTGGCTGTGTCTCATGATGCTGACCAGTGTAGGCTGAGCATGGCCTTTGCCCATGAATTGCCTGGTCCTTACACTCCCCTGTGTTGCAATGAGGCTTTGTAGGCTTTCAAGATCGACATCACCTGTCTTTTAGAGGTCACCGAAACAGTACACTTTACATGCTGGTCCTTACAGTACATACCAGCCTCTGTTATTCTCTTCTCCCAACCCCTCTTGGTGTCTCCCATCAAGTGGTCAAGTCGCAGCCTGTACTAGTCCTCGCACTCAGTGCTTCCACGCTTGGAACTGAGGATCTTTCTGCATTATTCTCTGAATGTTGGGGCCCTAGTGCTTAGTCTCCGAACCTTACCCCCACTGGTTTTTGCGGTCAGGTGGCCCCCATGTAGGGCTTGCATTGCTGTCTTGCTTTACCTCGTCTGTATTACTGTTACTCAATATATTGATACTTGGTGTTACAGCCTACGAAAGCGAGTGGGCTGTCAGCTTTGCAGAATTCAGCGTATTCTTGGCTAAAACATGTTTTTTTTGCACAAGTGTAATCTCCTAAAAGTCTCATTTATTGAGTTTTATAAATTTGCATAATTTGTATTTTTCCCCGCTTACCTTTTTTTCTATTTTTTGCCAATGAAAAACTGGTTTGAGAATAAAATGTTTTGCTGGAACTGTGAAATTAGACAATGAGCAGGTATGTCTTGTGACTTCGATTTCTTCATGACTTTCATGTGACAGCATACCTCAAGAATAACTTCCATTAAAATGCCCAAGCGTACTACACATAATATGCATGGTAACATTTTGGAACTATAATCACCCGTAATTTCAGGTCTTTGCAATGCCCGTCTGCTATGTAATTCTGATGATACTTCACCGCTGTAAGATGCGGACCTGAGACACATTTTAGAGATAGGTAAGCTTATATGACTAGCAGACAAAATGGTGGAACTCTTCTATAACCCACTGATTTTTTTGAGAGATTCCAGGGCTGGTAAGTATGCTAAAGAACGCTATGTAACATTAGATTTTAGAAAAAAAAAAATCCAATCCCCTCCTGCCAGATCAAACTGTTAACAAGCTTAAGAATCTAAGAAAAAAATGTTACAGTAAGTCAAGCCCCGGGGGACAAAATGATCTAGCTCAGCATGGGGTGTCTAGTCTCTCAAAGCCCACAACTGCTCTGCCAGCTGGAACACCTGTTAGCTAAACGTATTGCAAACCATACTATAATACACACTTTGATTTGTTACCATCAGCAAAAAGATCTGTGAGGTAAATGTACATCGTTATACGGATCCGATTATTACATTACTTTATGTCACTTATGAACGGTACACTACATGTTTTGTCTAAGAAACATAAAAGGTACTTCAGGTTGCATTTAGGTCAAATGGTAAATTGACTTTTAGATCAATAAATATTGCACAAGTCATTGCTCTCTCTCCTTGGTTGTTTTCAGAATCTACACATTGAGTTTTTGTAGCATGTATTGATTTTTCAAACATACTTTAAAAACACACAGTGAGAAAGATTATAGGTATGGAATGCACACACTAAATAGAAGAAGTAAGAAATAGACAACAAAATACACATTCTCGATTTATCTGGCACTTATAAGGCTAAAAAAGAGGAAACATTTATCCGAAAACAGTTCTGAAATGACCCCACGATGCTGCCTGAGAGATACCAGGGAGCACATTCTGAAACTGCATTTTGTAGTATGTAAAGAAGTACTACAGTGTGATTATTGACATAGCAAAATGTAATTCACAAACCTATGGCCACAGACCCCCACCTCTCCAACCTCTTCTGTTCAGAGCTCTCTGGCACAGTGGTGGAGATGTCCAAACACATGGGTATACGTTACAGTAGTAAATGTGGACGGGCTATGGAGCAGCTGGAAAACTGATTATTCTTCCTCCAAAATAGAATAGGGTTTAGGGAAATTTAAATTTAAAGAGAGGTTTTAGGAGGAACATGCTCTAATACAAACCCAATCCCATAATATTATTTTTGATATGCTATCTATCTATCTAGACTCAGCACTCATGACATCTTTCATAACATCATTGATAATATTACTGTAACATTCGCAGTAACATTATTCATGAGAAAACTGTGCACGGCGGGGACATGAGTAATAGTTACCTCATGGCATGAGTTATAGTTACTTGAAATAACTCTAGCTATAACAGCTGAATTTCTATGGGTTTATACTTTTAAAATGTGTGCCTAACTATAACGTCCCTGTAACATTTGTTTTTTTAAGTGAATTTCAATGTTTTTTTAAATTCTACTTCCTAACTATAATGTCCCTGTAACATTATGTTTTTATAAGTGAATTTCTATTTTTTTAAAGTCTACTTCCTAACTATAATGTCGCCGTAACCTTTGTTTCTTTTCAGTTAGTATATAAATATATATATATATATAGATATATTGTAATTGTAAGAGTATTTATATAGCGCTTACAGCCCCTGATGAGGCGTCAAAGCACTTTTCGGTGAGTAGCACGCTATTCCGGAACCTAAAAGGAACTAGTGGTGGATTAGTATAGGGAAATATGAGTACAGTTTTAGTATTATTATGAGTTAATTTGAGACGCGAATATGTGAGTTTGTTAGTTGGATTGACTGGGGTAATGGTGGGGTGGAGGAGGGAAGAATCCAGAATTGGGGGTTCATAGTAATAGGATTTAGGCTTGAGATGAGTAAAGGGGGGTTGGAGGAGGGAAGAGTCTGTGGAAAGGGTTAGGGAGATCATAGTAGCAGGAGGGGTTTTGGATGAATTAATGGTGAGATAAATGAGGGAGAATTTAGTAGGGATGTTTGGGAGGTCATGGTAGTAAACTAAGGTTTGGGTGAGTTAGATGTTGAAGAGGAGGGAAGAGCTTAGGCAGGGTTATTTAGGAGATGAAAGTAGTAGAATGGATTTGGGATGAGTCAGAGTGGAATGGAGGATAGATTGATAGAGACATGACATATGGTGATGGGTATACAAAGTAAAGCTTACATGAGAGTAAAAATATTATATTTTTTATTTATCATTTTATATATATATATATATATATATATATATATATATATATATATATATATATACATACATATACACACACACACACACATTTTTTTTCATTATGTTTTTGAATTTATTTATTCATTATTATTATTAATTTTTTTAGCTTTATTTATAATTTTAATTTTATTTATATATTTTATTTTATTTTTATTTATTGTTTTCTCTAGTATAGTAGGACTAAATAAATGACCTATGAACATGGTAAGCATAGAATAACATATATATATATATGTGTGTATATATATATATATATATATATATATATATATATATATATATATACATACACACACACATACAAATATGAATACACACATATATGTACATACATATACATATTTAAACCGTGAGTAAATATACATTAGGTAAACAGGTTTAAAAAGAGTATGTGTGTAGTTTATTGTTATGACATTGTAGTGATACATATTTTCTAAATAACTATATATATCTAGAATATACATATAATCAGATAAAAAATATTTATCAACACAGGCATATGCAGTCCATAGCTGTTTGAATATGGTGGTTATGAAGGAAAGAGCCAACTCTTGGGTAGTCTTCTAAAGACAAGATAGTTATCTGTGGATCTTATAGTAGGGGGTAATGAATTCCATATTTTAACAGAAAAGGATGTACCACCTATAGTCTTTTTCTTCTATGGTGGTGTTCTAAGGCTGGGTGCCAATCTTGAGTGGAGGGTTCTTTGTTGAATGCATTTAGTTATTTTATTTTTGATAAAAAGCAGTCCTGTTCCATGTATAGATTTGTGGGTGATCAAAGCAGCCTCAAGGTGCATCTTCTGGCAATGGGTAACCAGTGTAGTGCTTTCAAGGAAGGGGAGATGTGAGCTTGTGGCTTTACATATAATAGTAGCCTGGCAGCGAAGTTCTCAATATGTTGTAGTTTTGTCACAATAGATAGAGATGATCCATGTTAGAGGCAATTGATATAATCCAGTTTGGATAGTACAAGTGAGATAGTAGCCTGCACCTTGTGTGGAAATCCGAGGTGGGGGAAGATGCGTTGCAGAGTCTTCAAGGTGATGAAGCTTGTTCGTGCTAATTTCTCCGCTTGGGCATTCATTGTTAACTTGGAGTCCACGGTGATTCCAAGGTTTTTAACTTCCTTGGATATTTAAGGAGGTGGTCCGAGATCATCAGGCCAGGCACACAGTGGGTCATAATTTTTCCAGTCACCACATATATTCTGTTTTGGAGGAATTTCGTTTGAGATGGCTCCAAGTCATCCACTGATCAACGGCTCTGAGGCAACTGAAGATTAGTGAGTTTTCAATGTTTTTGGGGCATTCCTATTTAAGTAGTATTTGTGTGTCATCTGCATAGTTGTAGCATGTGAGTTGAAAATCATTGATCAGTCTGGTAATGATATCATGTAGATGTTGAAAAGCGAAGGTGAGATGATTGATCCTTGGGGGACCCCTGCTTTTGTGAAGTAGAGTTTGGACTAGAAGGGGGGAGAATAGATGATATTAGTTATTTTTTTAAGGTAGGATGTAATCCAGTCGAGAGCAGTCCCTTCTATGCCGGCTTTGTGGAATCCTTGAATTAGGGTGTCATGGTCAACCGTATCAAAGGCAGCCGAGAGGTCCAGGAGAAGTGGTGCAGCAACTCCATTGTGGTCGACTGTGTTTTTAAGAACATCCCAGATTGCTATGAGTGCCGATTCAGTGTCTCTTCATGGGCAGAATCCAGTTTGATAGTCTGAAAGTATAGAATTGTCTTCAATGAATTGTTACATCTGGGTGAATGCTGCTCTTCCTATCAGTTTGCCCAGGAAAGGTCCATTTGTGATTTGTCTGTAGTTGTTGGGGTCTTGCAGGTCTAGGTTTGTTTTCTTTAATAACAATTGTATGTATGCCTTTTTCAGGTCTACAGGAAAAGTTCCTATAGTTAAAGAATTGTTGGTGATTCTTGTTACAGGTGTAGCAGCAGAAGCAGATAAAAGAATGTTCTTGAACATGTGTGGTGGGCAAGGGTCAGAAGGGCAACCGGAAAGTCTGCTTGCTTTGACCAAATCCATAAATTCACCTGGTGATATTTGTTTGAAGGACTGTAGAGGCTGGGTTGGTTTATTCTTAGAAGGTATTTTAGGAAAGGGGTTGCTGCTGATGGTTTTCTTCTGTTTTAAATAAGAGTCCAATGTGTCTGCCTTGGTTGTGTAATGAGTTGCCAGTTTGTTTGTGAAATCTTGAGTAGTGGGGTGACTTCCTTCGATGCATGTAGGTTTTCGAAATTCAACTAGAATTTTATAAAATTCTTTGGTTGCAGATTTCGCATTTTGAATTCTGTCTGAGTAGTACCTTTTTGTAGCTGCAGTTTGTCTTGACTGTTGTTTGTTTTGAGCCAGGTCCACGGCAACTTTCTGATTTGTTGCTTTATCTTTTTAAGTTCTGTGTTTCTCCAAGGTGTTGGTTTTCTTTTGGCCTGTTTAGTTTGTCTTATTGGTATTAGGATATCAAAAGATTCCTGTAGCCACTCATAAAGAATTAATTGTATCTAGATTTGTGTTGGCTGTTAGTTGTGTTTCTAAGTCCTTAAAACTGAGTTTGCTCCAAGGTTGATAGGTGCATGCATGTAAGTAGTTGTGGGGTGTGTTGATTTGTGGTGTTTTATGTCGGAAAGTTACCAAATGGTGGTCTGACCATGTGATTGGCGTGATGCTATGAACGGTAACTAGTTCAGGCTTAGCAAAAATGACATCAAGGATGTGTCCAGCAATGTGTGTGGGATTGTGTACAATCTGATGTAGGTTCAATGCGACTAGGCCAGTGGTGATAGCTTTTGGATTGGGCATATTGGGCTTGTCAAACCAAATGTTTAGGTCCCCAAGAATGCATAGGTTTGAGTATAATGTAAAAGGTTTGAGACTGTATCTAGAAAAGTGTCTGAGAATATGGAGTTGTTAGGTGGAGGTCTGTAAAGGAGGAGAAAGTTACAGGAGGAAGTTGGAGTAGAGTGGAATCTGGTGAGGAGGGCTTCACAACCTTGTATGGAAATGTTGTCTGTTTTACTGAGATTAATTGCCTGTTTGAATATAATAGCTAGTCCACCTTCTCTCTTGCCTATACGGTTTTGTGTGATGGTTTGATAGTCGGGAAGAAGGGCTTCATGCAACACTGGGGCCATGTCATCTCCCAACCATGATTCTGTTATGAATAATGAGTCAGGTTGTGGGTCAGTGAGCAGGTCGTAGATGTGGTGCTTGTTTTTGTAAAGTGACCGAGCATTTATGAGCTGGCAGTTTAGGAAAAGTGTGTTAGTGGCGGTGTAGTTTTGTTTAGGAGAAGGGCGAGCAGTATATTTTGAGCTTGTAGCAGGTGTGTTGTTGTGATAACTGTGTGAGGGTCACAATAGTCTTTTTTTTCAATATAGTGTTCTTCTTCCAGCAGGCTTAGGACGCATTTTGTTGGGTCTGTGTGTGTGGGTGGTGGTCTTGGTGGCTGAAAGAGACATGAAGAGTGTACTGTTTTTTGTAGGGTAGCCTTATTATGTAATAGACAAGGGGATGCAAAGTTGTTAGGAGTGGCATGTTGTTTATTTTGTTTGTGCCTGTTTAGTGTGGAAGGAGTATGGGTTAGGGGTGGGGGAGGAGCATGTGGATCATGATGTAAAGCTCTAAATTGTGCAATGGATGAGAGGCGGGTGAGTGAATGTTGCTGTGTTAGGGTGCTTGTGGTAGATGTTTGTGAAGAGTGAGAATGTAGGCGTAAAGACTGGATGGGATTTGTTTTCTTTGTGAAGTCATGAGGGTGGGAGTGGGAGTGACGATAAGTATAACGAACGTTTGTGTTGATTTGATGTGCTGATGTGTGCGGTCTGTATTGTTTTTGTGGAATAGGGGGAGAGGGGATATTGATGTAGTAGTTTTCGGTGAGGAATTTGTATTTGAGTGAGTGCTGGTGAGTGGGATTAGACTATTACAGGGGGTGTTGATGTGTTTTGGAGCTGAATGTCTGAGGTGTGTAAGAGGGGATGGATGTGTGTCAGGGGATTTTATGTTAGTTGTGATGACTGGAAGAGGTAAAACATGTGGTGGAGTGGAGTGTGAGGATTGTTTGGTTGTGTGTAATTGGTGAAGAGAGGGGAAGGGTGTTTGTAGATGTGTGTTGGAAGTCTGGGTTTAGGAATTGTCATGATGAAAGGTGGTCTGTGTTCGGCAAATAGAGGATAGTGTTGTTGGTTTGTATGATCAGGGAGCGTGTATCTGGAAGGCTGAAAGTAATGTATAGTGTGGATCTGTGTTGTGTGGGTGATTGTAGGTTGTGTTAGTGGGAGTGGACAGAGTAGTATTTGCTGTGAGAATGAAGGTGTTTTACTGTTGTAGTTGTGATGGATATATGTATAAGTGTTGTATATAGGGTATTGTGTTAGATGATGGGAGATTGCAATCTGTATGTGGTCAGTTTTTTGATGCAGGATTTGGATGTCTTTGCAGATTATGGGGGTCATTCTGACTCCCGCCGGCCGCGGTAACCGCGGTGCCAGCGGGAGCCGCCAGAATACCGCTGCGCGGTCAGAAGACCGCCGCGGTTATTCTGTGTTTCCCGCTGGGCTGGCGGGCGACCGCCAGAAGGCCGCCCGCCCGCCCAGCGGGAAACCCCTTTCCACGATGATGCCGGCTCCGAATGGAGCCGGCGGAGTGGAAAGGGTGTGACGGGTGCAGTTGCACCCGTCGCGAATTTCAGTGTCTGCTATGCAGACACTGAAATTCTCAGTGGGGCCCTGTTACGGGGGCCCCTGCAGTGCCCATGCCATTGGCATGGGCACTGCAGGGGCCCCCAGGGGCCTCATGACACCCCATACCGCCATAACAGGACGGCGGTATGGGGGTCGGAAGCCCCATGGCGGCGCATGGAGGATTCCCCAGGGCAGCGGAAAACCGGCGGTACACCGCCGGTTTTCCGTTTCTGACCGCGGCTGTACCGCCGCGGTCAGAATGCCCTTGGGAGCACCGCCAGCCTGTTGGCGGTGCTCCCGCGGTCCCCGGCCCTGGCGGTCCATGACCGCCAGGGTCAGAATGACCCCCTATGTGTTTGCATGTTAATGGATATGTAGAGAGTAAGTTCCTTTCTGATAAATGGGAAATTGGGCAGCATTTCTGGCCCTAGGCCCTACCAATCCCGAACAGGCCCAAACAGGCAACTGCCCTTAGCCTCGACGCCCTTAGCCCCGACGCCCGGGCTGAGACGCCCTAAGCTTTAGGCTTAAATAGCCCTACTGGCCAATAGAAACCTAGTCCGAACCCTAACCAATCAGATTCATAACCCTAAATCCCACAACCAATGGAAGACCCAACCCTAATCACCAATCATACCCCTAAGCCTGACAACCAATCACAAGCCCAGCCCTAAAAACGAGGAACCAATCAGAATCTCAGCCCTACTACCAATCACAAGCCCAGCCCTAAAAACGAGGAACCAATCAGAATCTCAGCCCTACTACCAATCACAAGCCCAACCCTAGAACCAGGAATGAATCAGATACTCAGCCCTACTATCAATCACAAGCCTAACCCTAAAACCGAGGAACCAATCAGATTATCAGCCCTACTACCAATCACAAGCCCAGCCATAAAAACCAGGAACCAATCTGATTCTCAGCTCTACTACCAAGAACAAGCCCAGCCCTAAAAACCAGGAACCAATCAGAATCTCAGCCCTACTACCAATCATAAGCCCAGCCCTAAAAACCGGGAACCAATCAGAATCCCAGCCCTACTACCAATCACAAGCCTAACTCTAATCCCTAAACCAATAGAAAGACCAGCCCCAACAAACTATCACAATACCATGTGCAACAACCAAAAGAAACTTATATAAGGGCCAAGTTAATTGAAGCCCAGTCCCTCTGGGAAGGGAGGAGGGAGCTGCTGCTCTATTCAGAATCTCCTTGGATACAGACAGGCTGAATCCACACTTCCAAGCTAGCGGAGTCTACTTTCCAGGTAAGGGAGAGATTGTAAAACACACTGAAATACTGCTTGTCGCGCACTCTGAAATGTGGCTTTTTTAAGGCAAAAACAGGGGATGCAGACAGTTTCTAAACACAATTTAAATCACAGAAACAGATTAAACAGTCTCCTAAACACACTCTGGAAGATGTATGTAGCATTTTTACTTAGAAAAGGGGGGAGGGCTGCTTTATGCATTCTTGTGCCACAAATTAGGAGGGAAATTTCAAACAGTCACGGCTAAAAAACAGCACTTTAAAAGGCCAAACTGCCGGAAACACAGAGAGTCTACAGTAAACAGGAAAGGGTAGCAGTAAAAAACACTTTTAAACAATTAATAAGATTTCCCAGAAAAGTCTGGAGCTCCTTACCTAGGTCTCTTAGGAATCCTTGATCACTGGGCTGTATTAGGGCACAGGGAAAATGCTAGGCTCACAAAATGGAGGTGGCTGTCTTGGGGTTCCCTCCACAAACTTAAGGGGCCAGAGCAGGTGTGTGAGGAGGGCTCAGGTTGCCTGGGATTCAGAGAGCCAATCAGCTAGTGCCCAGCCCTTGTGGGAAGGGAGGAGGGAGCTGCTGCTCTATTCAGAATCTCCTTGGATACGGACAGGCTGAATCCACATTCCCAAGCTAGCAGAGTCTACTTTCAGGTAAGGGAGAGATTGTATAAAAACACTGAAATACTGCTTGTCGCGCACTCTGAAATGTGGCTTTGTTAGGGCAAAAACAGGGGATGCAGACAGTTTCTAAACACAATTTAAATCACAGAAACAGATTAAACAGTCTCCTAAACACACTCTGGAAGATGTATGTAGCCTTTTTACTTAGAAAAGAGGGGAGGGGCTTTATGCAGTTTTGAGCCTGTGCCACAAACTAGGAGGGAAATTTCAAACAGTCACGGCTAAAAAACAGCACTTTGAAAGTCCAAGCTGCCGGAAACACAGAGAGTCTACAGTAAACGGGCACAGGTAGCAGTAACAATCACTTTTAAACAAATAATAAGATTTCCCAGAAAAGTCTGGGGCTCCTTACCTAGGTCTCTTAGGAATCCTTGATCACTGGGCTGTATTAGGGCACAGGGAAAATGCTGGGCTCACAAAATGGAGGTGGCTGTCTTTGGGTTCCCTCCACAAACTTAAGGGGCCAGAGCAGGTGTGGGAGGAGGGCTCAGGTTGCCTGGGACTCAGAGAGCCAATCAGCTAGGGCCCAGCCCCTGTGGGAAGGGAGGAGGGAGCTCCTGCTCTATTCAGAATCTCCTTGGATACAGACAGGCTGAACCCACATTTCCAAGCTGGCAGAGTCTAGGTCTCTTAGGAATCCTCGATCACTGGGCTGTATTAGGGCACAGGGAAAATCCTGGGCTCACAAAATGGAGGTCATGTATATATACACTAATATATATATATCATAGATTCATAGAGAGATAAATAGGTAGATTCACTGAGAATACAAAGGTTAAAGTAATGTTATAGTTAGGTGAATTTGTCACTGACAACGTTAATGTTTTGAACTAAAAACAAAATACCGAAACTCAGCAGTCATAGGGGCATAGTTCAGAGAAGTTTGTGCACCCTTTGCGTCATTTTTTTCCGCCAAGGCGGCACTAAACTACCACCAAATTTTTATTTTGACGCAAAATCAAAATATCAGAGTTAGCGTCATTTTGTGGTAGCGCCAACCCACCTTGCGTCATTCTGCAACAATAATATGCAAGGTAGGCTTTCCCCTCCAAAAAATAATGCTAGCCCTCCAGCACCATATTTGGAGGGGGTCTTGTGCCCAGAGTGCTTCATCCTGCCAAGGATTGGTAGAGTGGATGCATATTTCCACTGGTTCTGGAGGGGGCCTCGTCCCCAGAGTGCTTCATCCTGCCAAGGATTGGGTGAGTGGATGCCTTTCTCCACTGGTTCTGGATTGGGCCTTGTGCCCAGTGAAGCTGCGCCTGGGGTGTGGTGGTTAACATCCTCTCACCTGGGTGTCTGAGCTACGAGATGTACATGGAACAGGTGGCATGATACTCCATGGAGGCAGAGCCACACTCCATTCTGTTGCCACTTAGGCTGCCAACTGCTGGTCATGCCAGTGCTGGTGGTGGTGCCTCAAGTGGCATGTCCAGGGTCCAGGATGTCAACTGCAGCCTCGGATGGGTGCCCACTGGTGATGCTGCTGAAGTCCAATATACTGGTAGTGACTGTGCACGTGGCGGTGCAGATGGTGGTGCAGGTGGCGGTGGCTGCGGCGGAGATGCTGCCGGTGCTGGCCGTGGTGCAGGTGTCTGGTGTGGTGGAGGGAAACACCATACCGTCTCCGGCAGCCTCGGATGGCTGATCCTTGGGGAGGATGCTGCAGACTGACATTGTGGCAGCGGCGGTGCATGTGGCGGTGGAGGTGGCGGTGGAGGTGGCAGTGCAGGTGGTGGTCATTGAGGCAGTGCAGGTGGCGGTCGTTGCAGCGGATGTGACTGTGGTACAGGTCGCTGGCATCCCTGACGAAATGGTGGTCACCAGCCCCTCACCAAGAGGCATCGTGCCCTGAGGTGACTTGCACTTTGTCTTGTGGCCCTTCCCCACCTTGGCAGTCGCTGCTGGGACCCTGGCACTGTCCTCTCTGTGTTTGGGTGAGGCCTTGCTGGGTGGGTGGTGCGTCCTTCCCATGCTGGAAGCCGGCCCCTTTTTTACCTTGGCAGGTGGCGGAACTGGGTGGTCCTTCACATCTGGAGGTGGCACACTGGCAGCTCCGACGGGTGCCCCCTTCGATCCACCCTGACTTGCACGGATCACAGCAGATGCAGATTTGGTGGCTGAGGTGCTGGGCTGGGATCTAGACATCCTGGCCCTAGGGGACGGACGAGGGGGGAGGGAGGTGTAGGGAAGAAGTTCAAGTTAGCTTGGAAAAGTTGTTTAGATACACTGGGATGGGAAGATGGAGGGGGTGTGGGAGTGGAGGAAGATATAGTGGTTGTAGGAGTTGTACGTCTGCTGAGTTTGGGTTAAGGTGCATGGGCTGGAGGCTGTTGTGAGGTGGATGGCTGTTGGGTGGGTGTGTGCCTGCATTTGTGTACTTTGGGAGGAGGGCTCACAGACACACTGGGAGAGGACACAGGGGACGTGTGAATGGTAGTGGCGGTTGTGATTGCACGTGAGCGGTGTGTTGTGATGGGTGTGCTGGTGATGGAGGCAGTGGCTGATGATGTAATGCATGCAGGTGTGAGTGGAGACGAGACTGGGAGGGAGGTGGAGGACGTGGAGGAGGGGGACACAGTGGAGGAAGTGGATGTTGGTATTTGTGCATGGGTATGATGCTTGTGTGAGTGCCTGTGTGATGTGTGGTGCTTATGTTTTCCTGAGCCACTTTTGTCTGTTGATGTGTGTGCATGCTGGTCTGAAGGTGTGCTTGGGATAGGCTGAGGTAGAGGGGATTGGGTCGGGTAGTGGAAGTTGGAGGGCGGAGGCTGGAGGATGGACACAGGGACAATGGCTGCCATCAGTGCTGAGGCCAGAGCCTGAAATGCTCTCTGTTGGGCCGCCACACCAGAATGAATGCCCTCAAGGTATGCATTTGTTTGCTGCAAATGCCTCTCGACACCCTGGATGGCATTCAGAATCATTGACTGCCCAACAGTGAGGGATCTCAGGAGGTCAATAGCCTCCTCACTGAGGGCAGCAGGGCTGACTGGAACAGGGCCTGAGGTGCCTGGGGTGAAGGAGATGCCCACCCTCCTGGGTGAGCCGGCACGGGAAAAACACTGAGGGGCTGCTGGGAGGGCGGTGCAGGTAGGGGAGGTGGCGGCTGTACCTGGCCACAGAGGTGTCTGCCACCGCCAGGGAGCTTCCATCAGAGTCGCTGTCGCTGGTATCCCCTTCTGTCCCCGTCGTGGAGCTCCCCTTAACCTCTGTCCCACTGGTGCCTTCACCCTCCATGGATTCATTCTCATGGGCCATGTGGGATGCAGCTCACTCCGTCTACGGTGCCTCTGCTCCTCCGCCAGATGATGCTAATGCACACAAGGACAGGGCGACACAACAAGAAGGGGGGGGAAAACAGAGGACACACATGGTCAATGCCAGCAACAACACTACCGTTGACGGACATAACACACACTGAGCTGCCCTGTACACTAGGCCTTGCCCAAACTATCACTATGGTAGTCACCACCCCATGGGGTACAATGCCTAACGCCAACACATGCACACCTGACACCCACAGGACCCTGCATACTAGTAGCTGCCCAATTGTACCATTGGAGTAGGGGTGCTTCTGAGCCTGCAAACAAGGGACCTACCCTGGCATGACCGCCCTGGCCTAGGGGCACCCACATCCCACACCCCCCACCCAGATCCCTCCTAAACTGCGCAGAGTCAGCTTTATGACACTGTACTCACCCCCTTGTGGCTGCTGTGATGCCCTCAAGCACCCATCCAACTCGGATAGGCCACCACCAGGATGCGGAACATCAGGGGGGTCATGGTGTGACGGCACCCCTTCCACGTTGGGAGGCCAGCCGCAGCTGGGCCTCCGCCATCTTCTTACTCCAGCGGCGCAGGTCCTCCCATCTCTTGCGGCAGTGGGTGCTCCATCTGTGATAGACCCCCAGGGTCCACACTTCCTTGGTGATGGCATGCCAAATACCCTCCTTCTGGTGGGCGCTGACCTAGAGGGAAAGTACAGGAGGAAAGGAAATTACTCACCCGTCCGGACTGTCATACTCATTGCCCACCAGTTCCCACCCATACCCTGACGCACATACACTGACCATCCTCACATTCAGCACTCAGCCCCCCCAACGTGTGGCTTCCATCCACACCACTCCAAACAGGCATTGCCCATGCATCATGCTCACAGTGTACTCACCTGTTTGTCTGGAGGACCGTAGAGTAGCGTGTACTGGGGGAGGACCCCATCTACCAGTTTGTCCAACTCCTCTGCAGTGAAGGCAGGGGCCCTTTCCCCAGACACTGTAGCCATTGTCGCCTCCAGACTCAGGTCACAGCAGCACTTGCAGTGTAGGTCCTCTCCTGTTGATGGTGAGGTATCAAGTGAGTGAGCAGATAGAAAATGGCGGTCACGTCCGTGGCGGTGCGTACCGTCACCGCCGGCGTACATGGCCATTGGCTCCTGGAACGCATAGGGCCCATTGATAACCAATGCTGAGTTGCGCGGCGGTCTTTGACCGCCTACCGCTATGCTGCACAACGCCAGCGCAGTTACCTCATTACCCCTTGTCCCTCCTCACAAGTCAGGCAGTGCACATGGCATGGCACCCGATCTGCGTCACACCACATATTGGCACATTTACGGACTAACTATTTCACACACGGATTCACTAACATTACTGCAGACACAGTTGTGCTACCTATGTGGTAATTTACCCTCTGCTCACTGTTCTCCTCCATAGGCTACAACCGCTGGGGCAGATGATGAGATGGCGGCATCCTCCGGTGTCCTCAAGCAGACCCCTGGTGGACCTGTCGACAATGGAAGACAGACACATCATAATCACATATAGACTTGATAGTGCCACAATCCAAGAACCTTGTGCCCAAATGGAGCCAGACCTGATGACAGCAATCCGCCAGCCCACAGGTATACCCCCTGTAGTGCAGGACCTGTCAGTGCTCCATTTCCTGACAAGTGGCTCCTTTCAAACTACAGTGGCCATGGCATCTGGGATGTCCCAGCCAATGTTTTCTAATGTGTTGACCAGAATTTTGTCTGCCCAGCTGAATCACATGCGCAGCTACATCATGTTCCCCCAGATGGAGAATTTGGCCACTGTGAAAGCTGACTTTTATGCCCTGGGACACATCCCCAACATCATTGGTGCCATTGATGGTACACATGTGGCATTTGTCCCCCCTCGCAGAAATGAACAGGTGTACAGAAATAGAAAAAGCTACCATTCGATGAATGTGCAAATGGTGTGTTTGGCGGATCAGTACATCTCCCATGTGAATGTCAAGTATCCTGGCTCTGTGCATGATGCCTATATCTTGCGGAATAGCAGTATCCCTTATGTGATAGGCGAACTCTAGAGGCATCGGGTGTGTCTAACAGGTATCCCTCAAAATTTGCAGGTGACTCTGGTTACCCCAACCTTTCATGGCTACAGACCCCAGTGAGGAATGCCAGGACAAGGGCAGAGAACCTCTACAATGAGGCACATGGCCGAACTAGGCGTATTATTGAGAGGACGTTCGGCCTCCTGAAGGCCAGATTCCGGTGCCTCCATCTAACAGGTGATCCCTATACTACTCACCGAAGAAGGTGTGCCAGATAATCATGGCATTCCGTATGTTGCACAACCTGGCATTGAGACGCCAGGTGCCTTTTCTGTTGGAGGATGTGCCTGGTGAAGGTCTTGTGGCAGCGGTGGAGACTGTGGACACTGAGGAGGCAGAGGAAGAAGATATTGACAACAGAATGAACATCATCATGCAGTACTTCCAGTGACACACAGGTAGGAGACTGTAACTCCTCCCCACATTTCACTATACTTTGGGACATTGTACATGTCAGCCTCCTAACC
This sequence comes from Pleurodeles waltl, assembly GCF_031143425.1. Classification (NCBI taxonomy): domain Eukaryota; kingdom Metazoa; phylum Chordata; class Amphibia; order Caudata; family Salamandridae; genus Pleurodeles; species Pleurodeles waltl. The sequence goes on along the minus strand of NC_090449.1, from coordinate 618,936,598 downwards.
TCTGTCTATGGACACTGACTGTTCCCTTTGGATTTCCTTTTTTCAGATCTGGGTACCCCATTCTGCCTTCTGCTATATGTACTGCTGTCCAACAACTGTCATACATTGGTATGAGTAAATGAACATTTACAGTACTATTTGTTGCTAATGTTGTAATTACACATTTGTGAAAGATCAGACTGATTTCAGATTGGTTTTTGATTAGAGGGTGTTTATTTAGGTGCTAATGGGTATAGGGGTATGTGTAAGGGGCTGGGGGATGGTGGAGGAAGGTCCATGGTAGAGTCCAGTCTACTTGTATCACAGGTGCATTGTCCAATGGGGCATAGGAAGGTGAGTAATGGCAGTTCAAGTTGGACAGGGTGACATAGTGGGACAGAAGGGTGACAATCAGGAGAGTCTTATTTCCTGGTGGGGGTCTTGGCAATGTTCTCTGTCTTCTGCCTGAATCGCAGGGACCATTTGCGGGGTGGTTCTCCTTCTGCAGGGGGTGGGGTGCTGGTGGCCTGTTGTTCCTCTGGCATGGCCTCCTGCCCACTAGCGCAGGGAGAGGTGGAAGGCTGTTCCTCAGTTTGGCTAGTGTCAAGGGCCCTTTGTTGTGTCACTGCCTCCCTCATGGTCTTGCCCCTATCAGCCAGAACCCCTGCTATGGTGACCAGGATGGTGTAAATTTTGGTGAGGTCATCCCTGATCCCCATGTAATGTCCCTCCTGCAGCCGCTGGGTCTCCTGAAACTTGGCCAGTACCGTGCCCTCATGGTCTCCTGGGAATGGTGGTATGCTCCCATGATGTTGGAGAGTGCCTTGTGGAGAGTGGGTTACCTTGGCCTGTCCTCCCCTGTCACACAGCAGTCCTCCCAGCTTCCCTGTTGTCCTGTGCCTCTGTCCCCTGAACCATTTGCCCGCCGCCACTGACCCCAGGTCCCTAATCGTCCTGGGTTTGTGGGGTTGTCTGGGGTCCCTGTAGTGGTAGACACACTGCTGATTGACGTGTTCTGGGGACAGTGGCATGGGCCCACTGGGTGGGTGCTGTGCTGGTGTTTCCTGAGGGGGGAGGGTCTGTGGTGGTTTGGGACTGTGGCATGGAAACCGACTGTCCAGAGGTCCCAGATGGGCCAGGCTGGTCATCCAGATCCAGGTGTGCAGAGCTGCTGTCATCACTGTGGGCTTCTTCTGGGGGGGGGACTGGATGTAGCTGGCACCTCCTGTCCGGTGACGTTGGGTAGGGGTCCTGTTGGGATGCAAATGCATTGTTATTGTATTTGTGTGTGCCATCTTGTACAATGGATGTGTTTCCCTGTATGAACGTGCTTGCACTGCTGCCTTGCCCTTGTGTGATTGGTGACAATGTGGGCTGGGTGAGTCTATTGAGTGTGCATGCTGTGGTGATGGGTGTCCATGTAGGTCTGTGATGGGGGTCCATGCATTGTTGTTGCATGCTGGGCTTGGTATTGGGAGGGGTGGGTTGTGCTAGTGGGGTATATGTGAGGTGTTGGAGTGATAGGGAGAGGGTAGGGGTAGGAGTTTGTGATGGCATGCAGGTTGGGTGGGGGGGATAAAGTAGTAAAGATTAGGCTTACCAGAGTCCAGACCTCCTGCTACTCCTGCGAGGCCCTCAGGATGCATGATTGCCAAGACCTGCTCCTCCCATGCCGTTAGTTGTTGGGGAAGAGGTGGGGGTCCACAGCCAGTCCTCTGTACAGAAATCTGGTGTCTTGAAGCCATGGAACGTACCTTCCCCAGAGGTCGTTCCACCTCTTGTGGATGTCATCCCTGGTTCTTGGATGCTGTCCCACGGCGTTTACCCTGTCAACGATCCTCCGCCATAGCTCCATCTTCCTCTCAATGGAGGTCTGCTGCATCTGTGATCTACCCAGATGATTTCCTCCACCATGACCCTTAGCTCCTCCTCAGAAAACCTGGGGTGTCTTTGAGGTGCCATGATGTGGTGTGAGTGATATGTGAGGTGATGTGTGGGGTGCTGTGTTGTAATGTGTTATGTGATGTGCGTGGATGGTGTATGTGTGATGGTGTTCTGTACCTCTGGGTGATGGTGTGGTCTTTGCTTTTCTCTCTCTCTGCTTGTTCTAATTTGTTCGTTGAATGGGTTGTGGGTAATGAGGTTGTGTGTTTTATAGTGTTCTGAGTGTGTGGGTGTGGTGTGTGTATGTGTGTCAGGTGTGTGTAGTTTGAATTGTCCAATGTGGTTGTGTTTTGTAAGTGTGTGTGTATTTTGAGCGTGGCGGTGTGCACCGCCAATGGTTTGAAAGGCCGCTGCGTTGATTCGTGGTCATGACACTGTAGGCATATTCCTGTTGGCGCGACAGTGTGAGTTTTGCTATCGCCATTTTATTATTGACCTTTGGTGTGGTGGACTTGTGTAGGTGTCTGTTTAGTGGCGGATTTCTCTGTGTGGGTCATAATACCCGTAGCGGAATTCTGCCGTGGTCATGGTATGTTGGCGGCTGTCACCACGGCAGTAAGCGGGATTTACCGCCAGGGTTGTAATGAGGGCCTAAGTGTCTCACTGCATGTGTTGTGCCACATGGTAACAGGGAGGCCAGAGTTTGGCTTTGTAGTGCTACCATGGTGTCTCTAAATATGACACCACTGTAGTGCAAGGAGGTGGTAGGTTCCGCCAAAAATAGGACACTGCTTCAAATATGGAAAGCACAACACATATTTGCAATGTTTAAACCATCAGTTTGGATTTAATTTGCCAATCCCCAAGGCCCTGAAGCACAACTCAAGATTTTAATGTCAAAAATACAGATGAAAGCATTTTATAAAACAGGAACATACACAATACCAGACGTCACCACTTCACCTAAAACCAACATCTGCCAAGGTACATACAAAACCACTATTATGCATTACCAACACATGTTCTCGTATTCCTTTGCAGCCGACCAAGGTTATGGCATACAGCCATGTGTGATCACTCCATTTGGCAACCCCACAATGGTGGAAGAGCGTGCATATAATGAAGTGCACAGAAGGACATGAAATGTGGTGGAGAGGACATTTGGGCTTCTAATTTCAAGGTTCAGGTGCCTGGCCTGAGAGGAGGAAGTCTGTTGTGTGCACCACCACTGCTATGCAAGATGATAATGGTATGTGCAAACTTGCATTATATATGTATACGGACCAATGTTCCCTGGGATGAACAGGTAGATGTCCCCAAAGAGGAGGAAGATGACAATTGTGCAGCACATTTGAAGGGGAAACTAAAAAACAATGCTGCAGGAGTTCACAGGAGACTACAAATTGTACAGAACTTTTACACATAGTCGCTGTACAAACATTATCACTTTGTAAATATCACCAATTAATAACTTTGCACCAGAATGTCCATAGTCTACTCATTCTCCACTGCATATACCACTGGAATGTTGCTCCTACCTCAGAGAGCAGGAAAGAAACACAATAGTTACAAGTATGGTTGCAACATAGTTTGTGATCTAAGAGGGTCTAGCGCCTCCATGCCACACATCAGTGTCAGATAACTCACGGCCATGTGGCTCTCGAAGGCCTAGATCCACGCACCACAAAATATAACGTGGCATTAAGTGGGCAATGTGCAAAATCCTAGCTCTTTCACCACATCATCCCCACACCTGGCAGGATGTATGTAAGGGGAATACATAAAGAAAGGACTGTTATCAAATGGTGCTTTAGTAATGTAGGAACTGAACTGTGTCACATCTCAGGCAGATTGCTGTTACGCCAGCACTGTGCACGTGTGACAAGGGGGGAGACCATTGGTAACAATGGACCTTCATTTAATGTTCAGGGTTAGTAACCAATGTTAGAACAAAAGCCTGCACTGTTTATCAATGGGCTTACATCCTGGCACTGCCATTGGGCCCAACCCTGCCACATGGTGTGCTGTACCTCAAATATGGCACACACACATTGGCTGCGGAGTGCACAACGTGTTGCTAGACAAATGAAGCAGCAATGGGTGCTGAACCACTCTCCATACAGATGGCCAGTCCCATTGCCAGGATTCAAGAATAAAACGGGACAATGCAACATCAAATTAATGCCTGATTGGAATGGAGGCAGAGTGTGTTCCACTCTCTATGTATATTCTATACACACTTGTCACAGAAATCTGCTGTCTTGACATATGCCTACAGCTAATCTGGATATACATGTGAAGATTGATGTACAGGTGTATGGCCTAGGTTGGAAAGGGGTTGCAATTACCTACAATGGTTGACATGTGTCAGCAAGGTAACCTACTACAGTCTGTATTATACCATCACACACCACATACCTCTCATTGACACTCACATGCCAGACCAAGAGAAAGTTACCAACAGTGACAACATTTCCTAAAATGTCTAGGTCCCAACATGCCACTCAGGTGTGGGATGTGCAGCTATGTCCAGCAATGTCCAAACATGTCACAGGCCCATCCAAAAATGTATGGGAGAAACAGGAGACAGATATGTGGCATGTGGCAAATAAAAAAACAGCACTGAGATGATTTCATGCACTAACATCATACACTCATGGTGAAAGTGACATAGTTTGTAGAATCCAGGATTTAGTGCATACCCATGTACAACAAAGGATGTGGATGGACAGCTAAGAGATATCCACAGATATTGGAGATACAACATGGGGAGGTCACTTGGAGTCGACACAAGTGGAATGGCAGATGTAATGTCATATGTGTGTGGAAGTCGTGTAAGCTCACAAAGCCAAGCAACGGGACGGTAACTATCATGTAGCCAGTAGCAGAAGATGTGTACATCTTCAATTTACACAAGTCACTCCTGTCCATGTATGATCGGACAATGTTGCTGTAGAAGATGCGTACAAAGTGTAAGCAGCCTAAGGATTGGCAGCAATGTGGAACACAATCTATTCCTTACAAGATATGTGGTAAAAGATGGAGAAGGTACACACATAGACCAATACTGAATGTGCAACAAATCAATGTCACTATGTGATCACCCAACATATGTACAGAGAGGATGCCTAGGTCAGTACATAACCCACTCATGTTTGCCATTACAATAACCTGTTAGCTGCCCATCACATATTATTCTGACAGGAGGCAGTGACAGTTGACATCATCTGTTCTCTGGGTCGTTCCAAAATTGCAAATAACAACAGAGATACAAACCCTAACCAAGCTGCTCCTGGAAATTACTAAGGACATACAATCATGTCTGTCAGACCATGCCAAATGATGAGACATGTCCTACATGTAAAGTAGCCAGACCTCAGCACATGATAGGGCAAGGCTGACATCAAGTACCCAAAGGAAAAACAAAATCCCAGTCCTTTTGATCACAATTGTGCATGTGTCTGTCAGCAGGGGACTATGCATTGCTCTGCTGAAGAGCTATCATTAAGAGGCTAGATTCCCGCCCAAAACCACCTAACCCCACTGTTGAGGTTACATTGACTATTGACATAGTCAGGAGTCTGATGCATGTGCACAGTGTACTGAGTAGAGTGGAGCACTGTAAACCTGCACCTAAACATGCAACCATGGGTATGTGTGGGCATAAAAACTCCCACAGTAGTGATGATGAATAGGCTACCATCTTTGCCTGACTGCAACAATGCTACACAGTGGTATGCCATTGTATATGGCAGTCATAACAGACATGATGTGGTCGACTATAAGTAGCTAGTTGGTGGCATGCACACATATGCCAGATATCTCAGCTCACATGTATCACTTAAATGGCACAGGCCTGGTGATGTGTATTTGAGTCTGCACAAAAGGCAACTTTCCACAAATGAAAATGCGTGTGCATCACAAGATCAATGACAGAATAAAATGACCTTCAGATATGTTCCAACATATGGAAACATAGGTGGCAGCGATATGACTACACAGGCATTTGACAAAATCCAACATATGTCCATGCAGGAAGATAGATGTGTGAGGTTTCATATCCCATGAACACGCTGCTGTGGTCATGTTTTACAGATATGATACTACACGTCTTTTCACACACATGGCACATTCCAACCTACATTGACACGTGTGTACACCCTCTCCTGCATCTAAGATGCATGGGGAACTATATGTCACTTGTGTAGCAGAGCATCACGAACCCTGAACCTTACTGCACACCACAGTGTGGACACACATGTACTCACATTGCCAGGGGTAAAGTAAAATCAAGCCAGCCATAGTCCACTGCATCCTGAGTATGATTTGTCATGGGTACCACATGCACTGAGTATGATTTGTCATGGGTGTCACATGCATTACCATGTTTGAACATAGCCGATCATATCTACTGTGTTGTTGGTAAAAGTACATTTGTATATCATGTATTACAATGTGGTAGACCCACAAATATGTGTTAAATCACATGTGTACATTCCTAGTATACATTTGGTAACATGTATGTGGACACAGTCTAGCAACATGCACATATGCACACGGTATCAATCAGTACGTGCATCACACGCATTTACAAACATATTGGTAGCACATACTAATGTTATTGTAAAAATGTGAATGGACATGCACACACAGGTAGCCATACCATACTGACTACATACATGCATAGACCCTGTGACATTGTATGTGAATCAGGGTGCACTGTAAGCCTTCCCAAAAAAATCCACACATTCCTGCTATGCGTCAAAATATTTTGAAGCAAACAGCAATATTCCATACTTGGCAAGGCCAAAACAATTACGCCTGCCCTCTGCCCGTCAATCACAAGTCCACAGGCCTTGTCAGGCTTCATGGGAAGGAAAACCACGCATGACCGTCATGCATCAACATTTTAGACACAAACACCAAAACTCCATACTTTCCTATTCAGAAAAATGACACCTGGCCCCTGTGCATCAATCGCAGGTCTGGAGGCCTTGTCAGCCTCAATGGAAAAAATCGACTCATAAACGTTATGCATAAAAAAAATGACACATATCTGAAAACGTGACTCACAGGCCCAGGAAGTGATGAAACAGGACATCCTGCTTGCATACATGGTACAATGAGTTCATTTTCACTTCACAGTCGTATTGTCTGTGACTGCGTGAGGGTGTGTGGAGCTGGTGCTGTTGGAGGGTTGGAGTTGTAGGAGAGTTTTGTGCTGTGTCCTGTTAATGTAATTCTTCAGTCTTTTGTAGTGTTTTCGTACTATATTTGTCACTGTATTGTGGGATGCTTATCTAGAGGTAGTATAGTTTGTTAGGGATTTGGGGTTAGACGGGGTAATTTTATAGTAAGTTTATTTTTGGGCACTTACATTTGCATGCTCCTGAAACTGCATTATGTCTTTGAAAGGGAGGATGACAAAGATGACGGCAGATGAACTGGGAGGATTCATATGGCTCGTGTAGCATCACCTTCCCATGATGCTGGTTTTGGGTGGCCAAGTGATCCAGGGCTACCGCACAGAAGCCCAGAAACTGCAGTGGGGCAAGGTGCTCCACCACCTATTTGGAGGAGGACGAAATGACCATCAGCTGACACACCATTGGGCTGACCTGATATCAAAGGTGCAAGACCTACTGGATCACTTGGGGATTGGTGGACCAGTTGGTAAGTATCCCATTTGCATAGGGACACCATAATTTGCATGCGAATGACAGACGGACATAAGGTTGAGTGCAGCATGTTTTGTCAAGGGATATGGACAGGTTGTTTTGGGCCTGATTAAAGAGCCACAGTGCCATTTTAGTGCTGCCATTGTGATCAATGAAGTTGAGACAGGGCAGAAGTGCCATCTTCCCTGCAACATAATAACAAAGTGGTACGATGCATGCATAGCGCCACACAGTTAAGCCTTGCACCATGATGGCTGCGCCAGGCATCATGTATGGGATGGGGACCTACCCCTGTATGAGGGGCTAAAGTAAATGGGCATGGGAAATCTGATATATTTCCTAGTGCCATATTTCCCGCACTTTGAATGCCTATTCAGAGCAGGTGTTAAAAGGGGGCATACCATTGTATATGATGGGCCCCTATGTTCTCAGCAGAAGTCTTATAATTTTTTGGTGCTACTCCTGCTGAGTATATAATTTGCATCTAAATAAATTGACACGATTGCCCCCCACCTGCACCGTGGTGCACCATATGTTTTATATGGCGCACACATGGTAGGTACTAAGGGGCAAAAAGACAGTCAATCAATCAATCATAGTATTTATAAAGCGCGCTATGTACCCGTTAGGTGCATCACCACTTTCCTTAACTTAAATCTGCCCCTTTGTGTCATTGGCCAACGGCATTTAAGGGAGCTTGTCTATGCACCAGGTCCAGACTACTAGCATCTTTCTTTTCCTGTACATTGCTTATCACATACACCCCATAATGTGTCTATTATCCCCACACTCACATGTACTGAATTTGTACCACAGGCCTGCCACGTCTTACGAAGTGTGGCACAATGGTTAGAGTGGCAGACCCTGATGCAGAGATCTGGCCCGGGACCAGGGTTCAATTCCCGCCTCGGTGGGTCTTAGGCTCAATTCCCTTGGACCAGATAATTCTCGCCTCGGTGCCTAGTCTAATTAATGGGTCCCACTCTGTAACTCTGGGCAATAGCTTGCTTAATCTCCACAATGGCCCTGACAGCGCTTGGATGCCTGGCTTCACCCTGGGGGATGCCCAGGAGTGGGTGCCTCGCAGGGAAAAGCCAGGAGGGGTTCCACAGACGTATGCGTACAGCGCCTTGAGACCCTAACCGGTGAGTAGTGCGCTATACAAGTGCAAAGTTATGGTTATGGTTACAGACAGTATGGTGCAGGCTTGCATCTGCACTAGCATATTACTCAGAAGCCTGCACCAACACAGGCATCCTTAGACCACAGTGCAAGTGTGTCTGTGTTGAGGGGAATGTATATGCGCATGTTGGTATCCCTTCCTGGACAAAAAAGGGTATACAATGGCAACAATTGCTGGCCACACAGTATTGGGAAGACATCCATGATGTTGTTCAGTTAATGTTAAGGTAGGGACAACTAAGTGAACATAAGTAAACTGCCATGGCATAATAGCTCAGTGTGTGTGACTTGTAATGGCACATACATATTCGAAACAAGAAACAAGGATGTATCAATGCATTCCTCAGCACTTTGCAAAACTCACAAAACCCCTGGGCAGTTGTCAGTCTTTTAGCGCTGATAATGAGTTAGATGTCTTCAACATCTGCGGCAGGGTCAAAAACAATGGGTGTTAGATTGGGATGGCCACTGTAACAAACATCGCATGCCCCTCAGATGCAGAATACTGTGTCATGCAGCCCCATTTGGTCATGGATGCCTAACACAACAAAACAGCTTCATGAGAATTCCATGTACATGGAAAGCGATGCTTTTTTAGCACCAGGGTCTCCTATATCTAGCTCTACGTCTCACAGACAGATTATATATGTTTCACAGTTGTTCAGATCTACCACTAGGTTGACTTACTCACTCAGCTTAAGAAGTTTATTTTGAAACTGTTGTCCATGCACAGAAATGTCCAAATATTACAAAGCTATGTTTTCCTTTCATATTTTGCAGGTAGGCCTCTACCCTATACCAGTGGAGAGGTGTCCAGATTTGAAGACCCCAATGCTGCCAGTAAGTGTCACCTTGTGCGTCAGGTGTGGCATTCCAGGGTTTTGTGTGAGACAGTGTGATGTGTGCAATGCAATGATTAAATGTATTGTGTGACCAGTGATACAAAATCATCTGAGTTAGGATGTTGACATAATGTCTGATGCACTGTTGAGGATTGAGAATGGGTTGATTGTTGCACAAGTGGCAATGTGTGTTGCTATGGAATTGGAGGAGTTAGGAAATAGAAAGCAAGCCCACATATATATTGATGTCAATCATGATAGGTGTCAGAGCTGCTGTTTATGTGATTAGCATGCCTGTTGCCAACAAATTTGTCACTGCACTTTTGACAGCACTGTGTGCCACATGGAGCTTTCAGTTACTCACGGAACGGGAGAGATTAAGTAAATGTCTTGCGATCTCTAGAGGGCTTATTTGGAGACACTTGCACCACTGGTGCCTCACTACTCTTCAGATTTTAAGTGAGGCCTCAGTCATGCAAGGAGCCTTACTTTGCTGGTCAACAGTCAGTAGAGTACACAATGAGAATACAACTCAGTTCCAGATGGTTGTGGAAAATGTATATGGATTGTAGAAATCTAGATCTGTGCAGATTTACCAACATGTTCTACCCATCATGATATTTGTGAGTGATCTTGATCACATCACATGTGCATATAATGTGAATGCTGAGTGTGTACCTGGTACTTAGGAGATGTATGACATGCATGTGCACATGTTGTTCAATAGATAGGAATATTTTAGGTGCACCCAATGCATTGGCAATCTTACTGTGCCACTTAGGGCACCCATACAGCCACCATGCGTGTGCTGCATTATACATTTTTCACAACATAGCACAGGGTACAGGGCAGTAGTTACAAAATCTGTAGACTACTTTGATGCGCTGTTCAGGCTTTGCCAAAACTATATGGGCACTTTGCCTAAATTATGCATGTGGGCACATTGTGAGCAATGGTGTGCCCCCTTGAAGCGTTTGCTCTGAGCAGGTGTTAAACCTGGACACATGAATGAACCTATACCTAACCTTAGAGTTGCCGGTGGGAAGCTTCCTGTCCCTCTATCAGATGACCCCCACGTTGCATCCATAATGCCTGAGCAAGGTTTGATGTAGCACCAGGGGTGTCAGATTGGTGGATTGCATAGAAAGTGCTGCATATTGACAATGGCACAGTGATTCCTGACTTGTTGGGCCCCTCAATTCTCACTAGCTTGATCACACAAATGTTGAGCAAGGATGCAGTAGTCCACTTACCTCTGGGCCCTGATGGTCAACAACGGATAGCCGTTACCCAGTGGCATGTACATGATACTGTAGATGGCTGGTAGGAATTTGTTATAGATTTGGAGTCAGTCAGCATTGTGGAATGTGTGGTGGACTGCATGTGTCATCTGAGGATGCTGGGTACAATGCACATCTGTTCTGCCGCCACCCAATGCTGTATTTAATGCTTTATTCTCCTTATATTTCAGCTGCCAATAAGACCCCTGTGGAAAAACATGCTTTCAACAAGCTGGCTGACAGGTACAGGTACAGGTGAACGCTGGGTACCAAAGGATGGGGAGAAGATTTAGGAAGGAGAAAGCCACTGGGGCTTGACATGCATTCACACATGGGGGACCTCCGTTACAGCCAACAACAAAGCAAGCCACATCCGGGAAGAAATCTGGGCTCAAGGTGGCATCAGGGGGTCCAACTCCCTCCACATCTGCTGAACCTGTCTCTAGTCAGGCTCCTCTATAGCCACCTGCTCCAGCCACAACATTTAGCTTCGAGTCAGACATGAGACGGGATATGGCCGCCATGACGGCCAGATTAGACGAGTTGGAGAAAGACAATACATTTTTTTATAAGTTGCTCAAGTACTGCAAGGAAACATTGAAAAAGATGTGCCACAATCTCGTAGTTCCTTCCCTCTCTCTTTTACTGATGTTAAATATTTATAGTGTGTTTTAGATGGGTAGAGTTAGGTTTGTAAAGTAGTGTATGCAGAGGTTAGAGTAAGTATTGTTAGGGGTGGGATTTCGTAAATTTTTTATTTTGGGGGGGGTTGGGTGGGGTGTATGTTAGAATTTATATGTAAATAAATTGAAAAAAACTAAAAAAGCTAAAAAAAATACTTTAAAAAAATTATATGTTTGGTTAGGACATAGATTAAATTAGTACATGTGTTGCCTTAGTTTATGTTGTCCTACTTGTATCTTGTCTCCTAGGGGGGTGGGGGGACAAAGTTTAGAGCGTGGCATTACATCTGTAAGATAAGTTTAGAATAGGATAGATAGGTGTAAGTTAAGAAAAGGTTGGGTAGGTTAGTTTAGTGTAGGGTAGTGTATACATCAGGTTTAGATATGATGTTCTTAATCTGTTTCAATAAATCCTGTTGGTACTAGACGATTAGCTCTCCGTTTTGATTGAGTGTCTGGGTGTTCTCATGTATGCACTGGCTAAGTACGAGGAATGCCTTAGGATGTGCTTACTGTCTTGATTTGCATGAATGACTATGTGCAATCCCTATGACCAAGGAGCTGTCAGATAGCCTGCTAAATGACATTATCTACTCAAAACATTTGTCATCCACAGTTCCAGCCATTCACATTTTGTATGTATCCATGTCTTCGACAGGTGGTATGGAACTTCAACTGTCATTGCTGGGGTCGGGCAGATTTATAGTTGGGACCTGTGGCACATATGACATCAGTCATTTTAGGCTCTGTATCCTGTCCCACTGACAGCTGACAATCACTGATGAAATTCACCTCTTCTGAACCACACATTTTAGTTGTACAGGTGCTCTCATCTGGGTAATTTACTTGACACTTGATACTGACCCAGACGTTCCAAATGTCAACTTCCATGGATAACTGTTCAATACATGTATTTGAGGCTCTGTAAGTTGGTTGGAGGCCACAACACCAGCATTCACCTTTCTCATGTTACGATCCTAGTGTGTGGTTTTGTGTCTGACAGTTATTCACATATGTAAATAGGTTCTGTTCTCATTCACATTGCTTCACACAATGCATCCATTTAGATGAGCTGATGGATCACAGTAAACGTAGAAATGTTACATGTGAACATGGAGATTTATTTACAGGTGCAAGTGAATATTCCAATGTTATACAATGTCCTGTTTACAGACCCCATGAGAGATCAAGAGCCATTTGTTGTACATTCAGAGTCCAAGTGTGAGGGTCATGTCATGAGACATGGTTAGGACAATCATGCATTTGTGAGGAGGTGTACAAATTGCCAATAAGTATGATTCAAGACAATGACAGTACATAGCAGACAAGTCAGCAGTGGTTGAGTGAGGAGGGTACATTGCCAGCTGTCACAACACTGGCATGATCTTAAGCCCAGAACTAAGGAGATACTGTCCACGTGGCACAGACTGGTGCTAACAGGTGGTTTTACGTGTGAATGTAGTACCTTCCACATCTCTATCCTCTGATGTGTGTGGTGCCTCCTGTGCCATGGGTGGTGCTGTTGTTGATGTTGAGGGGGCCACAAACACATCTGGGGACAGAGATGTGGAGTTAAATGTCGCGGCAGCTGACATTTGTGGGAACACATAAGGCATCATTGTAGCAAGGAGGAACTGCTGATTTCTCAACATCACAGCAATGTCACGGTGGTAGGCAGCCATGTTTTCCCTGAGGGAGGCCACTTCCCGATGTATGGACTCCAGGGTGTTCTCTATAACCCCAGCCTGTTGTCTATCATGCTAGTGCCACTTTGGGAGGGAACATTTTAATGTCTCTGCCTCATGACAGCAGCTATGTCAGGCAGGGACTGCTGGAGTTCACATAGTGGTGAGTGGGTGCCTCTGATGGCAACTGAGTTGTCCTTATTTGGACTGAGGCACCCCTGCACTCCCTCTAGGCTGTCTGCAATAGTCTCCATCCACACCCACACCTACGTGGCCAGCTCCCACTGGACTCCTACTGCTGCTCTCTGAAATGTGATGTCTGGGTCCTTGGAGTACCGGCTGTGTCATGACTGGCTGGTGCTCTGTGTTGGTAGTTGGGTGGTTCATGTGGAGACCCCGCAATGCTGTGTGTTCTCCCTGAATCTGGAGGGAACCTTGTACATCCTGGAAAGTCTCTTCATTGATGGTCGGCAGCTGGTCATCCAGTCATCTGTAAAATCCAGGTTAGGCATGTTGGCAGGAGGTAAGGCATCATCCTCTGCAATGAGATGGTGGGATGTAAATCTTAGACTGTGGTGGCTGTTGACATGGTACATCAACTACTTGCTACAGGAGGCTCAGCGACAGACCCCAGGTTGTAGTTGTAAATTGTGTGTAGCATTGTGCAAGCTTTCAAAGTATTTTCTGCCTAAAACCCACACCATCAACTTCCTTGCAGACTCCTTGCCCCTGCCACTGACACCATGGTGGCACATAAATCATCCTTCCTCTTCACCAGTAGTATAATGTGTGCTCTTACAAAATTGGTGTTATGATGCATTGGCACCATGAATGATGGCACTAGTACAGCAGAGCACAGGTAGGTCCATTGCTTACAATGCTTGTGTTACAATCTCATCTGCCTGTAGCAGGCCCCACACATGTGCTATTTGGGAGAGACAGTCCAACCATTGGGGATTGTCTGCCACATCAGTTTGTCCCTCCCTACATTTGGGACAATTCCTTTCATACAGCATATTGACCACATGCATATGTTGGGCTGAGGATGTAGAATATGGATCAATGCATTCATATTGAGAGTTAGTTGATGTGGTACAAGGGGACTGTGCAGCTTGGATCCGCAAGGGCAACTTTTTGTATGATTGTGCAATAGCATTACGGGCTAGTGACATAGTGTTGGTAACTACTTTGATGCCACTTGTGCCAGTTCTTATGCATTTAGATGTCCCATTAAGCCGTACACCAGCCATTCCCACAACACATTCAACCTTATTACATGGTGAGATTGCAGCCACTTGTACTGCTGCACAAACGATGGTCACAGACATGCCCTATGTGTTGTATGATTTCACTTTTGTGCCCATTCCTACATGGAGGTGTGTGGAGTTGTTGTTGGTCCACCCTGTTCGCTTTGCGAACCACAGGTTGGACACTTAGGGCCAGATATTTTCTGAAGTAGCACAGCTCAGTGCAGCAGTTGCACGGCGCTGTGCCAGCTTCGAATCGCAGGAATGTGCTATGTTTACTGGAAGACGGCACACCCCTGCATTTCCCCCTGCACCAGCACAGATTTGCTCTCCCTGCACCAACACAAGCATTGTTGCACCATAGTGAAGGGGTGCCTGCGTTAAGGGGAGTAATCGTTTATATGCAGAGAGGTGTCCCTTCCTGCATATGTACAAGCAATTATGGCAAGGTGGCATCTCTCTGTGTGCTGCTAGTGCTGCACACATGAGAAGGCCAATGACACAAGGAGGTAGGAATGCTTTTTTCCTTGTCATACAACCCTGGCACCACCCCTGGGGTGGTGTTGACTTCAATCACAGTCTCTGATGGACATGTTGTGTTGGATCTGGGGCAATGAGAATATGTGTTGGGTGTTGTTGTAGCACAACCTCTGCCACACTAATCGTACATCCCTTCCTGGCAATGTGCTGCATATTTACAGGGTGGTGTAAAACCTTAGTAAGTTGCTTATGTCCACGTTGTGTATGTGTCAGAATGCATTGACAACCAGAGCATCACTGCAAGTGTGGCTCTGCTGGCGATGAGGCATTTTGATTCAGGGTCTATGTGTCTGGATGCAACCCTTTAGCAAGCATTGAGTGTGTTCTATGTGCCTCCCCCTTCTGCCATTTGTGAGTTTCCACTGCTGAATTTCTAAGGTTTTGTATGAGTAAATTTAGAACCTAACTGTGACATACCTGTAACCATTGGCTTTATCAGTGAATTTCTATGTTTCTTTAAATTCTACTTCCTAACTATAACGTCCCTGAAATCTTTGTTTTTTTCAGTGAATTTCTATTTTTATTTAATGTAAAGGAATTTTAATTACTATAAGTTAATGCAACCACCACCGCCAAAGGCCGTGTGTGGCAGGGGTTGGCTTGCCCTGCAGCCAGCCACACACGGTCTTCAGCCATCTCTCTTGGCCTGTCTCCTGGTCTGAGAATAGATGTGAGAGAGTGTCTCAGGGTCTAAGAGTGGGTGTGACAGTGTCTGCCTGGGTGTGAGAGTAGCTGTGAAAGAGTGTATGTGGTTCTGAGAGAGGGTGTGAAAGTGTCTGGGTATAAGAGGGAGTCTCTAGGTGTGAGAGTGAGTGTGAGATTATCTCCGTGATGGGGTCTGTGAGTGTCTGTGTCGGTATGTGGGTGAGTGTGTGAGAGTCTGAGTGGGTCTGTGAGTGGGTGAGTGAATATCTGAATGGGTCTGTGAGTGGGTGTATGAGTGTCTAGTGGATCTGTGAGTGAGTTCGTAAGTCTCTGAGTATGTTAATCAGTTTATCCACGAGTGTCTGAGTGGGTCTTTGAGTGGGTGTGCGAGTCCCTGAGTGGTTGCATGAGTCTCTGAGTGGGTCTGTGAGTGGGAGCGTGAGTGTCTAAGTGGGTCTGTGAGTGGGTGTGTGAGTGTCTTGAGTGGGTCTGTGAGTGGGTGCATGAGTCTCAGTGCATCTGTGAGTGAGTGGATGTGTGTCTGAGTGGGTCTATGAGTGGGTGCATGAGTCTCTAAGTAGGTCTGTGAATGTCTGTGTGGGTGAGTCAGTAGCTGTGTGAGTGATGCAGCCACAAACAATCCACAACTGCCTGTTTATCCAACAAGATTCCACAGTTTTGCACAAAATGTCTACCCCACTGAAGTACTTTCTACTGGTTAGTTAGTAAGTGCGACCTCGTTGGGTAAATGTCCTGTGTGTATTCTACACTACAGCTGGGAAATGGACCATGAGGAAATGTTTCCAGATGACCTTCTGTGTGTTTAGCAATGTGATTGTTCCTCATGCGTCTTTCTCTAGAATTCTATGATAACATGAATCCTGCTATAGAGGGGCCAACAAGACTACACATACATAAATCTCCACCAAAATAGGGTGCTCCCTTATCTATTTGACGTAAGTGCTTCTTTGTTTTGTAATGAAGTCCTCATATTCCTCGGCATCAAGAATGAGCCACCAAAATTGGTGGGAAATGGACTGGAAGGTCTCTTGGTAAGCTGTACATCATCCTGGTAAAAGGCAGGAAGACCTTTGCATACTACTAAGGTGGACAGTGCTGGGCCAAGCGGGTGGAACTTTCAGGTGATTTACACATCGGTATCTTTGTAGCAATTTAAAGTGAGACCCATGAAGTCTAGTGGAGGAGGGCATGCGGCCCCGGTCCCTGGGCCAATTTTGGCCCCTGGGGACCCCATCCCCTGGGGCCCGGCCATCTGTCAAGTATGCAATGGGACTGGGGGGGAGCATGAAGGCCACCACAGTCCCAGCTGGCTTCTCACCTCCTGAGGGAGTTGCATTCAGGGAGCTGCTAAACATGCAGCTCCCTGTCTGCAAAAGCAATTGTTTCATCTCCTTCCCTGCCCACATCTCAGCATTCAGGGAAAGAGATGAAACCTGTGCTTGACAGCTTTCACCCACTGGAAGCATTGTGTTTGCTCTGACCTGACGGGAGCTGTCAAAGCTACCGCCAAATCAGAGCAACCAGTTATATCCCGTGGTGGGCACCTCGTGACATAGCAGGAGCCGGCCCTGGGGGGTGGCAGTCCCCAAAGCCATTATTGGCTCCACGAGGTGGACCATGCGGTCCCCCTCCAATGTTTAACCTAACCCCAAGTAGGTGGTAGTGGCCAGGGCTAGAGGTCCACAACGGACCCCCCCCCTTCTTCATGTTAGATCAGCCCCGGGGAGATGGCAGTCTCTGGGGCTGCGGGGAGCCCGTGTGCCCCCCCTTAACTGTAAGAAATTGCTCTGGGGAGGTGCCAGTCCTGTTGCTGGGGTGGGGCATGTGAGTCCACACATACATTTCAGATTAAGCCCCAGGGAGGTGGCTGTCCCGGGGCTGTGGGGGAGGCCTTACAGACCTCCATCATTTCAAGTCACAATTTTGCCCTGGGGAGGTGGTGGTCCTTGGGGTTGTGGGAGGGCCACATGAATTTCGTTCTTAGCCCCTGGGAGGAGACGGTCCCTGGGGCTGTGGGGGAAGCTGTACGGCCCTCCCCCATTTTGAATAAAGATTTTGCACTGGGGGGTGGTGGTCCCTGGGGTGTTGGACAGCCACGTGGCCTCCCCACACATTTTGAATAATAGCCTCAGGGAGGTTTTGGTCCTAAGGGCTAATGGAAGCCCTAGGTGGGGGGCCCCGTTCACCCCTCTCCTTTTTCAATCCCCCAATGCCCCTGGGACCTGGCCCATTCAGGGCAAAATAAAAAAAGGGCCGGAGACCACCCTTTTTCTAGCCTTGGCATTGTCTGTGAGTAACACCTATACCAATCAATCAACCAATCAGGTATATGTTGAGTGTGGTTTGTAACCCATGATGGTATCCAGGTGCTAGATGTGGGCCTCATTCGAAGAGCCAGGTCCTGAGCCCCTTCCAGAATTCTGTCAGGATGCGGGAGTTGCAGAAGTGGAGGGAGAGGTTGTTCCTGGCTTTGGCGGTGAGATGGGAGAAGGCACGTTCTTCGGTGTGGCAG
The DNA here is from genome assembly GCF_031143425.1 of Pleurodeles waltl. NCBI lineage: Eukaryota > Metazoa > Chordata > Amphibia > Caudata > Salamandridae > Pleurodeles > Pleurodeles waltl. The sequence goes on along the minus strand of NC_090449.1, from coordinate 618,918,420 downwards.
AGGCATGTGCGAGGGATTTGTGCAAGGGCTAGGTGTGCTGAACAGCGATTCCGGTGGGGGCAGTGGAAGTGCAGGCACAAATTCAGGTAGGTGGGTCCTTAGTCCTGGAGGGCTTTGTAGGTTTGGGTCAGGAGCTTGAAGTGGCACCTCTTCTAGACCCGGAGCCAGTGGAGATCTTTTAGGTGCTGGGTAATGTGGGCTCTCTTTGTCAGGTTGAGGATCAGTCCGTCAACTGCGTTTTGTATTGATTGGAGCCTTTGCATGAGTTTGGTGGGGGTGCCTGCATAGAGTGCATTGCCGTAGTCCAGTTGGCTGGTTATGAGGGCAGGCATTACCATCTTCCTTATGCTAGTAGGGAGCCACTTGAAGATTTTATGGAGCATGCAGAGTGCGTGGAAGAAGGCTGAGCAGACATCATTGACCTGGCATTTCATGGAGATCTCACTGTCTAGGATGATGCTGAGGTTGCGGGCGTGTTTGTTTTTGGCATGGGGTTTGGTCTGAGCTCTGACAGACAACAGGAGTTGTTCCAGACAGCGGTGAGTTTGGGGAAGATGAGAACTTCCATCTTATCTGTGTTGAGTTTTAGGCAGTTGTCCAGCATCCATTTTGAGACGTTCCTCATGCAGTTATGGAAGTTCATTATAGTTGGGGTGAGTCAGTGGAGAGTGATGGGCGAGCTGTGTGTCGTCATCATAGGAGATGATGTTGATGTTGTGTGATCTAACAATGTCAGCGAGGGGTGTCATGTAGATGTTGAAGAGTGTTGGGCTGAGGGATGAGCCCTGGGGAATACCACAGATGAGGTGCTTGGCTTGCAATGTGAAGGGGGGATGCAGACTTTCTGAGTGCGCCATGTGAGGAAGGAGACCAACCATACAATTGCGTTGTTAGTTATTTCAATCTGGCGCAGGCGATTGTGTTGTGGGAGAATTTGTCGGAGAGGTCAAGCAGGATCAGTGCAGCAGATTCTCCTCTGTTGAGCAGGGCGCAGATGTCATCAGTTGCAATGATTAGGGCTGTCTCCGTGCTGTGGTTGGCCTTGAATCCAGATCAGAGATGAGTCTAGTAGGATGTTTTCCTCCTCGTGTTCGATGAGTTGGAATTTGATAGCCTTCCTTGGGACTTTGGAGGGGAACGGGAACAGTGAGATGGGTCAATAGTTTGGGAGGTCATTGGGGTTGGCCAAGAGTTTCTTGAGCAGGGGTCTGACCCCTGCATGTTTCCAGGCTTAGGGAAAGGTAGCTGAGGTTAGTGAGTGGTTGATAATGGTGGTGAGTTTATGGCTGATCCTGTCTTTTCATAGGTTGAAGGGTCGGTGGAGGCAGGGGTTTCGGTGGGTGCTCCAGAGTGGATGGAGCTCATAAAGGTGGATGTGTGAGATGAGCTGAGTTCTTTCCATGCAGTGAGCAGGTGGACAGTAGTGATAGATTGGAGGCTGGGGGTGTTGTAGCTTTCGGGATCGAAGTTCTTATAAGTGATTGCTATATTGTTGTGAAAATGGTCGACAAGGGTGTCACAGAGTACCTCTGAAGTGAAAATTGAGTCTTCTGTGGCTTTGGGGCAGGTGAACTCTCTGATGATGTTAAAAATTTCCTTTGTTTGGTTGGCACTGGTACCGATTCTGCAGATCAGCCTTCCTCTGTGTTGCTCTGATCTGTTGATGGTAGTCTCTCAGGGCTGATTTGAATGAGCCTCTCGTTCCTGCTGTTGCACAATATTCTTTCAAGATGTTTGCACCTGCGTTTCAATATGCTGAGCTCCCGGGTGTACCAGTTGGCATGTTTGGAGAGTCTTTGCCTTTTGGTTCGTCTGATGTGGGTGATATGGTCAGCTGCACTGGTGATCCAGTCACTGAAGTTTTGTACTGTGAGGTCTTGGTTGGGGGGATGTTTGGGTTGCGTGATGCACAGGGCATTGGTCCACTGTTGCTGAGTGATCTTAGACCATTTGTGGAAGGGTGCATGGTGATGGATGGGGATGGTATGGGCATCTCGGTGATTGTAAAGTGTACGAGGGAGTGGTCCGACCATGTGATATCCAAGGTGTGGAGTATCTGATTCTGTTGCTGGATGTGAAGATGGGGTCCAGCGTATGTCCAGCTTTGTGCATAGGGTCAGTGATCAGCTGCTTAAGGTGATGTTGTTGAGTCGTTCGAGGAGGTCAATGGAATTGGTATTAGTGGAGTCATCTAGGTGGAAGTTGAGGTCTTCCAGGAAACCGTAGTGATCGGATTCGATGGTGAGTGGGATGAAGAATTCAGCAGTGGCATTGCTGATTCCGGTTTATGGTCCTGGAGGTCTGTAGGCAAGTGAGTCTCTGACAGTGGTGTTATTGTGTAGTGGAGCTGGAAGTTCATGTGTTCCATGATGAGCGTGGTCTGGTTGTCTGTGGAGCTGCATGTGATTGACTCCTTGTGAATGATGGTGATGCCACCTCCGTACTTGTAGGTGGGGTCTCATCATGTATTCGGTGGGTGTTGCTGTGGCGATGTCTGGTGTTGACGCTGGGGTGATCCCGGTTTCTGTGATGAAGGTTACTTCACAGCGATGTTTAAGATGGTGTCCCATATTTTGGTGCCATGTTTGCAGAGCAATCTGGTGTTGAGTAGGATTCATTTGAGTTGATCTAGTAGGGTCTTGGCCGGTGTAGCTGGTGGCTTATGGGAGCCTGTGGTGGTGGTCGCTCCTGCAAGGGAAAGTGAAGCAGCAGTGGTGACAGGTGATAGGTCCTGCTGTGTAACAGGGAGATGTGAGGCAGCAGTTGTTGTGACTGGGTGTAAAGATACATGGCTGAATACCTGTGGGAGGCCTGTGGTTCAGGGTTTCTGGGGCTGGGCGCAGTCCAAGTGCAGATGGGCACAGATGGCCTTGCTTTTGGTTCACCTTTGGTGTGCCAGTGGCGCAGGTGCACTGCAGCATTCATAAATAGGTCGTAGGAGGGGGGTGGGAGTTTAGGAAAGTGCAGGAACCAGGAGCATGGGAAGAGTGGGAACCAGGAACATGGGGGAGCAGGACCCAGAAGGCAATGCAGGTGACAAGGCTCCTAGGGTCAGGAGACCTTGGTGGCGTGGGGGCAGACCATGGGCAGTGGGACCTGGTAGGGAGGCAAGGGCATAGCCTGATCAGAGAGCCTGGTGTTGGACAGAGAGCCTGGCGCTAGGTAGAGCTGGTCAGGACCTGCTAGGACCAATGCTAGGGGCTCAAGGTGAAGGTACCCTGGCCCCTTTTGTTTTTTTAAAACTTTTTTTGTTGGACTCGGCAACCCATCAGTTATCAGCACAGGGACAGTGGGATCCGCGGAGGATCTGCATCCCTTGATATCTATATTGTGTAATCTCTAACACTTCAAAGACTACTGAACTGATTTACACCAAACTACAAAAAGCATGCTTTCTGGACAAAGAGCTAACTTTCTGCCAAATTTGATATAATTCCGTCCAACGGTTCGGGCTGTAGTCAAGCTCAAAATTCCTATGGGAAAATGTATGGGGAAAACACGTTTTGGGACCCCCCTTTTTTTCTCAGACCCCCCTTTACGGATCGCCCCGAAACTTTCAAGACAGTGGCTGAACCCACTGAAGTATAAGTTTAAAAAAAATAATTGTGAAGATTATTTTTTTCTATGGAAACTACCTAGTGGCCACTAGGTTATATATATATATATTCACCAAAAAAACAAAGGTTACAGGGATGTTATGGTTAGGTTCTGAATTTCCTTGCACGAAACCATAGAAATTCAGCAGTTATGTTAACTCAAGTAACTATAACTCGCGCCCTAAGGTAACTATGGGCCAGATGTAAGAAGGCGTGGAGCACCAACGCTATAATACTCTGTTCTATGTTTACTTCATATTGGTACTTTTGTGAGCGCTTCTTTTCCCCTTTTATTTCTCCCCTTTAGTATTACTCGCCAGATGTAAGAAGGCTTTTGCGCCTCGCAAATGGCGAAAAATGCCGTTTGCGAGGCGCAAAAGCCCTTACGCGATGCTGAAACACATCTTGCGAGTCGGTACCGACTCGCAAAATGTGTTTCAGACTCGCAAATAGGAAGGGGTGTTCCCTACCTATTTGCGAGACGCACCGCGATGTAGAGTTGATTTGTGACCGCGAAAGCGGTCGCAAATCAACTCACAGTTACCATCCATTTGAAGTGGATGGTAACTCATTCGCAAACGGGAAGGGGTCCCCATGGGACCCCTTCCCCTTTGTGAATGCTCACAATAATATTTTTTCAGAGCAGGCAGTGGTCCTATGGACCACTGCCTACTCTGAAATAAACCGAAACAAAAAGGTTTCGGTATTTTTTCTATTTGCAGCTCGTTTTCCTTTAAGGAAAACGGGCTGCAAAGAGAAAAAAAAAACTGCTTTATTGAAAAGCGGACATGGAGGTCTGCTGTCTCCAGCAGGCCACCATCCCTGTGAGTGCCTAGACTCGCTATGGGGTCGCAAACTGCGACCCACCTCATAAATATTTATGAGGTGGGTCTTTGCGACCCCATAGCGAGTCGCAGAAGGTGTCTGAGACACCTTTCTGGATAACATTTTGTGAGGTGCAAATTGCGAGTCGCTGGGACTCGCAATTTGCACCTCGCAAAATGTTTTCTACCTACATCTGGCCCTATAACTTGCGCCCCCGCCTATGCACAATTTTCCCTTCAATAATTTTATTGCAAATATTGCAATAATATTATCGACAATGTCATTGACGTTGTGATTAATGAAGTAATATGTGGAGAAATTAGCTGTGCATGGCGCAGGTGCAACTTTCAGTTACCTTAGGGTGAGAGGTATAGTTACTTGAGTTAACAATAACTAAAACTACTGAATTTTTATGGTTTTGTACAAGGAAATTCAAAACCTTACTATTATGTCCTCGTAACCTTTGTTTTTTTCAGTGAATTTCTATGTTTTTTTAGCATGTGCAGACGTAAATATAAGCAGCGCAGAGCAAGGCCTTTGGCTGTGCACAGCAGGGTTTGGCCTCAGGGCCATACCTACAACCAGGCCCATCGGCCAGACCTCCTTCATGAACCCAAACCCGAGCTGCACATGGCCTTTGGCTCTGTGCAGCATGAAGTTGGAGGCAGTGGGAGGTTTTTATTTTCAATTTTTCTCTGAAACCCCACTTCCACTTTTGGAATCGTGGGTCCAGATTTGAGAATCCACTCATGGATCCGTAGTTTCACTGATCGGACAAAAAAAAATATAAGTGGGCCATTGTTTGCCCAAGAGGGGTTCCTAAGGGACCCCATATCTGTCCTGATACCTGTATCCTGACCCCCTATGTGTTTTTGTACTCTCCTTTTTCCACCCCGAGCCGATGTGACATACAAAATGGAAGCTGTAACTTTTCTGTCAGGTTGCAGCCAGCCAATCAGGGCCTTGCTTTTACCCCAGAATCGCGAAACCAGAACTGGAACCGCAGGTCCGGATCCATGGAGGATCAGTGTCACTATATACTCTAGGGGCCATATTTATACTTTTTGATGCAAAACTGCGCTAACGCAGTTTTGCGCCAAAAAAATTTGCGCCGGCTAATGACATTCTGAAGCGCCATGCGGGCGCCGTATTTATTGAATGGCGTTAGCCGACCGGCGCTGCCAGGTGTGCGTGAAAAAAAATGACGTACACCAGGCAGCGCCGGCGTAGGGGAAAAATGGCGTTTGGGCGTCCCAAAATGGGGCAAGTCAGGCTGAGGCAAAAAAATCGTCTTAACCCGATTTGCGCCATTTTTTTGGGTGCCCAGACGCCATTAACATGACTCCTGTCTTAGCAAAGACAGGAGTCATGCCCCCTTGCCCAATGGCCATGCCCAGGTGACTTATGTCCCCTGGGCATGGTCATTGGGCATAGTGGCATGTAGGGGGGCACAAATCAGGCCCCCCTACGCCACAAAAAAAAATTAAAAAAATACTTACCACAACTTACCTTTTCTTCCCTGGGATGGGTCCCTCCTTCCTTGGGTGTCCTCCTGGGGTGGGCAAGGGTGGCAGGGGGTGTCCCTGGGGGCAGGGGAGGGCACCTCTGGGCTCATTCTGAGCCCACAGGTCCCTTAACGCCTGCCCTGACCCAGGCGTTAAAAAGAGGCGCAAATGCGGGGTTTTTAGTCCCGCCCACTCCCGGGCGTCATTTTTGCCCGGGAGTATAAATCCGACGCATATGCATCGCAGTCATTTTTTAAGACGGGAACGCCTACCTTGCATATCATTAACGCAAGGAAGGTGTTCACGCAAAAAAATGACGCTAACTCCATGAACTTTGGCGCTAGACGCGTCTAACGCCAAAGTATAAATATGGAGTTAGTTTTGCGTCGAATTTGCGTCGAAAAAAACGACGCAAATTCGGCGCAAACGGAGTATAAATATGCCCCTATATGTCTATTTTTTTTGGCCTTAAATTACTCCAAAACTATTGAACAGATTTGCATCAAATCACTAAAAGCCTTCTCTGTGGAAAAGAATCCAGCTTCGTGCAAAATTTGGTGTAATTCCGTTCAGCGGTTTGGGCTGTAGGCGATTCTAAAGGTCCTATAGAAAAATGAATAGGGAAAATGTGTTTTGGGACCCGCCCCCTTTCAAGACAGAAGTTGAACTGAGCAAAGTATACATTTTGAAATTTCGTGAAGATTCATCAAACGGCGTCAAACTTATTAGCAAAATAAAAATGCTTTTTCTATAGAAACTGGGTCCTAACTATAACTACCTAGTGGCAACCACCACTAGATAACATATATAAATATATATGTATATATATATATATATATTTACCCACACATATCTATATATGTACATATGTATATATTACCTACTGGAGGTCACCAGTAGGTATAGTTAGGACCTCATTAACATAGAAAAAAGAGCATTTTTTGAGTTGCCGATGTCTTTGGCACTGTTTGATGAATCTTCACAAACTTTTTTCCTAGTGGGAAAGGTCTCAGAATCTCCCACTGAAGTTTGAGGGTTCCTGTCTAGGTGTTAGTTATCATTTCTCAGCTTTTAATTCCTTTAATCTTCAAAAATTGAAGGTACGTACAGAAGGTGATCTCACTCATTTTACTTGTCAAATAATTTTTTTCTATTTGCTAGAACATTTTTCATTGTAAGTGGCGCAGGGTTCAGTGGTTCTAGGGGGTTGGCCTCAGGGCTGGCCGTGTGTCAGGCCCTGTGGCCAACCTTCACGTTGGATGGTCATAGGGGGTTGGCAGCAACCCAGCAGTAAACCCCTGCTGTGCACAGCCGAAGCACATGCATGGTGCAAGGTTGGGTGATTATAGGGAGTTGGCTGCAAGGCCTGCGCACATTGAAAAAACCATAAAAATTCACTGAAAAAAACAAAGGTTACAGGGACGTTATAGTAAAAAAAGGAATTTTCCCATGGTAATTCGCATAGGGATTTTTTAACAATGATAATGCCCAAACCACTGGAGAAAATTACACCAAATTTGGCAGAAAGGTAGCTCTTGGTCCAGAAAGAGTCCTTTTTGTTGCTTGGTGTAAATCCATTCAGTAGTTTCTGAGAAAGTAAAGAAACTACAAATTTGTATAAATAAGGGCGCAAAGTCTCCCCGATCCCTCCCGATCTTATGCTGAGATCTGGTTGGCTGCCAACACTTCAACAAGGAAGTGTTGGCAGCCATGTTGGGACTTGGCTTCAGCCGAGTTCCATAAAAAAGGATGAAAAAAACAATATGGGCCAGGGTAAGTACACCCTGGCCCCTTAGCTCTGGTGCCAGGGTCCCAGAGGGACCCCTCCAAGCAAAAAAGCATTTAAAAAAAGTTTTGGGCCAAAGTTGCAGCGGATCTGCCAAAAATGTTTTTTTAAAACATGCGCAGGCTCTCTCGCTTGTTTCTGTGAGGCTTTCAGATGGACCAGGTCCCAGGGGCATTGAAATTATCAATGCAGCGGGAGACCTGGCCCCCCACAGCCCCGGGGACCACCACCTTCCCAAAGAACGCATCTTGTAAATCTAAAGCAGGGGGCCCCGCAGCCTCAGGGACAGCCACCTTCCTGGGGCACCTCTTTAAATGGAATGCTAGGGGCCTCCCAGCTCCCCCACAGCCCTAGGGACCGCCACCTCCCTGGGGCAGAACTTTAAGTGGAATATGGGGGTCCATCCGGCCCGTCAGCAGCCCTGGGGACTACCACCTCGCCGGGGCAGAATTTTAAATGGAATGCAGGGGGCTGCTTGTCCCCCGCACAGCCCCAGGGACCACCACCCCTCTTGGGCACATCTTTCAATGGAATGTCGGGGGCATCCCTGCCCCCCTGCAGCCTCGGGGACCGCCACCTCCCCAGGGCAGAACTTTAAATGGAATAAAGGGGGGCTGCTCAGCCACTCTGCAACCCCAGGGACCACCACCTCCCTGAGGCTAATTTAAAAAAAGATAGGGGTCCACTTCGGACCCCTGGGTCCCAGGGACACCACCTCCCCGGCGATATTAGTTGGAGGGAGGCTGCGCATCTCCCTGAAAAGCCACTGATAGCCCTGGGGACCGCCAACACCCAAGGCCGGCTCCTGCTAAGGGACATTGTTGTTTGGCAGCAGCTTTGACTGCTGAATCAGAGCAAACACTGCGCTTGCAGCAAGTGATAGCTGTCAAACAGCTCTCAATTGCTGCGAGCAGAGGTTTCCTCTGTTTCCCTGCCTGCAAAGATGCAGGCAGAGAAACAGAGCAAACTGTTGCTCTCACAGACAAGGAGCTGCTTTAGAGGCTTCCTCTCTGTGACAGCAATGCCAGCTCCATCAGGAGGTGGGGAGCTGGCTGGGAACGCAGGAGCTCTCAGGGTCCCCCCAGGGTTACCAACATTGTCTTTAGGTGCACTTGGGGGGACTCAGGTCACATGGTCGGGCCCCACGGGATGGGGTCCCCACGGCCGAGATCGGCCTGGGTAAGGGGGCCGCATGGCCCTCCTCCCCAAAGAAAAATATTTATGCTGGGCGCCAGGGGATGGTGTCCCTGGGGCTGATATTGGCCTGGGGAGGGGGGCCACGTGGCCCCTCTCCCTCCCAAAAAATTTAATATTTTTGACTGGGCCCCAGGAGATGGGGTCCCCGGGGCTGAGGTCGGCCTGGGGAAGGGAGCTTTGGAGATCCCCCTCCCCCCAAAAAATAAATATATTGATGCCGAGCCCCAGGGATGGGGTCTCCGAGGCTGAAATTGGCCAAGGGATGGGGGCCGCGCACCCCCCCCCCAAAATATTTTAGAAGGCCGGGTCCGGGGATGGGGTCCCTAGGGCTGAAATCAACTGGGAAGGGGAGCTGTGCAGACCTGCTGCCAACTCCTGCTGCACATTGCCAAAGGCTAAGCACAGCTTGGGGTTGGGTGGTTAGGGGGTTTAGTCGCAGGGACTGGCCGCAGGCCAGGCCCTGCAGGCAGCCATGGTTGGATTAACATATAGTAATGAAAGTTACTTTATGTTAAATAAACCATAGAAAATCACTGAAAAAAACAACAGGAATGTTATAGTTAGGAAATAGAATTTTTAAAAAACATAGATATTCACTTTAAAAACAGAGGTTACAGGGATTTAACCCCTTCGCTGCCAGGCCTTTTCCCCCCTCAGATGCCAAGCCTTTGTTTGGCTCTTTGGGGCAGTTTGGGCTTAGGCCCTCATAACTTTTTGTCCACATAAGCTACCGAAGTCAAATTTGCGTCCTTTTTATCCAACATCCTAAGGATTCTAGAGGTACCCAGATTTTGTGGGTTCCCCTGTAGGAGACTAAGAAAAATGGGAAAAGGGGGCTGCAGAAGAAGGCTTGTGGTTTTTTCCCTGAAAATGGCATCAACAAAAGGTTTGCAGAGCTAAAATTATCATCTACCCAGCTGTCAGGAACAGGCAGACTAGAATCTGAAAACCACATTTTTCAACACAATTTTGTCATTTTACTGGGACATACCCCATTTTTAAATGTTTTTGTTCTTTAGGCATCCATCTAGTTAGTGACAGAAATAGGTGTGAAACCAATGAAGGATCCAGGAAAGCTAAACATGTCTGAAAAGTAGACAAAATTCTGAATTCACCAATGGGTTTTGTGTAGATCCTACAAGGGTTTCCTACAGGAAATGACAGCTAAAATAAAAAAAATACTGAAAATGACATTAAAAAACTGCCATTTCACTCCACGTTTTACTCTGTAACTTTTTCCTGCCATGTCAGATGTATGAGAGCAATATAGCGTTAGATCTGCTGGACTCTTCTGGTTGCGGGGATACATAGGGCTTGTGGGTTCATCAAGAACCCAAGGAACCCAGAGCCAATAAATGAGCTGCACCTTGCAATGGGTTTTCATTCTATACCGGGTATACAGCAATTCATTTGATGAAATAAAAAGAGTGAAAAATAGGTATCAAGGAAACCTTTGTATTTCCAAAATGGGCAGAAGATAAGGTGGTGAGATGCAGTGGTTATTTTCACATTTCTGAATTCCGGGGTCCCCATCCTAGCATGTGAATTGCAGGGCATTTCTCAAAAAGATGTCTTTTTCACACACTGTCTTACATTTGGAAGGAAAAAATGTGGAGAAAGACAAGGGACAATAACACTTGTTATGCTATTCTGTGTTCCCCCAGGTCTCCCAATAAAAATAATGCCTCAGTTGTGTGCGTAGGCATAATGACCTTGACAGGAAACGCAACATGGACACAACACATTTTTACATTGAAATTTGACGTGTTTTTTGGAAAATACCTAGCTGTGGATTTTGATCTCTAGCTCAGCTGGCATCTAGGGAAACCTACTAAACCTGTGCATTTTTTAAAACTGGACACCTAGGGGAATCCAAGATGGGGTGACCTATGGGGCTCTCACCAGGTTCTGTTACCCAGAATCCTGTGCAAACCTCACAATTCGGCAAAAGAAACACTTTTTACTCACATTTTGGTGACAGAAAGTTCTGGAATCTGAGAGGAGCCACAGATTTCCTTCCACCCAGCGTTCTCCCAAGTCTCCTGATAAAAATGGTACCTCACTTGTGTGGGTAGGCCTAGTGCCCATGGCAGGAAAGGACCCAAAACACAACATGGGCATAGTAAATTTTCCAAAAGAAAACAGAGGTGTTTTTTGCAAAGTGCCTAGCTGTGGATTTTGGCCTCTAGATCAGCTGGCACCTAGGGAAACCTACCATACCTCTGCATTTTTTAAAACTAGACATCTAGGGGAATCAAGGATGGGGTGACTTGTGGGGCTCTCATCAGGTTCTGTTACCCAGAATCCTGTGCAAACCTCAAAATGTGGCAAAAACAACACTTTTCCCTCACATTTTGGTGACAGAATGTTCTGGAATCTGGAAGGAACCACCAATTTCCTTCCACCCAGAGTTCCTCCAAGTCTCCCGATAAAAATGGTACCTCACTTGTGTGGGTAGGCCTAGTGCCCGCAACAGGAAATGCCCCAAAACACAACGTGGGCACATCACATTTTCCAAAAGAAAACAGATCTGTTTTTTGCAAAGTGCCTAGCTGTGGATTTTGACCTCTAGCTCAGCCGGTACCTAGGGAAACCCACCAAACCGGTGCATTTGTGAAAACTAGACACCTAGGGGAATCAAGAATGGGGTGACTTGTGGGGCTCCGACCAGGTTCTGTTGCCCAGAATCCTGTGCAAACCTCAAAATTCAGCAAAAACAACACTTTTCCCTCACATTTTGGTGACAAAAAGTTCTGGAATCTGAGAGAAACCACAAATTTCTTTCCACCCAGCGTTCCCCCAAGTCTCCTGATAAAAATGGTACCTCAATTGTGTGGGTAGGCCTTGTACTCACGACAGGCAGTGCCCCAAAACACAACGTGGATACATCACATTTTCCAAAAGAAAACAGAGCTGTTTTTTGCAAAGTGCCAAGCTGGGGATTTTGGCCTCTAGCTCAGCCGGCTCTTAGGGAAACCTCCCAAACCTGTGCATTTGTTAAAACTAGACACCTAGGGGAATCCAAGATGGGGTTACTTGTGGGGCTCTCACCAGGTTCTGCTACCCAGAATCCTGCGCAAACCTCAAAATGTGGCAAAATAAATACTTTTTCCTCACATTTCGGGGACCGAAAGTTCTGATATCTGAGAGGAGCCACAAATTACCTTCCACCCGGCATTCCCCCAAGTCTCCCAATAAAAGTGGTACCTCACTTGTGTGGGTAGGCCTAGTGCCCGTGACAGGAAATGCCCCAAAACACAACATGGACACATCACATTTTCCAAAAGAAAACAGCGCTGTTTTTTGCAAAGTGCCCAGCTGTGGATTTTGGCCTCTAGCTCAGCCGGCACCTAGGGAAACCGACCAAACCTGTGCATTTTTTAAAACTAGACCCTTAGGGGAATCCAAGATGGGGTGACTTGTGGGGCTCTCACCAGTTTCTGTTACCCAGAATCCTGTGCAAACCTCAAAATCTGGAAAAAAAAATCATTTTCTCCTCACATTTCGGTGACAGAAAATTCTAGAATCTAAGAGGAGCCACATATTCCTTCCACCCAGCGTTCCCCCAAGTCTCCTGATAAAAATGGTACCTCAATTGTGTGGGTAGGCCTTGTACTCACGCCAGGTAATGCCCCAAAACACAACATGGAAACATCACATTTTCAAAAAGAAAATGGCGCTGTTTTTTGCAAAGTGCCTAGCTGTGGATTTTGGCCTCTAGCTCAGCCGGCACCTAGGGAAACCTACAAAACCTGTGCATTTTTGAAAACTAGACACCTAGGGGAATGCAAGATGAGGTGACTTGTGGGGCTCTGACCAGGTTCTGTTACCCAGAATCCTATGCAAACCTTAAAATATGGCTGAAACAACACTTTTCCCTCACATTTCGGTGACAGAAAGTTCTGGAATCTGGGAGAAATCACAAATTTTGTTCCACCCAGCATTCCCCCAAGTCTCCTGATAAAAATGGTACCTCAATTGTGTGGGTAGGCCTAGTGCCCACGACAGGAAATGCCCCAAAATACAACTTGGACACATCACATTTTCCAAAAGAAAACAGAGCTGTTTTTTGCAAAGTGCCAAGCTGTGGATTTTGGCCTCTAGCTCAGCCGGCACCTAGGGGAAACCTACCAAACCTGTGCATTTTTTAAAACTAGACACCTAGGGGAATCCAGGATGGGGTGACTTGTTGGGTCTCACCAGGTTCTGTTACCCAGAATCCTGTGCAAACCTCAAACTTTTGCAAAAAAAATACTTTTTCCTCACATTTCGGTGACAGAAAGTTATGGATTCTGAGAGCAGCCACGCATTCCTTCCACCCAGTATTCCCCCAAGTCTCCCAATAAAAGTGGTACCTCACTTGTGTGGGTAGGCCTAGTGCCCATGACAGGAAATGCCCCAAAACACAACATGGACACATCACATTTTCCAAAAGAAAACAGCGCTGTTTTTTGCAAAGTGCCTAGCTGTGGATTTTGGCCTCTAGCTCAGCCGGCACCTAGGGAAACCTACCAAACCTGTTCATTTTTTAAAACTAGACCCCTAGGGGAATCCAAGATGGGGTGACTTGTGGGGCTCTCACCAGTTTCTGTTACCCAGAATCCTGTGCAAACCTCAAAATCTGGCAAAAAAACACTTTCTCCTCACATTTCGGTGACAGAAAATTCTGGAATCTAAGAGGAGCCACATATTCCTTCCACCCAGCGTCCCCCAAGTCTCCTGATAAAGACGGTACCTCAATTGTGTGGGTAGGCCTTGTACTCACGAGAGGCAATGCTCCAAAACGCAACGTGGATACATCACATTTTCCTAAAGAAAACAGAGATGTGTTTTGTAAAGTGCCAAGCTGTGGATTATGGCCTCTAGCTCAGCCAGCTCTTAGGGAAACCTACCAAACCTGTGCATTTTTTTAAACTAAACACCTAGAGGAATCCAAGATTGGGTGACTTGTGGGGCTCTCACCAGGTTCTGCTACCCAGAATCCTGTGCACACCTCAAAATGTGGCAAAAAAATTATTTTTCCTCAAATTACGGTGACAGAAAGTTCTGGAATCTGAGAGGAACCACACATTTCCTTTCACTCAGCGTTCCCCCAAGTCTCCCGATAAAAATGGTACCTCACTTGTGTGGGTAGGTCTAGTGCCTGCAACAGGAAATGCCCCAAAACACAAAATGGACATATCACGTTTTCCCAAAGAAAGCAGCGCTGTTGTTTGCAAAGTGCCTAACTATGGATTTTGGCCTCTAGCTCAGCCGGCACCTAGGGAAACCTACCAAACCTGTGCATTTTTTAAAACTAGACACCTAGGGGAATCCAGGATGGGGTGACTTGTTGGGCTCTCACCATGTTCTGTTACCCAGAATACTGTGCAAACCTCAAAATCTGGCAAACAAAATACTTTTTCCTCACATTTCGGTGACAGAAAGTTATGGATTCTGAGAGCAGCCATAAATTTCCTTCCACCCAGCGTTCCCCCAAGTCTCCCGATAAAAATGGTACTTTACTTGTGTGGGTAGGCCTAGTGCTCGCAACAGGAAATGCCCCAAAACACAACGTGGGCACATCACATTTTCCCAAAGAAAATAGAGCTGCTTTTTGCAAAGTGCCTAGCTGTGGATTTTGGCCTCTAGCTCAGCAGGCACCTGGGGAAAGCTACCAAACCTGTACATTTATAAAAACGAGACACCTATGAGAATCCAAGATGAGGTGACTTGTGGGGCTCTCACCAGGTTCTGTTACCCAGAATCCAGTACAAACCTCAAAAGTTGGCAAAAAAACACTTTTTCCTCACATTTTGGGACAAAAAGTTCTGGAATCTGAAAGGAGCCACAAATGTCCTTCTACCCAAAATTCCCCCAAGTCTCCTGATAAGAATGGTACCTCACTTGTGTGGGTAGGCCTAGTGCCCGCGACAGGAAATGCCCCAAAACACAACATAGACACATCACGCTTTCCCAAAGAAAGCAGAGTTGCTTTTTGCAAAGTGCCTAGCTGTGGATTTTGGCCTCTAGCTCAGCTGCTACCTAGGGAAACCTACCAAACTTGTGCATTTTTTATATTTAGACACCTATGGGAATCCAAGATGGGGTGACTTGTGGGGCTCTCACTAGGTTCTGTTACCCAGAATCCTGTGCATAACTGAAAATTTGGCAAAAAAAGACTTTTCCCTCACATTTCGGTGACAGAAGGTTCTGGAATCTGAGAGGACTCACAAATTTCCTCCCACCCAGCGGTCCCCCAAGTCTCCAGATAAAAATGGTACCTCACTTGTGTGGGTAGGCCTACTGCCCGTGACAGGAAATGCCCCAAAACACAATGTGGACACACCTAAATTATCAAATACAAAACTAACTGTTTTTGCAGGGGGGCACCTGCGTTTTTGGTCCTGGGCTCAGCAGCCATATAGGGAAACCTACCAAACCCAAACATTTCTGGAAACTAGACACCAGAGGGAGTCCAGGGAGGTGTCACTTGCATGGATCCCCCAGTGTTTTCTTACCAGAATCCTCAGCAAACTTCAAAATTTGGCCAAAAACACACTTTTTCCTCACATTTCGGTGAGAGAAAGTTCTGGAATCTGAGAGGAGCCACAAATTTCCTTCCACCCAGCCTTTCCCCAAGTCTCCCAATAAAAATTATACCTCACTTATGTGGGTGGCCCAGGTGCCTGCAACAGAAAACGGCCAAAAACCTATAGAGATTGAGGGGATAGCATAGCGAGTTGATAAGCACATATTTTTCTTTTATACATCTTTAGGCTGACTCTGCTTTGGGGACCCACACAAGTGAGGTATCATTTTCCTTGGGAGACTGAGGGGAATGCAGGGTGGTAGGAAACTTGTGATGGAGCGGTGATCCTACAAAGAAAAGTGAGGAAAATATGCTTTTTTGAGCAAATTTTGAGGTTTGCAGAGGAGAATGGGTAAGAAAATGTTGGGGGATCCACGCAAGCCACACCTCCCTCTACTCCTTGGGGTGTCTAGTTTAAAAAATATATCTGGGTTTGGTAGGTTTCCCTAGATGAAGGCCACACCAGGGACCAAAAACATAGGTGCCCCCCAACACAGGTAGTTTTGTCATAGATTATTTTTTATGAGTCCACGTACTTCTGTGATGTTCCAAACACAAAAATTGGGAAAAGAAACGCACTTAGGTTTTGTTAAAAGAACTCCCCACCCCCCAACCAAGTTTGTGACATACTTCATCATCGGGATCCCACCTGAGACACCTAGGGGCATATTTATACTCTGTTTGCGCCGAATGTGCGCCAAAAAGTTAGACGCACAATCGGCGCAAACCCTGCCCCATATTTATACTTTGACGTCCGACCTGCAGGCGTCAAAATTCCACCATGTGCGTCATTTTTTGGAAGGGGGAACCAGCCTTTCGTTGATTATATGCAAGGTAGGCGTTCCCTTCCAAAAAATGACTTTAAGGCCTGTGCCCCATATTTATACTCTGATGTCATTTTGACGCACAGGAGGGGGTGGGCCTTAAAAAACGGCGCACAGCCTGATGGGCGCCGTTTTTTAACGCCTGGGTCAGGGCAGGCGTTAAGGGACCTGTGGGCTCGGAAGGAGCCCAGAGGTGCCCTCCCCTGCCCCCAGGGACACCCCCTGCCACCCTTGCCCACCACAGGAGGACTCCCAAGGATGGAGGGACCCATCCCAGGGAAGTTGAGGTAAGTTGGGGTAAGTATTATTATTCTTTTTTTTTAAGTGTCATAGGGGGGCCAGATTTGGGCCCCCCCAACATGCCACTGTGCCCAATGACCATGCCCAGGGGACATTAGTCCCCTGGGCATGGCCATTGGGCAAGGGGGCATGACTCCTGTCTTTGCTAAGATAGGAGTCATGTCAATGGAGGTTGGGCGTCAAAAAAATTGCGCAAATCCGGTTTGAGGCCTGAATTTTGCCTCAGACCTGACTTGCCCCATTTTTTGACGCACAACCCCCATTTTCCCATACGCCGTCGCTGCCTGGTGTGAGTCATTTTTTTTTACGCACACCAGCCCGCAGCGCCGGCTAACGTCATTCCATAAATAAGGCGCCTGCATGCCGGCGGTGGCGTTGGCGCAGTTGTGCGTCAAAAAGTATAAATATGGGCCCTAGTGTGTCATGGGTGTGCTGCGACGCCTGATTACAGCAGAGCTGGTTTCGTCATTTTTACCACACATATTGGTTGGATTTGGCACGAGGGTGAGTGATGGTTCAGTAGATCAAATTTTCTTAACAAGAGATTTCACAAAAGTGAAATGCACTATTTATAGCTGAAAGGCCAAAAAACTGAACCAATGACTCACAGCTATTGAGCTGTAAAGCCGCATCAAGGCACCAACCGCTTTACAGTCCATTCACACACGTTTCATCCATGACATGCACAAGACCATTCAGGTTGCCAGCCGTGGGCCCAGCACATTACAACACTCGCATCAACAGTCAGTGCCTTTCAAGGGCCCATCACTTTCATATGCCCACATGCCTGATACAGCAATCACATCAGCTGATGGGAGTGTGTGGACTGGTGTTTGGCTGGCTCTGCCAACTAATCACCACTCCACGCATACCGCCAGCCAACCGCCAGCCCACACACACCGCCAGCCAAGCACCACTCCACACACACCGCCAGCCAAGTGCCACCCCACACACACCGCCAGCCAAGCACCACTCCACGCACACCACCAGCCAAGCGCCACTCCACACACACCCCCAGCCAAGCGCCACTCCACGCATCACTTTTTTTTGTTTTTAAACAACAAAGAAACCACTAATTATAAATAAGTACAAAACTACAAACACAAACGCTCTAATTGAACACATGACAGCAATGCCAACCGTGAAACTGAACATATGAAAATATAAAACAGCTGTTTACTCTCACAGTATTTCCCAATAATTCTTCTGTGTTTGGTAGCTCCTGAAACAGCCACCCACACACAGCTCAGGATTTGAAGGACAATCATGGCAGTACATCTTAGTCTCCTTCCTGATACCTCTTTGAGCACAGACTCTACATCTCTTAGCAGGAAAGTCTTTTTTGGCCGTGGGAGGAATGTACTCAGCAAACTGATGTAGCCACATCCTCCACCACTGCTTCCCTAGGAACTCTTGCCTGTTCCAGCACAACAAGGCTCGCTATGACAGACTCCTGAAATTTCACAAAATGTCAACCTTGACTCTGGAGAACTATTCTTGAACACAACAAAAGCATTAAAAGTTGCCATGTGGAAAGGTGAACCACTTATTTCTTATACAAATTGTAAGACTTACGAGCAGCAGTGCAAGGTTTCAACCTCTGATCTACTCTATCAACACCACCCATGTACTTATTGTAGTCTAAAATGCACACAGGCTTGCGCACTTCAGCAACTTAACCCCGAACAGCCACAGATGAAGTACTCTCATCATGGATAGTAGTTAGCATGTACACATCCCTCCTGTCTACAAATTTCAGAGCTAGCAGCTCATCATTCCGCAAGGCACTGCACTGTCCCTTCTCAAGTGTATTACAGACAAGCTTTCTTGGATAGCCTTTCCGATAAGAGCGGATTGTGCCACAAGCAACAGTGTCCACTCTGAACAATTCCTTGAATACCTAAACTCCAGTGTAGAAGTTATCTACATACAAATGGTGACCTTTATTAAACAGTGGTCTACCAAGTTCCCACACAATTTTCTCACTAACTCCAAAAGTGGGCGGACAACCAGGGGGGTCAATACTGGAATCCCTACCAGTGTACACCCAGAAATTATAAACATATCCTGTATTACTTTCAGACAGCATATTCACTTTGATTCCATACCGTGCCCTCTTGCTAGGAATATACTGCCCAAAAACCAAACAACCCTTGAACAGGACCATAGATTAATCTACAGATATTTCAATGCCTAGAACATAGATCTCTGAAAAATGATCTACAAAATGATCAAGGATAGGTCTAATCTTTAAATGATGGTCAGAATCAAGGTGATCTTGTGGCAAGGCTAAAGCATTATCAACAAAATGCAAAATCTGAAGAAGAAGCTCATACTGGTTACGACTCATGGTTGCAGGAAATATAGCAGTTGCCACCAAGGGACTAGTAGACCAATATGAAGACATGGATGGCTTCCTTATCAGCCCCATCAAAAAAGCTTTTTTAACTCTTCCAGATTTGTGGGAATCCACCGGCTAGCTCTAGAGTGTGGCCTAAGTCTGGCAGCATTGTCCCTCAAATACTGCTCTGCATACAAATTAGTCTGCTCAACAATCTCTTCCAAAAATACATCGTCCATAAACAACTCAAAGAAATTGATAGACAAAACATTTTCTGTATTTACTCTATACCCTGGGAGACCAGTAAAGGCAGGCAACTGTGGCTGCTCCATGTTTGGGGGCAACACAGAGTTCAGGTCTTCCAATGGTAAGCCTTTCTGCCGCTGGCTGCTGCACCATTGGCACATCAGTGTCCTCCTCTAAAACAGGCACTTCATCAGCACTGAGAGTGGCTTCATCATCAGATGATTCCTCTCTGACAGAAAATTCACTTCCAGAATCTTGCATTTCCTACTCTGTCTCAGATGCAGAGTCAGTCTCATAATCATGGTCAGAATACAACTCAAAAAGTACACCAACAACCTGCTGAGCGGTCATCCTACGGCCACACATGATCCTTCCTACGAAAAGTAACTGGACAAATGCAACACCAACAACCAGCACTGTGTAAGATAAGTAATAAACAAAGTGTGGCTTTATCACTAAGAGTTATAAACTCAAAAACTATACCACTCACTGGCCTGAAAAAGCTAGACTCACCAGCAACTACTCTGCACAGCCACAGTAATCACCAATGATTTCCCACTAAAAAGAAAAGCAAATTAGAAATAAGACAACACAAATATCATTGTGCATAAATCTAAGGACAAATTCACACTCAATCCTGCATTTAGTACACCACATATAAACATGTCATTCATGCATGGTAACAATACTCCTTTGGAGTAAATGTATTTACTTACCTAAAACATGCAACTAAGCAAACCACAGGACAACCACTGCCAAAACCGTAACAAGCCACTGCAAAGGAAGCTAAATCTTTGAACTAGAACAAAAAGGAGAAATAAACTGTTACAGTCACAAATGTGAATACTTCGCCAGTTGACAAACACCCCACCACCAAACATTTTGGGGATGTCCCCTGATGTCTAGTGTTCTCTGCCCCCTTGGGGGCAGATGGGCCTAATAAAACTAGGCCGATCTACCCCCAATGGGGGCAGAAATTGCCACCCGTACTGTGCTGAATCTCTTGCCTAAGGGGTTGCCACCCACACAAAAAAAAAATCCCTGGCGCCTTAGTGGCTTCTGATGGGCCTAAAAAATAGGCTGATCTGCCACCCGGGCGGGCAGAAATGGCATAAAATATATAGCCCCCTTTGGGGGGTGACCCTTGCCCAAGGGGGCACCCCCACACACAAAGCACACACACATACATGGTGCTAAGTGGATTCTGTCCCCCTTGGGGGCAGATGGGCCTTAAAAAATAGGCAGATCTGCCCTCCAGGGGGGCAGAACTGCCCAACAGTGCTTTGCCCCCTTTGGGGGGCGACCCTTGCATTAGGGGGTGCCCCCCAACCAAAAAAAACAAAGAAAAGAAAAAAAAATCCCTGGCGTATTGGTGGCTTTTGCCCCCCCTGGGGGCAGATGGACCTAAAACAAATAGGCTGATCTGCCCCCAATGGGGGATGAAATGGCATAGAATATATTGCCCCCTTTGGGGGCAACCCTTGCCCAAGGGGCCATCCCCACACAAAGCACACACACACATAATCCCTGGTGCTAAGTGGATTCTGCCACCCTTGGGGGCAGATGGGCCTAAAAGAAATACGCTGATTAGTCCCCAAGGGGAGCAGAACTACCCAACAGTGCTTTGCCCCCTTTCGGGGGTGACCTTTGCCAAAGGGGGCGCCCCCCAACACAAAACAAACAAAGGAAAGAAAATAAATCCCTGACGTCTTGGTGGCTTCTGCCCCCGCCGGGGGGCAGATGGGCCTAAACAAAAATAGGCCAATCTGCCCCCAAGGGGGGCAGAAATAACATAGAGAATATTGCCCCCTTTGGGGGACAACCCTTTCCAGAGGGGCCACCTCACCACACAAAGCACACACACACACACACATGATCCCTGGCACTAAGAGGATTCAAACCCCCCTTGGGTGCAGATGTGCCTAAAAAAAATAGGCCGATCTGCCCCCAAGGGGGGCAGAACTACCCAGCAGTGCTTTGCCTCCTTTGGGGGGTGACCCTTACCAAAGGGGGCACCCAAACACAAATGAAAAACAAAGGAAAGAAAAAAATCCTTGGCGTCTTGGTGGCTTCTGCCCCCCTTGGGGGCATATGGGCCTAAAACCCTGACCTGGGGGGGGTTGGAGGAGGGGCCGCCCTCAGGGGGAGCACTAGCGCTTCCCCTGAGTGCCGGTCCCAGGATGTAATGTTTACGTCTGTGGCGCCTGAGCACAGTAGCCTCGGACTTAACCATTACGTCAATGGCGGGGAAGGGGTTAATAGTTATGCTTACATTTTAAACATACAAAGCCATAGTATTTCACCTGTTATAGTTGGAGTTATTTCAAGTAACTATAACTCATGCCCTAAGGTAACTATAACTTGCTCCCTCGCCATGTACTGCTAATTACCCCACAAATCACCGTACTCATGACATCTTTGATAACATCAATAATAATATCAATGTAATATTTGCAGTAAGATGTCTGAAGAAAAAACTGTGCATAGTGGGAGCGCAAGTTATAGTTACCATAGGGCATGAGTTATAGTTGCTTGAGATACCTCTAACTATAACAGGTGATTTTCTATGGTTTTGAATGTTTAAAATAAGAGCCTAACTATAAGGTCCCTGGAACCTTAGTTTTTTTCAATTAATATCTATCTATCTA
Source organism: Pleurodeles waltl (assembly GCF_031143425.1). NCBI lineage: Eukaryota > Metazoa > Chordata > Amphibia > Caudata > Salamandridae > Pleurodeles > Pleurodeles waltl. The sequence continues at coordinate 618,896,581 of NC_090449.1, read as the reverse complement.
TCTATCTATCTATCTATCTATCTATCTATCTATCTATCTATCTCTCTCTCTCTCTCTCTCTCTCTATCTCTCTCTCTATATATATATATATATATATATATATATTTATATAAACAACAAATAAATATCTTTATCAATACCCCTCTCTCTCTCTCCCTCTCTCGATATATATATATATATATATATATATATATATATATATATATATATATATATATATATACATATATATATATATATATATATATATATATATATATATATATATATATATGTATTTATTTATATATATATATTATGGTAGTTAGTGTTTTTAACTTGCCTATATCTTTGGCGCTGGTTAAATAATCTTCACAAAACTTTCCAAAGAAATACGATGCTCATGTTGGCTGGCTTCTGGAAATTTTCACGGTTATCCATCAAGCAGGGGCTGAGAAAACATGTTTTCTCCATGTTAATTTCAATAGGGATTTTAAACAGGAATAGCGGCAGAACCACTGGACAGATTTGCACCATATTGCTAGAAAGCTAGCTATTGGTCCAGAATGTGACCTTTTTGTGATTTGGTGTAAAGTTGTTTAGAAGCTTTTGAGATATTAAAGAAAATTCAAATTTGTATATATAAGTTTGTTGAACCTCTTCAGATCCTACTCGGATTTGCGAATCCATGCACCAACAGCAATGTCGTTATTGGCTGGAAGCAACCTGAGATGAAAATTGTGGGTACCATTTTGTTCACTGGGACTCGTTTCTCAGCAGGGAAAATAATGATAGAAAGTGATGGAAGGGGTCAGGGTAAAGGTGACCTGACCCCACGGGACTAATGGAGGGGTTTTGCGAGCCCCCCTCATGGGAAAGAAATTGTCCAAAACCTTTTTTGTTGCCACACGAGAAGCCACGGATCCTCCTCAGATACTCCTCGGAACCTCACAGATTCAGCTAGATTTGGGTGGATTCAGAGAGGATTTGGGGATCCAGACCCCGATTTAAAATAAAGCACACACTCACTCACAGATCCTCACACCTACTTACACACTCATTCACACACCCACTTACACCCCCCCCACACACACATGCACTCACACACCCATGCAGGCACTCACACATCCACTCACAGACCCTCAAAACCACTCACACACCCACTCCCAGACCCACACAGCTTTCACACTCCCACTTACACACCCACACAACCACTCACACACTCACTCACACACCCATACAGCAACTCACAAACCCACTCACAGACCCTAAAAACCATTCACACACCCACTAACGGAGCCACACAGCTTTCACACACCTACTCACACACCCACTTGCATACCCACACAACGACGCACAGTCACTCACACACCGATACAGCCACTCACACACCTACTCACAGACCCCCAAAACCACTCACACACCTACTCACGGAGCCACACAGCTTTCACACACCCACTCACACACCCACTTCCATACCCACACAATGACTCACACAGTCACTCACACACCAATACAGCCACTCACACACCCACCCACAGACCCACAAAGCCACTCACACACCCACACAGCCACACAGCCACTCACATACCCACACAGCGACTCCCACACCCACTCACACTGCCAGTCACACATGCACTCACACACCAACCACATGCTCACAGACCCACTTTCACACCCAAGCAACCACTCACTCAACCACTCGCACCCACCCTCACTCACCCAGTTTGCAGGGACATTATAGTTCATAAATAGCATTAAAAACCATAGAAATTCACTGAAAAAAACAAAGGTTACATGGATGTTAGAGTTAGACCCATTGCAATCCACCAGTTGTAATTAGAGTTATTTCAAGTAACTATAGCCTGCGGCCTAAAGTAACTATAACTAATGCCACTGCTCATCACTCTCTTGAAATGAAAGTGATGAAGGCTTAACAGGATGCTATCATGCAGAACAGCAAAAAATATTGCCAGTGTTTATGAAACTGTCCAGACACTGCTCAAGAAGCACCAGCACTCAAAATAGACCCATGGTTTGTAGGCACTCTTAGAACTGCCAGGAGACTGGATTGTCATATGTGAAAAGGCCACATTGATGGAACTACCCACAAAGTGTAAGCCTGAAACTATACCTTTGCAGTCACTGGATCCCAGAAAGAATCACAGTGGGGAGAGAGCACCAAAAGTCAAAAAAAGAGTCAACAGGGTCGTAGGAAACGCCCAGGGTGGCTGCACCAAAACATGGTGGAAAATAGAAAATGTGAGCCACTGAGGGCCAAACACACTGCTCAAGTCACCCTCCATCATACTTCCTCTAGAACAGTGACAGTATGGTCCGGGTGGGGGGGAGGCACATGTGGCCTTCTGACTTTTACTTGTGGCGGCCTGATGAACAGCAGCACTGGGCTTCTGTTTACTTGAGGGAGCACTAATAATACGAATGATGTTAACTAAATGAGCAAGCATTTATTTATAACTAAACTAGCTTAATAACTAAAGTAAAAGAAAAGTAGTAAAGAAGGTGTCCTGCACCATTTAACTTTAGGAACACATTCTTTTTTTAAAGACATCTTACAACTAACATGGAACAAAATGTGAAAGTCTCTACAAAAATGCAAAAAAGCGCATTTCTTTAGCATGCAGAAGTGTTTCACTTTAGTATATTAGTGCATTGAGAAGTTTTTTTTTTACAAGTGATAGTTTGCACACATAAATTTAAAAATGTTCATGCTGCCCTCCACCCTGGCAACAATGCAAATATTGAATCAAGAGGCAGTTGTTATGTTCACTGTCTGCTTGGCCTCCCTTGCTATTATACAAGGAAAACACCTGCCACTGTGCTGGCATCAATGATATCAATGACGTTGCTTGCAGTTGCGGTATGTTCCTTTATTTCATGTAAGTATATTTCAACTTACGAGTGATTAAGGTAAAATTGGCAAATGCTATAACGCTGCTCTAATATGTGATACAAACTCATGCACATATTTCATTTAATACCAAATTCAACATATATTCACAAGCACTGTAACCCATCTTGAAAGCGCCAAAACTCAACTCATCTAAATCTATATGACATGTGACAGTTGATCTTATAATTTGTCAACTCCTGTAATGCTTCCTGTTATCATGTGTTGTACTAATAAATGGGATTTTTAACCAAGAATGAAATCTATGTTTTAATTGAACTGAAGAAGGTTAATTTCTTGCCACATTTTATTTTTTATATCTGACAAATGTAAGTGGATTCACTTTCTGGTGATGTGTAATATAAAATACTAATTATTTATATATTTATAAGATTTTAATTAGTGTAGTCAATGGAGTCTTTTTGTTTTTTGTGTATGTTTGTAATTTGGTGTGCGTATACTTTCTGAATTAGAAGTGACTATATTTAATAAATAATATATGTTAGTGTATTTGTTTGGTGACGGAGCTTTTTGCACAGTTTGTACTTGTCAATTCCTATTCTGCCTAGAAGAATTTTATTGGTGTTCTAATCTATGTGCAGGGCACTTCTGCTCCTCTTGCTAGATTTGTAGTTTAGAAATAGCTGTGTGAATACATATGTTATATTTGCTCTTTTTGAGAGCCTACAGTGTGACTACTGGAGTCAAAGCCAGTTTATTCATTAGTACAACACCATAGTCCTGGAAAACAAAAATAGGTTTTCACTGTTGTGATGTCTCAGGGAAATCCAGGTTCAGTTGTCAGGATTCAGAGAGGCCACTGCCAAGAGAGAAGGAAGAGGCTAACTACAGAGATCAATATGAGAGGTAGTAAGAGGAAAAATATGATTGTTTTTAATATCTGGGTGGAGGACAAGGGAGGGATTTAAGAACGTGTGAAGTGGTGGGTGGCATGATACCAGGATTTATTTTCAGTGATGTGAGTGGGGAGGTGAGGGTAAATGTGGAGGCTGGTGAGGGTGGGTGACAGGCCATCAGGTATTTTTTTTTAAATATTTGAGACTGTTGGTGAAGGAGAGTAGCAGAATGACATGTTAGAAATAGGGTTGTTGGTTGACTGGGGTGTAAGCCTTAGCCAAACAACAACCACAATCCTAGTCATGGTAAGTGTCAGGCAAACCCTAAATTAACCTTTGCTCACCCTTTGGTAGCTTGGGACAGAGCAGTCAGGCATCACAGCGAGGCAGTGTGTAAAGTATTTGTGCAACACTTTAAACAGTAAAACAGTCAAACCACCACACAAAATGATTCCACACCAGTATAGAAGAATAAAGTAAGATGTAACGATTAAAACAATACCACAGTAACAAAAATTCAAAAAGTAGAACTTGAGTTATGAATTTTTAAGGATTCAGCTGTAAAATCACTCTTACAAGCAAGACAATCCAAGTGGGGATATCTTGTCACGCCAGACCGTGACAAAGTCAAAGGTTCAGGACGACCTCAATGGAGCGTGGGCCACTACAGGGACCCTGTTGGGCCAGCTGAACAAAAGTACCTTAATCTTGGTAGCTTTAATGTGGATGATACGGGGAACAGGCTGAAGCGATGCATCGGTGTCAGTCCCCCCAGTGGAAGCAATGCCTGAATGTTTCCCATGCAGTACTGAAGATCGGTCAATTTTCTCCATACTACAGAGATGTGGAGGTTCCGAAGGCAATGCGCCCAGATCGAGCTACACTAGAAACGTGATGCATCGACTCTGATCCATACATTGGAGCCAAATGTGCCAGTTCCTATACACGCAACAAGGGCGATGCACCGGTTCTTATCCGTGCAGCAGCAGCAATGAGGCATTTTAGCTGCAGCAAACACCTTAAGCCTACTTCCATGGGTCCAGGACTATGGTGGCACCACCTGGCAGGACAGATCCACAGATGCCAAAGTTCAGGTGTGGATGTAGGTTGGCTGGAAGTCTTTTATACCACTGAGACTTCACTCATACGACTAGTTAGCTGGCACTTAGAGTCACTTTGTGTTCTGGGTTGGAGAAAAGCAGGTCCAGCCTTTCTCACTCCCAGGCAGGAGGGCAGGAGGCAGCACATCATCACAGCAAAGCAAGAGTCCAATAGAGTGGCAGTCCATAAGAGTGGTAATCCTTGTATGAGCACAGCAGTACTTCCTGGCAGGGTATCCACAGGTCCGGAAGCATACTGAGTTGGTGGTGTCAGAGGTCTAGTAGTTTAACCAATTTGTGCCTTGAAGTGGAGAGACTTCAACAAGGTACCTTTGAATGCACAGAGTCCCTGCCTTTCCTGCTCTGGCTCCAGACACACTCCAGGGGGTATGAATCCCTTTGTGTGTGGACAAGACACAACCCATTCAGGTGTAAGTAAGGCTGTGTACAGTGCCTCCCTCCCATCCTAGTCCCAGGATGGCCCATCAGGACACATATAGCCCATCAAGTGACACCTAAGCTCCTTTTGTGTGTGGGTGTCTAGGGGGAATACTCAAAACTCAACTGTCCCCCACCCCAGACATGTGATCAGAGACAGGCAGCAGGTCCCAAATGTCTAAAGTAAGAAAATGCTAACTTTCTAAAAGTGTCATTTTTAGAGTTACAATTTAAAATGTTATATCAAGACCTGAGGCTCCTATCATGCTTACTTTTCCTGCTTTAATTTCAATAGCAACTGCAGTCAAGAACATTAACCAATCCCAGATGGTTATCACAACAAGCTACCAATGGGAAACAAAGAGATACAAATGGCCAATCAGAACGCAATGCACATAAAGAAATACCAAACGTGACTGCAAGCAACCCTCTTTTCTTGCTGCTCGCAGTCAAGATAAGTATATCTTTATAGCATTGCTTAATTCATAATGTAATTTCAATCTTTTCATTGTATAGTATATCAATATTTTATTGTGTTAACTCGCGCATGTTTATTGGCTTTTATTTCTGTTAAATGGGTCTTCCTCCCCTTTCTGTCTGCTATGGTCGACGCGACCGTTCTCTTTGCGCTTACCGCGCTTACCGTGCTTCTGGCACTCCTCCTCACACAATGCTCCAGCGCGTGGCTATTTTTAGCCTTTTCTCGCAACTCTGAGATAATTTCTGCCTCTCACTCGACGCTCGGATTTCCTGTGGAGGCGCAGCCTTTTCTGCCTGTGGATTCCAGTTGGCAAGAGTGTTTCCTCAGTTACACGCCCCTTGATCTGGGTCCTCCCACTTCAAATTTAACCCTGTTTTTGCCAGTTTGTGTTTTCTCTACTTATTATAATGGATTTTTCCTAGTTTTTTTAGGAAAGTAATGACAATAATGAGGTTTTTTTAGAGAATTTGAATACATTTATTCAATCCTCGGTGGCAAAGGCAGTTTCTGCCTCTATCTCAAAACTTTCTAAACAATTAGAAAATACTGTATCATACTGTTGTCACAATCTCAGATGGCCCTGTATGCGGGGGAAAGCAGAAAGCGCAAAGCCACAGAGGCTTCTCAAGATATCCAGGCTAATGTATCCTCTGCACTTTTGACTAGTGAGTCTGTCTCACACAGGACGGAGAATGACGTTCCTCACAGGCCTCCTCGCAAGGAGGGGAAAAACAATATGGGTTCTAAGAGTAAAGCAAAAACAAAACATATACTCTCAACCCACAGGATTGTGATTGACAATATAAAAGATACGGATGATGACCTGGATGATATTGATTCTGATAAAGATTTGGATAATGCCAGCAATTCCGATTTTTGGATTGGCCCTCCTACCAAAAAGATTAAATCAGCGTCAGGAGACCCTCTATCCTCTATTCCTCTTCTGGATGTGGAAGGGAATCCCATGTTCGGTCCCAAGCTAAACCACCATCCAAATTCCACGGAATGGCTTCCTTCAGATCATATCGCAGAATACATTACAGCCCAGCTATGCTTTCCGCTGGATAAACAAGTGCGCGCCAAGCTTCGATCCAAATGTCCTAGACCTTCTCTCCCTCTCCACATTACTTCCACCCCCTCCATCGATACTTCCATGATTACCTTTTTCTCCAAGTTTGGAAAGACCAACTAAAAGGAGTTGATAGGGCTTGGGCAGTCTGTCAGGACAATTATTGGATATCGTGGGTCCTCTAGCCCGCATTTTTGACATGGCGGAATCCACCAAATTAAATAATGATTCAGTTGATCCTGAAGAACTCTCCCTTTAGATTCAACGAGCTTTCTGTCTTCTTGGGAATGCAAATTCCGCTATGACTCATGAGAGACGTAAGAGGGTCCTTCTTAAATTGGACCCTAAACTGGCTAACCTTGCAGTTATGGACCCAGGCCCCAAAGCTGACCTGTTGTTGTTTAGCGATTCCTTTATCAAGGAATTAAGTAAATATGTTACCATCTTTGCGTCACTTGATAAAGCTCAACAAGCTCTCAAAATGTTTTTAATGCACGGGTTTTTGCTAGGGCCGGTAGAGGAAGGAGTCGCTTTACCAGCCGTTACGCCAGATATCAAGGCTACAGAGGCTCATTTAACTCATCACAACAAGATTTCCGACCTCAATTCTACCCTCAAAGATCCAGAGCCTTCAGAGGCAGAAATCAACGTAATACCAAATACCAACCTTCCGCAGTTAAGCCCACTTTCTGGCCATCTTTCCATAGGGGATCATCTAAAATTCTTTTTCCACAGGTGGAAGGATATTACTTCAGACCCTTGGGTCCTCGACACTGTCCAAGGTTATTCAATAGAATTCTATGACACCCCTTTAAAATGTTTTTTCCTCCTCCTCTAAAATTCCCCACAGACATGACAGCCTCACCAGTCAGGATTCTTAAGTTCCATTTTTCTAGTTGTCAGGAAAAACAAAAAAGATCAGACCGGTTATAAATCTCAAACAATTCAATCAATTCGTTGTATATCGCCACTTCAAAATGGAGACGATTTTGCATCTCAGAGACTCTCTTCTTTTGAACGATTGGATGGTTTGTCTAGACCTCCAAGACACCTATCTAACTGTACCTATTCATCACGCTCAAAGGACATTTCTTCAGTTTCAATGGCAACACCAAACCTGTCAATTCACTTATCTTCCATTCGGGCTTTCTTCAGCCCCTTGGTGTTTCACCAAGTTAATGAAACCAGTGGTAGCTCACCTCAGAGCACAAGGTTTCAGAATAATCATTTATCTGGACGACATATTCTTATGCATCAAAATGTGAACACTCTTCTATCTCAGCTTTCTTACACTTCTTCCCTTCTGTCGGAACTGGGTTTTATAATCAACACCGACAAATCTGTCCTAGTCCAATCCTAAGCTACACAGTTTCTAGGATTTCTCGTAAATTCCTCTCAAGGCACCCTTCAACTCCCAGATTCAAAATTAAAATCCATAAAATCAGAAATAATTCACTCTTTACGGCAGACTTCTCTCTCCCTAAAGTCTCTTGCAAGGATTGTAGGTCTTCTTTCCTCTTCGATTCAAGCGATCTTCCCGGGTCCCATTTATTATCGAGCTCTCCAAAGACTGAAGATCCGGCATCTGTGCAAGGATCTTGTTTATTCAGACTCCATCCTCATCGATCAAGAATCCCCTACAGAACTTCAATGGTGGTTAAACCATCTGGGAGCCTGAAACAGCAAGACTATCTTTGAATCAGCCCCAGATTTTGTATTAGAATCCGACGCAAGCCTAACAGGTTGGGGTGCAAGGTGTGGTCAAATATCGACTGGAGGCACATGGTCTCCACAGGGGTCTTCATTGCACATCAATTGTTTAGAGATGCTTGCAGGCTCCTTTACGATCAGAAGTTTTACCAAAAACAAAGTCCAATGCTCTGTCCTTCTCCTCATGGACAACCTCACGGCTGTCAAATACATAAATCATCTCGGCGGGACCACATCCAAACCTCTAGCTGAATTAGCCAAAGGTTTCTGGGAATTCTGCCTCCATCGCAAAATCTCAGTCCAAGCAGAATATCTGCCAGGATCTCTCAATTCAGTAGCAGATTGGTACTCGCATCATCTCTCAGATTACAGCAATTGGAAACTAAATCCTTCATCCTTCCGTCTTCAACTTAATTTACCACAAATGGGGTCCCTTCCATATAGATCTCTTTGCGTCTCACCTGAACACACCACTTCCTCAATTCTTCAGTTGGAGGCCGGATCCTCAAGCTTTAGCAATGGATGCTTTCCCCCAAGACTGGTCAAACTCAACAAATTATGCCTTCCCTCCTTTCATCATGATCAACAGAGTGCTTGCCCAAGTACGGCGTTAGAGGGCCACTGTAGTTCTAATAGTTCCTTTTGGCAGTCCCAAGTCTGGTTCCTTTCCCTTCTCGAATTATCAATGGATTTCCCACTCCTACTCCCCTCCTTTCCCTCTCTACTTCTCAACCCCCAAGGTCTTCACCACAATGTGATCCTCAACAAATCCCTTCTTCCGTCAGCCTGAAATGTTACAGGTCTTCTACCTCCTATCCAGGAATTTCGAACTAAGCTTCAGTGTATTTCAACAACTCCTGGGCCCCAGGTACATGTAAAGCATATAAGTCTGCATGGTCATTTTGGGCCAGCTGGTGTTTGGGAAAATATAGTAATCTCTTTTCAGCAGATATCAGCTTAATAGCTAATTTTCTTGCTTCTCAAGCTAGCTCTGTTAAATCTTACAGGACTATCAACCTTTATCGTTCAGCTATCTCACTACATCATCCCTTCATTAACGGTAAGCGTTTTGGTGAACATCCTCTCATTTGCCGGCTATTAAAGGGAGTAACATTTTCCAATCCTCCTCTACCCAAATATAGGGGGTCATTTCAACCCTGGCGGTCGGAGACCGCCAGGGCTAAAGTGGCGTCTGTACCGCCAACAGGCTGGCGGTACGGAGACCCATATTTCGACTGCGGCGGTAGCGCCGCGGTCGCACCGCCGGGGCTGGCGGATTCCCGCCCTTTTAGCCCAGGCGGTGATAATCCACCAGGGCAGCGCTGCAAGCAGCGCTGCCCTGGGGATTATGACTCCCCTACCGCCAGCCTGTTTCTGGCGATTTGCACCGCCAGGAAGAGGATGGCGGTAAGGGGAGTCCTGGGGCCCCTGGGGGCCCCTGCACTGCCCATGCCACTGGCCCCCTAACATCAGGAGCCGGTTCCTATGTTGCGCCCGCATCCCCGCTGGGCCGGCGGGCGTAAACTAGGTTTGCGCCCGCCGGCCCAGCGGGGATGTTGTAATGGGGACCGCGGGAGTGTGGCCGCATTGGCGGCCGCACGGCGGTTACAGCTTGGCGGGCGGCGGTAGCCGCCTGCCAAGCTTGTAATGACCCCCATAGTGTTTTGTGGGACGTTAACCTTGTTTTGCAAATGTTTTTTTCTTGGCAAGATAATGATCAGTTGTCTCTCAAAATGCTTTCTGCTAAATTGACAATGTTATTGTGTTTAGTTTCTATCAAATATCTTTCAGATGTTAGAGCTCTCGATATATCTGCTCGCCATTTTACTCCTACAGGCGTTCTTTTCAACATTTCAAGATGTACAATAACCAATATCTCTTCTGTGTTTTATCCTTTCTTCCCCAACTATCCAAAACTATGTGTTGGTAAGGTTTATGAACAAAAGTCTATAGATCTCAAAACATCTTCTGCCACCCAACTTTTAATTTCCTTTAGGAAACCCCATAAACCAGTTTCTTCCCCCACCTTAGCTCTTTGGGTCAAATGGATTATGTCCCTTGCGGGAATTGATACGTCCAAATTTGGAGCCCATTCTTCCCGGGGTGCAATGGCGTCCAAAGCCTTCTGGGCTGGTTCCCGTATGGAAGACATTCTGAGATCAGCCGATTGGTCAAATGATGTTACCTTTCGTACTTTCTATTGTAAACCTATTAATACTGCATCTTCAGTGGTAATTGATATGCTTTAAACAAGCATAATAGGATCCTCCGGTCTTGACATAAAATGTAGATTTTCCAAATAATTTATGATGGAAAGTCTTAATTTTATTAAGGACACGGAGGCGAGTATTATCCCACCACTCATCTACTATAATTATGTTTCTTCTTCTCTCCCTTTAGTCTCTACAAATGCTACAGCGACTACCTCAGGATAAAACCCTGCATTCATCTTCCATCATGGGACAGAAGTTCTTTCCTCCAGTGCTGCCTATGAATTCTTACAATCTTCCTTTACACAAGACTGATTCTGTATTTTATTTGGATTGGATCTGTTTTCTTTAATTTTAGCTGTCTGTATAATTGCTTGTATTTTTCCAATGTTTAAATCTTACTAATGACTTTCTCGCAGAAGAAAAGAGGGCTGCTTGCAGTCAAGTTTGGTATTTCTTTATGGTCATTGTGTTCTGATTGGCCATTTGTATCTCTTTGTTTCTCATTGGTAGCTTGTTCTGCTAACCATCTCGGATTGGTTAATGTTCTTGACAGCAGTTGCTATTGAAATTAAAGCAGGAAATGTAAGCATAATACTTGCATCTGTGTCTTTAATAAAATTAAGACTTTCCGTCATAAATTATTTGGAAATCTACATTCTACTTCACTATAAGTTGTGATTTTAAATTGAGATTCTAGAGACACCAAACTCGAAACGTTTATCACTTTCAGATTGTGAATTGCATTTATAAGATGTAATAAGGTAGTCCCATTGTAAAACTTAAAAAATATGTCCTACCTTTTAAATGCACAGCACCCTGCTATTGGGGTAGCTTAGGGCCTACCCTTAGGGGTGACATATCTATTAAAAAGGAAGGTATGAGCCTAGCAAAAGGGTTCTTTGCTTGGTCGACATGGCAGCTAAAAATTGCAAACACAGGCTCTTCAGTGGCAGGCCTGCGTCATGTTGAAAGGTTAAAGGGGCTACTTAAGTGGGTGGCACAATCAGGTAGGATTTTATTAATAGGCCCTAGGCACATGTAGTGCACTTTTCTAGGGACTTATAAGTAAATAAAATATGCCAATTGGAGATAAGCCAATGTTACCACATATTAGAGAAAGAGCACAAGCACTTTTGCACTGGTTGTCACGGTAAAGTGCACAGAATACTTAGACCAGCAAAACCGGTCAAAAGTCAGGAAGAAACTGCGCCAAGGATGCCAGGTCTAACATGTTGGTTTTAATGACCTTTCAGCTGAAGAGTGCGTTGGTAATATCCATGGCGTGATGTCTACTGATTTGCAATTCAAGGCCTTTTCTCAAATTACGTTA